>NC_080067.1:111454609-111772444 GCF_949987535.1 Balaenoptera acutorostrata
CAAATGTTTCTTTGTTGGGGGCTGGTGAGGATAGAGCACCTTCAAATTATTTTAAATAGTATTCATATATTCATAGCTTCTAAAGCTGAAATGTAAATCCTTGCTTTGCTCCCAAAATTTAGGATTCAGGAACTGTGAAAATATAAGAATACTCACTGCTGTTGGCACTAGGACCTGATTCCTGTGACAGTGATTTGACAATCCCACTTATTCACTAAAACAATATTTCAATCAATGACAAGGGAAGTATTTTTCTTTGTCATTAAATTTTTATTTTTACAGAACTACACTTCTGGAGAGTTTAATTAGTAATTTTGTAGTCTTTACACAGTTTTCAAGGATTTAACAACTAGTATTCCCATGCTCATCCAAAATGTATCAAGTTTTTTGATAGATGTTCAATGGAAGAGATACAAGGAATAAGTAATGTAGTCCCTTGCCAAGGGCATCAAAACATTTCATTCCTTGCTAAAGTGATGCAGAATACATTTGCATGAATAAATGCCAAAATACTCTACCTTGAAATGACTTTGATTTGGTCCACACTCTCATTTTTTTCCCCATGAAACTTAGATTAACAAATAAAATCCCCATCTCCTGAATTACTGCCGTCTCTGGTACTTGGTTTCTTTATTAAATGTATGAACTTTTACCCAGTCATTTTGGTTCAGATATCAATTTGAAAATTTACATGACAAAAGCACCGTTGGTGGTAACTAAAATATACTTAATTTTTTAAATACTTCTTCAATATATTTGGGTGTAAAATAATAGTATTTTAATTCAAAAACGAGGCTCAGAGATGATGTCCTTCCTCAATAGGTAAAAGAATAAAACTATGTTTTATCTTAAGTAATGCCTATTAACTGCCTCTTTATCAGATGATTTAAAAATGTACGAAGAGGGCTTCCCTGGTGGCACAGTGGTTGAGAATCTGCCTGCTAATACAGGGGACACGGGTTCGAGCCCTGGTCTGGGAAGATCCCACATGTCGCGGAGCAACTAGGCCCGTGAGCCACAGCTACTGAGCCTGCGCGTCTGGAGCCTGTGCTCCGCAACAAGAGAGGCCGCGATAGTGAAGAGGCCCGCGCACCACGATGAAGAGTGGCCCCCACTTGCCACAACTAGAGGAAGCCCTCGCACAGAAACGAAGACCCAACACAGCCAAAAATAAATATAAAAATAAATAAATAAATAAAAGAGCCTTCCCTAAAATTTAAAAAAAAAGAAAAAAAGAAATAAAAGCAGCTTCATTATTAAACAACAAAAAAAAAGTAAAACACATTCTTAAAAAAAAAATGTACAAAGATACAAATTTGATATTTGTAGGATATAGAAGAAATCACTCTTTTAAAGATAAAGATATTTCTAGTAATAAAATGATTAATATGTATGTGGAAATCATCCATATGCAAATCAATACTTGGAATTTGGCCACAGATATTATACTAGTTCATTAATGTGTAATCATGAAATGATTCTCATATCTTTAAATATTATTTTCAGTTATAATAAAGAACAAAATTTTAAACAAGAATTCTAAGATAAATTTAGTGATTATAGAATTTACCCAAATTTATGAATATAAATCAGAAGACAACATAATGTTTGCTCTTAGAAGGCTATTATATCTCCAGACGCCAATGATGAAATATCACTTAAAAGAGAACTTTTGCCAAAACTCTGAGGTTACTATTCTGATATTAAGAAAAAAATTAAGTATCAGAGAAATTGATACAATTCAAATAAAAGGCACCTACTAACAGCTGTAAGTTAAAATAAAATTGAGGTTATTTCTCTTAGAAGAGACATTTACATTTGAATTTTATGTATGCAAAAGAATGTAAAAGCAGAGTTATTTCTCTAGTTTGGTCAAGACCCCAGTAACATTATTGCTACTAGTTAGTAAGTTAGCTTGTGTAATCTCATGACAACGAGGGGATGAAAGCTTAGCTTATGAAATCTCATGACAGCAAGGAGATCTAGACATACAGGATCCATGCTGGTCTCTGGTAGACTCTGCCTGCTTACCTCTGCATATCAGTCTCTGTACTTGGTGGATTCAGTGGAGATCTAAGAGTCTCACTGTGACCTTTGGATTGTGAGGCTGCTTTTGCTGCTCTGGACCCAGCTAATGGACCCAGCCATTGTCTTCAGTCTTGAACCCCCTGCCCTTGGCAATCCTAAGGAATTCATGGACCCCCATAGAACACATGTGGGAGGGATACCTCAGCCAGGGTCATCTATCTAGATCGGCACTTGTCACTAAAGTAATAATGTAAGCCACAAATATGAACTACATATGTTATTTAAAATTTTCTAGTAGCTACACTAAGAAAAACTAAAAAGAAAGGTAAAGTTAATTTAAATAATATATTTTCTTTTTTCCAATAGATATAAAATACTATAAAACCAACAGTAATCAATATAAAAGATTAACAATGAGATATTTTACTTCATATTTTCTTACTAAGTATTGAAAACACAGTATGTATTTTACAATTGTAGCCTGGATTAGTCTAGCCTAATTTTAATTGTTTAAAAGCCGCATGTGGGACTTCCTTGGTGGCGCAGTGGTTAAGAATCCACCTGCCAATGCAGGGGACATGGGTTTGATCCCTGGTCCGGGAAGATCCCACATGCTGTGGAGCAACTAAGCCTGTGCGCCACAACTACTGAGCCTGCACTCTAGAGCCCGCGAGCAACAACTACTGAGCCCACGTGCCGCAACTACTGAAGCCTGCACGCTTAGAGCCTGTGCTCCATAATAAGAGAAGCCACCGCAGTGAGAAGCCGGTGCCCCACAACGAAGAGTAGCCCCCGCTCGCCACAACTAGAGAAAGCCCGCGTGCAGCAATGAAGACCCAATGCAGCCATAAATAAATAAATACATAAATAAATTTATTAAAAAAAAAAGCCACATGTGGTTAGTGACTACCATATTGGACAGTGCATATTTAAACACCTCTCCCAGCCAGGCAGCTATATCACTCCTGTATCATGATGGATTGATGGACACTGGGATAGACTGTGTGCCTTGTTCACTGGGACAATGGGCCACTATCCCCAGTGTTTTGAATTCATTTATACCTATTTAATGCTTTGATAGGAGTCACACCCCAGCAATTCCATCAATATATTTGGGACACTGAGCCTGACTTCATCACTCCATCTCTTCCTTTACCTGGGTCTCTGTCTCCACCAACACAGAAGCGTCCTCACTTCCTTCCTAGCTGCATGGGGGCTCCTTTATATCCCATTCTGAGTTCTGTCCACTAGTGTGGTCTGGCATCACAAGCCCTGGATTTTTACTTGCTTATATGACTGTAAGGAATTTAGAAAACACATTTCTCTCTCAAAAACATCTGGCTATTAAGACTATAGGGATTCAAAAACCCTATTATGATAATCCTTTCTCTTTGCATTCTGATTTAACAATCTTAATCTTCTCTGAGGTAAATAGATGCATCTGGACAGTGGTGTGCTGATAGTTAACAAACTTGCCTTTTTTTTTTTTTTTTTTGCAGGGGGGGAGTGTGTTGATTTGTAGTGAGTGCCTATTTCTGTTGTCTAAAAACCATGCTCCCCCACTGAGCTGACATGAGGTCATTATTAAAGCCAGAGACGAAAAGAGATGAGAAATATCATAAATATTTGTACCCTACAGATACAGTCGTAGTAAGTAACCTTAAGAACATAAATATTAATGAAAAGTAGTAAAGTTAAGAGGGAGGAGTTTTGAGTTCTTATTACCCTTGTTTTTAATATAATTTATTTAGATATAGATTTATAGAATTTAATTTCTAACAATCAGCAGTTTGCATGATTCCTGAAAATTGGTTTAACCATCAGCTCCTGCAAGCCAGTACAAGTCAGATCCAGCATACTACTTATTCTAAATCACTAGAGGGAAAAGATATTTAAAGAAATGTCAATACTGTAATGAACATGGGAACACAAATATCTCTTAGAAATACTGATTACTATTCTTTCAAATATATACCCAGAAGTGGGATTGCTGGATCATTTGGTAGCACTGTTTTTAATTTTTAAAAGAACTCCATACTATTTTTCATAGAGGTTGCACCATTTTACATTCCCACCAACAGTGTACAAAGTTTCCAGTTTCTCCATATCTTCACCAACACTTATCGTCTGTTTTGTTGATAACAGCCATCCTAACAGATGTGAGGCAATATCTTATTGTAGTAATAATTTGCATTTTCCTGTTGAGTAATGAGGTTGAACATTTTTTTATACCACCCGTTCACCATTTATATGTCTTCTTTGGAGAAATATCAGTTCAAGTCTTTTGCCCATTTTAAAAATCAGGCTATTTGGGGTTTTTCTGCTACTGAATTGTAAGAGTTCCTTTTATCAGACATATGCTTTGCATATGTTTTCTCCCACTCTGTAGGTTGCCTTTTCCTTCTCTTGATTGTTTCCTTTGGTGTGCAGAAGCTCTTTAATTTGATGTAGTCTCACTTGTTTATTTTTGTATTTATGCCTATGCTTCTAGTGTCATATCTAAGAAATCATTGCCAAGACTAATGTCAAGAAGCTTTTCAGCTATGTTTTCTTCTAGGAGTTTTATAGTTTCAGGTCCCATGTTTAAGCCTTTAATCCATTGCAAGTTGAATTTTTCCCCATTGTGTATTCTTGGCACTGTTGTCAAAAATCAGTTGACCATATATGCATGGGTTTATTTCTGGATTTTCTATTCTATTTCATTTATCTATATATCTGTCTTATGCCGGTACCATACTGTTTTAATTACTGTAGCTCTAATATATTTTGAAATCAGTAAGTGTGATGCCTCCAGCTTTGTTCTTATTTCTCGTGATCACTTTGCCTATTCTGGGCCTTTTGTGAGTCCATATGAATTTTAGAATTGTTTTTCATATTTATGTAAAAAATGACATTAGAATTTTGATCACTTTGGGTATTATGGATATTTTAACAATGTTAAGTCTTCTAATCCATGAACATGGGATGTCTTTACATTTATCTGTGTCTCTTTTTATTTCTTTCATCAACATTTTGATGAAATGTTTTCAGTGTATGAGTACCATGTTGAATAGAAGTGGTGATAGTGGGCACCCTTGTCTTGTTCCTGATCTTAGCGGAAAAGTTTTCAATTTTTCCTTGTTGAGTATAATGTAACCTGTGGGCTTTGCATAAATGGACTATATTATGTTGGGGTACATTTCTTCTATAGCTAGTTTGTTGAGCATTTTTATTATTAAAAAGTATTGAATTTTGTCAAATGCTTTTTCTGCATGTATTGAGATGATCATGTGATTTTTATCCTTCATTATGTTAATGTAATGTACCACATTTATTGATTTGTGTATGTTGAACCATCCTTGCATCCCAGGGATAAATCTCACTTGGTCATCACTTGGTCATGCTTTAGACCATGGCCATAACTTAGAACTGAGTTAGATAAGACAGGTTGTTAAAATACTCCTTGGAGTTAAAATTTACTCTGGATCTAGTGTAGATGAAATCTACAGAAAGTGTGAAAGAAACTCATGTCTTCTGGAAGCAACAATATGGCAAAAACATCTTTGGAGACCATCAGTTCATGATTTCAAGTTAGGTCTTGCAATGTATTATTTAGACTATTTAACAGAGCTGAGTCTCAGGTTCCTCTCTGTAAAATGAATATAAATAGTTCCTGAATAGTGGCTGTAAGGGTACAACAAATTTAATCATGAAAAATAGGAGTGCTATTATTATGAAGTTGATGAAAATCCTTATTTTTCACTTGAGCAAAATGGTCACAGAAAACACTAACATGAACATAGTGGAACTCACATTTGTACAGAACTCACAGGCAATAAATTTACCAAATAATAAACAATATGGTATTTGCCTCATAGAATACAATTGTGCACTTCAAATTTTTTTTTAACTTGGTGAAAAAGTGATTCTTTATATGTACTTCTGAATTTAGTTTGTTAGTATTTTATTGAGGACTTTTATATCTATGCTTATCAGGAATATTAGTCTGTAATTTTTTTTCCTGGTACTGTCTTTCTCTGGCTTTGATTTCAGTGTAATGCTGGCCTCATAAAATGAGTTGGAAGTGTTCCTTCCTCTTCAAGTTTTTGGAAGAATTTGAGAAGAATTGGCATTAATTCTTTTAATGTTTGGTAGAATTCAGTACTGAAGCCATCTGGTCCTGGGATTTTATTTGTTGGAAAGTTTTTGATTACTGATTCAATATCCTTAGTAGTCATTGGTCTGTTCAGATTTTCAATTTCTTCATTATTCAGTATGTGTTTGGGGATTTTTCCATTTCTTCTGGGCTATCCAACTTTTTAGCACATAAAGATATACAAAGAACCCAAACATCCATTGACAGATGAATGGATAAAGAAAATGTGGCATATACATATAATGGAATATTATTGAGCCTTTAAAAAGAAGGAGATCATGGCATATATGAAAATGTGGATGAACATGGAGGACATTTATACTAAGTGAAATAAACCAGTTACAAAAAGACAAATTCTCCATGATTCTATTTTTATGAGTATCTAAAATAGTCCAACTCATAGAAAAAGAGAATACAATAGTGGTTGCCATAGGTCAGGCTTGGGGGGCCAGGGAGTAGTTATTCAATGAGCATAAAGTTTCAGTTATGCTAGATAAATAAGTTCTAGAGATCTGCTGTACAACATGGTGCCTATAGTTAACAACATGGTATTATACATTTCAAAATATAAGAAGATTGGGACCTCCCTGGTGGTCCAGTGGTTAAGACTCCATGCTTCCACTGGGGGGGGGGGCATGGGTTTGATCTCTGGTTGGGGAACTAAGATCCCGCATGCCATGTGGCATGGCCAAAATATATATGTATATATTTATTTAACATAAGATCTATCTATTATATATATATATATATATATATATATATATATATATATATATATATATATATAATAGATAGATCTTATGTTAAATATCTTTACCACAAAAACAAAACACAAAAGAACACAAGGAAACTGGGAGATGTTGGATGTGAATTATCTTGACTGTGGTGATATGTCAAGGCTGTTTGCCTATGTCCAAACTCATCAAATTGTACTCATGAAGTCTTGTGCATTTCTTTGTATATCACTAATACCTCAATCAAGCAGTTAAAAGTTGTGAATAGGAAAACACATTAATGAATTTTGGAAAATGTAATCCCCATTACACAAAGACTGAGTTAGAGAAGACAGGTTGTTAAAATACTCCTTGGAGTTAAAATTGACTCTGGCTCTAGTATAGATGAGGCCTGCAGAAAGTGTGAAAGAAACTTACGTCTTCTAGAAGCAACAATCTGGAAAAAACATTGGAGTCCATCAGTTCATGATTTTAAGTTAGGTCTTACAATTTTTTATTTAGATGATTTAACAGAGCTGAGTCTCACGTTTCTCTCTGTAAAATCAATATAAATAGTTCATGAACAGTGGCTATAAAGACACAACAAATTTAATCATAAAAAAATGAGGGTGCTGTTATTGTGAAGTTGATGAAAATCTCTATTTTTCTCTTGAGCAAAATGGTCACAGAAAACAGTAACGTGAACACAGTGAAACTCACATTTTATAGAACTCACAGTAAATGAAGCTTAGATTCCCCTCAATGACTATGAGACAGTCTTTTGTTAATCCCACTCTACAAAGCCCTACGACAAATGAGGAATTTATTCTCCTGCAGTATCTTTATTTAACTTCACAAAATTAGGGTACAACCTGGTATAAATCTCATATTCCTAAAGGGTGCCTCTCCCAAGATGTTGTAATGATTACAGCATCATTAATCAACATCCAATTTTATTGTCCATTAAAGTTTTTTTCCATAATATATATCAGGCAATAAATTTACCAAATAATAAATGGTATGGCATTTGTCTCACAGAATATAATTGTGCACTTCAAAAACTCTTTACATTGGTGAAAAAATTTCTTAATTGTAATTTTGATAAAAATTTTCTTTAGCTTAATAGTTTCTGAAATGTAAAATATTAAAAATTGCCTGAGGGAAGATTCTATCATATAAATTTTTAAATTATGACAAATGTCTGTTCTTCCCTTTTGCCTGGGTAGTAGAAGCTACTGGTTTGTATCTGAGGTCGTGGACACTCAGTTTAAAGACAACATCTCTCAGTCTCCCTTTGCCTCCAGAGCAGACCATGTGACTAATTTCTAACTGATGGGATTGAAGAAGTTGTATGTGACAGCTCTAGGAACCTTCTTTAAGAGGAAGCCACACATACCTGTGACAGATTTTTCTTCCCTTATTCTCTCTTACTTCAAAGAATCCAGAAACGACCATTTTGTGTCATAAGAACAAAGGCCACCCTTTTATGAATGGGGAAACTTGAACTGGAAGGAGACTAACTCTTTGAGGGATCAGAGTCGACTTACCAGTTCTAAAACGCTTATGTTAGAATGTTACATATTAAGACAGAAAGAAACTTCTGTAATTAAAGCACTGCTATGATTTAAATGGTTACTTCTAGTCATTCCTTATTTTAGGTAATACAGCAGGTCTATGATATTAACTCTTACTCTTACCTACTTTTGTCTATTTTAATCTTTTTATTTTGAACATTTCATTTCGTTAAGGACTTTGTGAACTTAGGTACAAAATAATTTTTGGCTTAGTTATATTGTAAAAAAAAAATATTAAAATAGAACTATACATTTATTGATAATGTTACTTATGTTTATTTATTTAACAATCCAATTAGCCATTTCAATATTCTTAAGGGAAATCTTTACTTTTGCTTTTTAAAGATATTGACATTTTTATCTTCATATATATATCACATATAGTGATTTAAGTGTTGCACTATTCCACTTGGGAATAGTTACTTACCAATACTTAGTTCTATAATTTTCATTATGTATATGAATTTCCCAAGTTATGGCACTATTTCAGTAAACATATTTATTATACTATATTCTCACAAAGAGGAAAACTTAGTAATTAAGATATATATTTCCAAATTTATACTTATGAAATTCATACAAATAATTTTAATTAAGAAACTAAAATAAAATTGAAGCTATTAAACAGATTACTTACGTCAAGTCAAAAGAAAGCAAAACAGACTCTTTTCATTTAGAGCATTAGCTCATCAATGCTAGATGAAAACAAACAGGAAAGAGTTTGCAGAGAAGATATTTTGGAAATGTTGTTTAGTCTCTGGTCTGATCAGGTAACATTTGTAAAATGGGCCTAAAGAAAGTCAAAAAGGAGCAACAAAGTGATATTAGTGGTTTGGTAAAGGGAGCTTGATGAAGTCAACATTTCTGAGTTGCCTTTTTCTTTTCTTTTTTTTTTTTTTTTTTGACTTTGACATTTTACAACTACCATTGAGTGGGTGTATAGAAAAGCATTTTTCCAGTCTACATTTTCTGGCTACCGCTTGCGAAATTATGAAAATCTCTGTTAGGACAAAGTGGCAGCTCCATCTGTTAGCCTCCTCCATTCCACCATAAAATAAAACCTGAACACACAGGACTGTGGTGTCTGAGCAGTGCTAATATTATTTGCGTAGGATATCCAGAAGAAACTTGTATGGCACATTTCTAAATATTATTTTTAGAGTTTCATGAGGAAGATGTCATCTTATAAATATTTCTTATTACTCTCAAGCAATACTTTTCTAAGAAAATATTTCTCGTTCTCTTCTTGGTCAAAGAAATACGTTGTTGCATGTTTTGGATCAGTTTTGAAACTTGTGGAAGGTGTAAATTCCATACCTACAGAGAAAATAACGATTACCTCAATGTATTTATCAATATGTTGTAAATAAAACTATATTGTTTTGAATAATTTATTGTCTAATCTTGAAGCACACTCTGTTTCTTATAATAAAGATTTAGATATGTATTCACTAGAGTTGATTTGTAAAAGAAATAATACATTAACATTGCGTTGGTATTGAGTGCTCTCATGAGCTTTGGATATAATTACCATTGAAGTATAAATCACCAAATAAGAGACCTACAAACAAAATGGGACTCTTTAATTACTATTTTAAAAGAAAGTACTATCAGCAGTTTCTTAAGTGAAAGTAGGTAGGCAAAGACTTTGACAACGGGCTAAGTGGAGTGAAAAAAACCTCAAAGGAAGAAAATATATTTTCACTGTTAATGTATCTCATGAATTTTGAGGTCCTTGTACAGAAAAATGAAAACTGGCAATTCCTACTGGCTATGAAAAGACCCAGGAAATGGACATAGTAGAAACTGTGGTTGACATGGGAGTAGAATATTCCAAGATTTTTCAGTCTTAGGAGGAGGGTAAAATTTTGTAGGTAGGAAAAAACAATCTATTATCAAAGTAATTGCATGTGTGCTGAAATACATTACAAAATTGAAGACTGTGGGCTTGGACCTAGCCCCAGTCTCTTCCATTAACGAGAACACATTTAATTCTAATTCTGCCACTACTTCTGTATTACTGTTCTCTACCCAGTCCGATCTTCCTCATTCTTACTCTATAGCATTTCACACCTACTGGCCTCATTTTTACCTGGGGGCTAACTGAAGTTCATAAAACTGTAGGCATAGCTACCACCAGGTAAACATCTGGCTTTTATGAGTTCTAGTACATTTTCTTCCCTCCTTTAAACACAACTGAAAAATTGTTAATAAAGGACCCCAGAGAAAAGAGTAAGGAGGCAAAAGATTTATTTGTAAGGAGACAGTGAGGTGAAGCAGAAATAGGGAAGATAGAAAGGATAAATTAGTTCAGGTCAACTAACACTTTCTGAATTCCTAGACTTGGAATGACAGTGTTCTAAGCACTAGTACTCCAAAGATTTCTGCCTCAAGGAGCAAGAAATTCACTGAAAAGGAGACATATTTTTTAAAAAATGTTAAATACAACAAAGTAAGCGTCATGAGAGATGAAGGAATGAATATATAAACAGAGCTGACATGCACAGGATTTCCTGAGGGCACATAAAGTTGATTCAGAAAATTTTCCCTGACAGAGAATGACACCTGGCTGAATCTTAATAGAAGAGTACTAATCAATGAAAAGAATTTGGAAAGAATCAGGGAAAGGATATTTGAGGCAGAGGTAATAGAATAATCAGAGACTATATCTGATGGAAGGAATTCTGGAGTTTGGAAATTCAGTGAGGAGGTATGGGAATAGGCAAGATAACAATGAGGACCAGAACTAAGGTCTTCTTACTTTGGATGGGGAAGACAGATTGGATTTGAGAAATGTTTTGGAAGTAGAATTATAAGGCCTTAGGAATTGATTGAACAGTGTGGAAGGTAGTGCCAATATGTGAGATGAGATTCAGGATGTATAATTCTGGTGGTTAAGATGAGGTGAACTCGAGAACATATAGAAATGTATCTCTGGAGAACAACTAGAAATATCTCCATCAGGTAGTTTTATATGAAAAGATGAAATCCTGATGCCAAATTAGAGTTATATATATAGATATGAACATTACTAGCATATAATCTTGATTAAGATGTGATTAGTAAATACAATCACCCAGAAAATAAAGGTAGATTAAAATATTAAAATTCAATGAATAGAAATTAGAGTCATGGAAATCAGTACTATCTAATGAGAGAGTGAAGAAAGAAATTCACAAAGGAAACCAAGAAGAAAAAGATCCAAGGAACTGGGAGAAGAACCAGGAAAATGTCGTGCCACAGAAGAAAAGAGTAGTTTTCCAGAAGTCAGAAAAAACTAATACTGTGAAATGAACTAATGAGATCACTGTAGGATGAAGCCTGAAAAATGTCCAATGGATATGAAAATATGAAGGTGATAGTTGCCAGAGGAGTTTCCATTAATGACTGGAGTGTGTCAGGAATGAATTGGAAAGGAGGAGAGCGAACACTGCATTTTTAAGACCCTTGGCTAAGACAGAAAAGTGCGTAAGGATAGGATGTCCTTTTACATAGTATAGGTTCTGGCAGGAGACTTGACTAGAGCTCCTGAACTCAAGTTTGTAATAGTCACAACCATTTTCATTTTAGGAACTAAATATTTTCATGTTAATTAACTTGGTACTTTCATTATTTTTTGATGAATTTTACTATGAAATAATTTAATACAGCAATCTTCCAAAATATTACATTAATATATTATTTTTTGCCATCTTTATATTAGAATCAGCTCACTTGTAATAATTTAAGTAATAAAGTGCTTAACTTTGGATAACCACTTAAATTTGTGGCTGTCTACTTTTATTTTACCACATTAACTTTCCAAGAATGGGGTGCCTTCAATAATGATGTTTATTGTGCTGTATATGCACAAAGTGTAAGGATTAAGGATGTAACAATTCACTCATGGTTTGTATTTTCTGAGTTAGCCTTATAAGAAATGTGCAAATCATATTGTAAAAGCATATTTTAAGTTGATATAGAAGAAAATAAAGACATCGTTAGTTATATAAATACCAATGCAAACAATAAAATAATTTTATTCATAATATACCTAACCAATTTTGGAATGCAAGGAAGCAAGAGACAAACTGCACAGAAGACATTTTAGAAATGATATAGAATGCCTGCCCTTGTCCTGGTAACATTTATAAAAATGGGTAGAAAATTTGCAAGAGGAGAGCAGAAATTGTTCTCAGGGATTTGGTAAATAAGGTTTAAAGAAATAAAATTTTTTTCTTTTGCCTTCCTATGTTTTTGTCATTTGATAGCCTCCATTGCATATAGAAAGCACCTTTGCCGTCGATATTTTCTGGCCGTCTTTTGTGAATTTAACCAAATTGCCCTTAAAAATCTGCAGTTTTCCCTGGATCCTTCAAGTTATAGAAAAACGGCCAAGTCCTTTAATTTAGTTTCTCTTTGCTCAGATCTTCTTTAAGGTTATAAATGTTATTTCACAAAACAACCTCACTGTCTTAAAAATGCAGCTATGGTATGATAACCATTTTGAAGGTTCTCCAATATTTGGTTCTCTCCGCTTCTCTGCACAGAAAAGGTAGCATTTCTCACCCCCCTAGCAGATGGACAAAACCTGACTAACTCTGGGCTATGAAATGAGTGCAGGCTGATGTCTGTCACTTCTTGTCTGGGGCAGTGAAGAACTCATGAGCAATTTTCCTGTGTCTTTCTCTGCAGTGGTAATTGTTGAGGAGACAAATTAAGATGGTGGGTCCAAAATGTGGAAGCACCCTGAATCAATGTTGCTGCATGGAAACTGCTGTCCTGAAGTTGTCCAGAACTGCAGCTGACTTTGTCTGAAAAAGAAATAAACATTAGATGTGTTGAGCCACTGAGGTTTGGAGATTATTTGTCATTGAGCACAACCTACCCTATCTTGACCATATAATATTCAGAGTGTCCTTTGGCAAAACCTGTCACCTAATTACCTTTTTCCTGGGTGAGTATCTCTAGAGTTGAAAAAAAAAAAAAAAAAAAAAAAAAGAAGAGGGAAAAAGTCAATGGAGTGGAGCCAAATGAGATGTTAGTAAAGTCCCCAAGACCATCTAATGGACTACAAATATCCATCACGTTTTTTATAGTTAGAGTAAACTTAAATATACTTCTCCTCCTTGCCCTTTCCAACTCAGTGAAGAAATAATTTGATGTAGTTGTTAGAGACAATTCCTTACTCAGGCCTAATGAGGTAGCTGTCTGACATTTCAGCTCTCTCATAGCTTGGATTCTTTCGATTAATCATACATTGTCAAAAAAAAAAAGTGTAACTCACTGCATTTCCTTCTACTTGAAAATTTTTGCTATGTGATTTTTGCTGTAAATGAAGATATTTATCATTACTACATCCTTCCTCTGCCTACATCTTGCCCTGAATACTGCATCTGGGTATTCAACAAAGTATTCTAATTTTCTTATTAGATCCCTTCACTTGCTTGTAATTACAGAATAAATCAAGGAAAAGTACTGCTTTTGTACATCAAATGACTCTACCACCTATGACGCAGAAACAAACTACCTTTCTCTGAAGGTTCACAATAGTCTCAGACTGCAAGACTTTTTTTCCTAGGTTGTCCTGAGCTACACTGTGCATGTGTGTATGCACACATACATGTGCTTCTACATATGATTAGTCCCGGATATGACAGTGAGTGGGGAGACAGAAGATTTTCTGTAAGGATTTAAGGAATACAACAATCTAGAATTCTATGTCATTAAAGAGTGAAATTTCATTTTGTAAATATAGGACAAGAAGTAACAAAATAAGATGAGAAACACATATACAAATTTAAAAAAGCAATCTGGCAGTCCTGTTATAATGCGGCCTGTGTCCAGTTGGAGGGTTCTGAGTAGTGAAGCAATACTGGCTGATTAGATAGATGAGGTATTCTTCTATAGTAAATATCTCCTTAGAGAGAGGATTAAGCTAACATGATTCTTTAGGATAATTAATTTTACCTATTTTTTATTGTTACTAACCAAAATGTCGTTCCAGTTCCAAAAAGTGTACTTGGGCATATTGATATCATCTCTGTGTTAACTCAGGTAGCACAACATTCCTGACTGTTCCAAGAATTTTTGGCATTTTATTTTTGGCTCTTACTATGGTAGTTCAGCCCAGCAATCTATTCACTCTTCCCATACTGCTGCTTTTCTTTGAGTTTATTATTCCAGACCCTATTAGTGGGTCCTTGGGATGTTGCCTGAGTGCTGATGATCATAAACATGCTTAGTCTTTGATGTGCTATTTATCATTTATATTTAGGTAGTATTGCCTGATGTACTGGGTCCCACTTTCTGTACTTTGTTTTGCATTCATCCATTAGGGGGTAATACGGCGAACGTTCCTTCACTCAGGCAGAGAGTTGTAGACGTGCCAAGCCCCATCATCCTCTCCTTGTTTTATGAAGCATGTTGGGACCAGATGGTATCCTAAATAGAGCTTTTAAAAAGAGCCTTTCAGCACGTTGTGTATCATGAGGTATTTTCCTCTCTTCTAGTGAATAGGTGACTTCTTATGGAAGGTCTAAGCCCCATGTTCTTTATTTTTCTTATTTTTCTAGACTCCTGAGACATTTTCATAAAGGGAAGCAAGTGAAGACTCCAAACCTCGAAACATAATGAATAAAAAATAGTTACATTCAAAATGCTTTTGTATAATACTATCTCTTTTTAGTTTTATAACAACCCTTAATATATGGTAGAAAAATTATCTCCATTTTAAGGTGGAAAATCTAAGAATCAGAAAGATTAAATTCCTTGACTCCTGTCACAAAGAAAGTCCATGATGGAGCTAATCAGATAATCCCAATTTTGCTATTTTATTTCTTACTCTTTCCAAAGTATTTATTAATGGCTTCTATGTCAAGATCCAAATTATCACTACTTGCCCAGAAATGATAGTGCAAAGAGGGAGAATATGTAAATTTGCTTCAATTTTATTTTTCCAAACCAAGAACCAGATACATGTAAGAATTTATAATTTTTTGATGAGGAGGAAATGATGAATGACCTGGACATCAGTTCCTGATACTTGATGAATATTAGAAAAGAAAAAGAATACATGGAAAAATAGTTCTAATTAACTATATACAGGTTGCACTATGTATCTAACAGAAAATACTTGTACACAACCATTTTTGTTCATTTGGTGGGTTCTTTTTTCAAAACAAGTATCATATTAACCTACTTAATCATGAAAACCTTTGGTCAAGATCTAAATGATGGACTTTTAGATACTGATTTTTAATTTAGTTGGTAGATTTTGTTATTTCCCTCTCCTAGACTATTTTATGCAACCAGTTTTATTTTTGCTCTCTATATAAGGAATCTATATTTCTTCTCATGGACAAAGATATTAAAAAGCTTTATGTCCATGCCTATAAAACCCATAAATTCTCTTTGTTTTCAATGGATCTGATTTGACTAAAATGATTAAAATTGTTTTTTTCCCCCAGTTTATCCTTGGGAAGAATAGAGAAATTCTGTAATTAAAACCCTAAATACAATACAAAAATACAATAATGTATTTTTATAATTCCAACCTTAATTAACTGAAATGTAATAAAATATCATAAAAAGGGTAATCATTATACAATAGACATTTAAAATTCCACTGAATATTCACAAAAATAAATAAGGGGATTGTTTTAGAAGTGAGTGAAAATTTCTTGAAAAGTTTTAGGAATAATTTACATTTCTTTCAGTGAGTTTATATTGTCCTCATATTCTGTTTAACATAAAATGCTGCTTTCCAACTGTGTATTAAACATGTCTTGAAATGTTCCAATTTCAAGGAATATGTAAAAAGTTTTTTTAGGTTAAATGGAGAAAAAAGGACGTAAGAAGAGTTTCCTATTTTCAGATATAAAATCAAGGATTCATTTTGAGGGATCTAAATTAGGTTATATCTAGGAATAATAATCTAGAATGCAAGTTTGCTTTCATTATTCTCCCACCTTTAAAGTTTATATAGATACATGTATATGCATAACTGAATCACTTTGCTGTACACCTGAAACCAACACAGCACTGTTAGTCAACTATACTCCAGTATAAAATTTAAAATTTAATTAATTAATTTAAAAAATACAAATATCAGAACTAACTACAAATATCAGAACTGTCAATCCCTCAGATCCCCTTTAGGTGACACACTATCAAGAACAAGACAGCCTAACTAGGCAGTGACTATTCTCAGTCCTATATTTCCTTTTCACCAAAAATTAGATCAATTTTTGTTGTTATTTTTTGTTAAAGCAGAAAGCTGTATTTTAAAGCTATGGATAAAGGACACAGCAGATGTTAAAACCCAATAAAATGTAGTTTCATGGGACAAACGCTTAACTAAAACTCAATTTCTAATAACATGGTGGCAGCAGAGTTGCAACATTGGCACTTCTCTCCTTCTCAAATTATATTTTTTTAGACTTGTTTTCTATGGCATATCTCCCTATAACAATCATAAATAAGGGTCATCCTACAATGACTTGGGGTCAGGAAGAGGCAAGTGTGATTACTTCTACTATGAATTTATATATATTTACTTCTCTAACATAAGTACATAAATCTTTGGTTTTAGTTTAGTGGATTCATACCCTTAATCAACAAAAGTTTGTTGGGGACTTGCAGCATTCTAGTCTCTCTGGAGCCTATAGTCTAGTGAGTTTCATGATAACAAATGAATTCCCACATTTCATTTATCTTATACTCCATCTAATAGACATACACTTTTCACATATTGGCTATATACTCCTGGTGGTCTTCCATGTGGCATTTGCAATTTGTGACTCTTCCAGCCCCTATTTCTAGGGGGTCCTTTGCATGTAGCCAGGCAGATAGAAAAAAATGGAACATAGAAAAGTCCTATTAGCTGCATATAGCTCCTATCCTGGAAGGGATGCGTGTTATTTCTGTTCATATTTGGCATAAACAGCTGCATGCCTGGGATTCTGGGAAATGAGAAATCAACTCATGACCACTTACCTGAGAAAAATGGCAAGTCATAAACAGACATCAATATAGTGGTAAGGATTAGAATACATGATTTGAAAATGGAAACAGTCATGGAACATATTGGAAATAAATTATGGTATAATTCAATCAAATGTATTAATGAGATAATCTTGAGACACATGTTAAATTTATCTTCCAAAATTGTCAATGTGTCCTTCATCTTTAATTCCTCATCAGGGTATGTATTTGTGAAGATTTTAGGGTTACAAGCAACAGAAATCACCTAAAACTTGCTTTAAAACAAGAAGGGTTACTTTTGAGAATTTAGGAGTGTGTTTCAAAACCGAAGAGCAGAAATATAGCAGTGTGGGGAAGACACTGGGACCAGGGACATATAAATTTTGAGGGCTTTAATGCTCCCTTATCTCTAATGCTTTCAGTACATCTCCATCACCTTGTGTCTCTGGAGACCAGCTCTCAACTTCTCAGTCCACAGGTGGTTGCAAGTTGCTTATGCTATTGTTCTCAGGTTTGGACCTCCTACATTTTGGAGTAATGGTTGAATTAGGCTCTTTTAATCTCAATTCACATTTCTAGAAGAAAGCACCTGATTGGTCCCACTTAGATTAGTTTTCTACCCCTAGACTAAACCAGTGTAGGAAGACACATAATATAAATCTAAACTGAGTTACTGATATCTGAAATGCACCTTGGTGATCTTTGCCTTATGAGACGCAGCTCAAGAAAGGAACTTAAAAGCTCGCAACTGTCAGACATAAGAACTAGATCAATGTATCTGAATTAGAGGATGCATAGATGAGAGTGAGAATAGATGAAAATGAGATAGTTGGGTTTGAGGAGATTGTAAAAAGACTTGGAATGCCACACTAAGCAAAGGCTTGATGGCAAGATCAAAGTGATGATTTGGAAAGATCATTACGAAGGCATTTGCAGAAGCTGAATTGGAATGAAAAAGTATTCTAAAATTCTGCTCGGCAATTGGTCTGGTTGGAGGTGTTTAGAGGGGAACTGGGACTATTTCAAATGTGATAATCAGGATATGGCAACTCAATACAGTTTTCCTTTCATTTGTATCTTTTTGTTATAAAAAACAAGTTTTCATCATTTTTGGAGGTTTACTTAGCCACATTATGTTAATTACAGTATTTTAAAAATATACCCACAGTGAATAGTATCTACAATATATTTGCTGGCTATTTTAGTGAATAAATCATTTTCCATAACAATTTTTATAACACAAGAGTTTACCTTGTTAAATGGATACTTCTTCACCTAAACTTTCATTATTTTACTTTTTGACATTTCTAGGACATTCAAGACTCATTTCATACTTTTAAATTTAAAAGTTTAGGAACCATAGGAATATGTATATAAGTGATATGTTTAGTTCTTAAAAAGTCAAAATACATAAAATTCATATACATTTCTGGTATCTCATTGAGGTAGAGTGTTCTTTTTTTTTTCCTCTTTTTTTCTCAGTAGGCATAATGAAACTGCAACAGAGAAAACATTTCCAAAGTATTTAACCTATATGCTTTTAATTCCCTTATAAACTATGTTTCTCTTCAGCTCTTCCCCCATGAAGTCTAAACCATAAAATTTCTCACCTCAAGGAAGGAGAAGGCAAATTCTCCTTAAGAAAAAGGAGTCAAAGAGCAGCTCTCAGACTCAAAGCTCACCCCCTTGAGTCTATGGTATACATTTTTCCAAATTTTAAAACTTCCCTTTATGTGTTAAGATTAGAACTGATTGACTCTTCTCTTGAGATCACAGATAGATTGTATAGGATACATGAAGAAAGTCAAGACATGATGTAGAGTAACCCAAATCAGAAGAAGTTGAGGACACCATGGCCTCTGCCTTAGAAGGGAGAGCCCATAGCATTCAATATAGAGAGAAGGAAAAGGCAAGTAACAAGATAGGACAAGGGCACATGAGGAGAGGGAGATTAGTTTTACTCTCCCTTCACCTGGATTAAATGCAGGAGTGAAAGAGAAAAGAGCAGTAGAAGCTCAAGAAAAATAAAGCTTAAAGTAAGGGTTCTTTTGTTCTCTTTTCTCTTTTGAACTCTGAGAGGAGACGGACGCATGGTGGTGGTGAGGGATATACTGTATTGGGAGACCTTCAGCTAAATAGGAATGAATATAGGGTGTGTCCACCTAGAGAGATGGCAAGGGACAGTACCACTGAGTTTCCCTTAGGTCTGTGTGAAAATCAAGTCAGAGTTCTATTGTGCTCTGTTTAGGAAGTGTGAAAGGAAACTGAGAGACAAAAGCCAGTGGGCCTGCCTTGGGGTGACCATGGTGGTGACCATGGTGAACAGAGCAATGCCATGAGGTTGAGGACAGATGAAGGACATAGCTGAGGCCTAGAAATTCTGAGGCAATGATGTGCTTGAAAAAGATTACCAAAACAGGCTTTCCAGAAAAACAAACAACAACCAAAACCCACCTTGATTTGCAATACTTGCTGATATCTGTGCTCTAAATGTTCCCACCAGGAATGATTTCAAGTCATGGGAGGTCCAACATGAAGGTGGGAAAAGATAGACATGATTGGCTGCACCAGCTGATATAAGCCTGCTCCAGCACACCATTCAAACTTTTGTAGGACTCCTCCCATCCTCCACCCCTTCCTGTGTATATTTAAGATAGACCAAAAACAAATCAAGGAGGGGCATGGAAAGCTGCAAATTTTCTGTGAGCTTTGTGGTTGGGATGAGGCCCCAGGTCACAGAAAGAAAGTTTACTCAAGAAAAGAGGGAACATTCATCAGGGTTGGGGACCTGCAGTTCTTCCACCTTGGAGCTTTTCAACTAGTGACTCCTTAATTGGTTATGGGCATAAGACATTGATAACCTGAGACTTTGGGGGCAACAAGCAGGGCTGGGTGGGCCAGAGCCCCAGGCTATTATCTCTAGCCTCTAGATGCCCTGGGCCATTGAAAGCGAGCAGGACCCTGTGGGTCTCCTGGGCATGGAAGCCTTTCTGTGTCCCCCCGCTTCTTGTAGGAAATAGACTCCAGCCTCCATGACCTTCCCTGAGTTCTAAAGGGCAGATTCAAGCAGCTGCTACTCTGGGAAGGGAAGGAATGCAGAGTCAAGAGAGGAGCAGCCAAGAAACAATATTTGCAGCCTCAAGGGATACACATAACAATGTCCTTAAGCTCTTTATAGAATTAAAATCCAGTATATGAAGATGTTAGCATTCTTCATACCAGAGAAGATCACCTGTGGCCAGACTAAAGGAATCAGAGAAGCCCAACGAGAAGATTCCCTGAGACGAGATTAAAGGAGTGCAGGCCCTGCATACACCCTCATCTTATCACCCCACCCTTGAACCATAACTATAAAACTCCTCATCAAATCCTTTTGTGTTGGGACACATAGTTTTTGAGGGCAGGAGCCCCCTGTGTCCCCCTTTGCCTGGCAAACAATAAAGCTATTCTTTTCTACTTTACCCAAAACTGTGTCTCCGAGATTCGATTTGGCACCAGTGCACAGAGGTCCGGTTTCTGTCACCATGTGAGGAAGGTTGGGAGGTTCTATTCTACTGGAATTGTTACTGTCACACCCCAACGCCATGGAGGTCTGCCCTGTTTTCCCGGCACTGGCCTGGTTCAGAGAGTAATGCCCACAGGGTTCTCTGCAGCCTGTGGCAACCGGCGAGGTCAGGCAACCGGAGAGAGCCCAGCTGAGGCCTTTAGGGCCATTGAGGGTCTGACAGTGACTGAGGTTCTGGGTCATTTTGTTCCTGGAGACAATGAGTCAGGTGGTGGCAGTGCTGATGGGAGACCTTAGACCTGGCCCAGATCCCCATGGGAGATGGAAGATGGTGTGCTTTTAGTTCTACTAGAATGTAGAATTTTTTTATTTTTTTGGCTGCGTTGGGTCTTCATTGCTGCACGCGGGCTCTCTCTAGTTGCGGTGAGCCAGGGCTACCCTTCGTTGCGGTGCACAGGCTTCTCATTGCGGTGGCCTCTCTTGTTGCAGAACATGGGCTCTAGGGGCACAGGTTTCAGTAGTTGTGGCTCGCGGGCTCTAGAGCGCAGGCTCAGTAGTTGTGGCGCACGGGCTTAGTTGCTCAGCGGCATGTGGGATCTTCCTGGACCAGGGTTTGAATCAGTGTCCCCTGCATTGGCAGGAGGATTCTTAACCACTGCGCCACCAGGGAGGCCCTAGAATATAGAATTTTTAATCATTAGAACCTTACTTTATGCAGCTGGAGACAAAAAAAGTGCACCAGAGTTTCTGCCCTTTTGACATAAAGACAGTTATCTTCAAGATGCTCAGACTCATACAAAATTATCTGGAGGCCTTGAATCAATGTTAATGGAAGCCAGATTTGAGAAGAAATTATCATAAATATAAAAACTGAAAGCAGTAGATAAAGACCTGGAAAGCTCTTTATGGATTTAAAATAGAGACTTTTAGAAAAAGGACTGAAAGGAGAGGAATCTAAATTATTAGAATGAGTTGTGCTGATGGTAAATGTAACAAGAAACATTCATTTTTTACTAGATGAATCAAAACACTTCAAATTTCAAGTAGCTGCAAACAAAACAGTCTCCTAACTACATCAGAAGAACGAAGCACTTCAGACAGCACTAAAAAATACTTCAGGTGAAAATTCTGATGCTTAGGGAAGGATAAAACTGTTTTCACAAGAAGCAAAAGGATGGAAAAGAAGAGTGAGGGAACTTAAAGTGGTATAGAATAAGTTCTCAAAGACAAAGCCAGACCAGGTCTCTGAGTGAACACTTGCTGTTCTTGGAGAAGACCTCATGGATAGTGAGAACATGGAATCCAATACACATAACAAGTGCATCAACACATGAACACCTCTTAGAAGACGTTTTAAAGAAACCAGTGTATGAGGCTGAGTAAATACCATAGTAGGCTGAATAATGGTCCCCCAATGATGTCTGCATCCTAGTCCCTGGACCCTACGAATATGTTACCTTACATGATAAAAGGGATTCTGAAGATGGGCAGATGCGATTAAATTAAGGAACTTGAGACAGGAAGATTATACTGGATTATTCAGGTGGGAACAATGTAATCACAAGAAGGGAGGCAGGCAGGTCAGGATCAGAGGTTAGTGTGGCCACAAGTCAAGGAATGTGTGTAGCCTCTGAAAGCTGGAAAAAATAAATGAATTCTCTCTTAGGGCCTCCAGAAAGAACACAGCCCTGCTGATTGCTATGTTGATTTTGGCCTAAACTGATTTCGGATATTTGATGTCCAGAACTGCAAGGTAATAAACTTGTGTTTTAAGCCACTAACTTTATGGTACTTTGTTGTAGCAGCACTACGAAAAAAATACACTTACTTAAGAACCCTTAAAGAAAAATGAAAGC
This sequence comes from Balaenoptera acutorostrata, assembly GCF_949987535.1. Taxonomy (NCBI): domain Eukaryota; kingdom Metazoa; phylum Chordata; class Mammalia; order Artiodactyla; family Balaenopteridae; genus Balaenoptera; species Balaenoptera acutorostrata. The sequence continues at coordinate 111,477,385 of NC_080067.1, forward strand.
AAATGTACACTAAATCGGTTGAAAGCATAATCAATACACTTTGAGATCATATTAAAATTCTCCAAAGTGAGAAAACTTGGCTGCAGTCAGAAAAAAAAAACAAAAACAAAAACAAAGACAAAGTGTGAAGCAAAAGTCCCAAGAAAAACACTCAATCCTTTCTGAACTGCATTGAGAAAAAGAAATGAATTTTCACTAAAGATTCAATTTAGAAGAAATTACCACAAAAACAGGAGAATATTTCCAAAGCAATTGAGTAGATCAGCCAAGCATGGGAAAAGTTGGGCACCTATAAAATACATGTCAATAATTACCTAGAAAAATTGAAAATAATCACTGAAAATTATCAATGCCAGCTTATTTCCTGTGAAAGATAAACTCACAATAACAGGTTGAGCGTGCTGATGGTTAAGAGAAGCCTTGATAATTTAAGAAAAAAAAAAGGCAACTTTAAGGCAAATCTTAATTGAGGGAAAATTTAAATGTGAACAGTTCAACATGTAGTTTTCTGTGCCAGTCTTTTCCCAGACATTCTCATTGTGATATTGGCAGAAGGGGTTGATTACTAGAAGCCCTCTGGATGAAGGATTCCCGAGGAAGGAGGGAAATCAGGCCAGCGTGGGCATCCAGGCTTTGGTGCCCAGTATAGAACAGATGCCACCCAATGGGGCCATGACCCCAGGAGAAGAATTCCTCCATCAGGTCAACTCCATTCTGATGCATCAAATCCTCCAAGGACAGAGCTTGTCCTGATGCTTCTTGCACTGAAAAGATTCTTTGGTCTTCCTTTTAATTCAGTTATCCCTCCAGAATGGCCCAAACTCTGGTGCTTAACATAATCTTCCAGTCAGAGGTCATTTGTTACAGAGAGTCCCTGACAAGAGGATCCCTGCCTGTCCTCCTCTTCTGGAAAGCAAAGGCAAACCTCGCTACCAAGGGACTTCCCTAGCTCATCACATCCTCACTGGCAATAAGAAATATGACTCTACCAAGTGCTGGATTCAGACTTGTGTCTACACAGTCTGAAAACAGATGTGAGTCACTCTCCATTGTTATCTCTCCTTCTAATGATTCTGCTTCCAGAACCATAGCAAGATGCTGTCCTTTTCTTTTTATTTTTTTTTCCTGTTTTCACTTTATTGCTATTAGTAAAGTGCCATTTGCTCAAATGGAAGATTGATAGAATTATAATTTGTAGGTTAATTTTTGTCATTGTAGATAATTTCATGGTGAAGCATATGATTTAGTTACTTCCATTTAATTCTATTTGCTTTTTGTGTATTTACAGCATTTTTGTTGTTAACAAATGCATTAAAATAATCCACATACACAGCAAAAGTTCGTTTTGTCTTTCTTTTAAAATAATTTAGAACTTTTTCTGTTTTAGCTTTCTTGTTATTATTTAAGTGATTGTGCTATAGATGAAATGGAAATGTCACAGGATAATAATTCTTAGAATAGTTTTTTCCATAAGTGTGCATCATATAAAGGTAAATCTTATTAGTGAATTGTTTCCATTTTATTTGATTTCTAGATGGTTTAAGAATAATATCTTTGTTGTTGCTATTTAACAACTTTTTTTCCTTGAACAAGCAGATGAATTTTTGTCTTCCTTATGAATATGTATTTTCCATTTTGTTTTGAGGCTGTAATTAAGTGATTGTACAGTTGCTCAAATGTGAGTGCAGCCAGAATTGTAATCCACAGGATAGTGTTTTATAAATGTAGTTTATTTAAAAGTGAATTTCATGAGTAAATTTTTTTCTTTTATTCTATTTCAAGAGAGTGTAAGGATATTATTTCATTGTTGAGGTTTAACAAGTTCCCGATAATAGGGACAGCAGTAAGAGTTTTACATGATTAGTTTCACATTTGGGGACATTTGAAATTTAAAATTCCTATCTGTATTAATTTACTCTAGTTATAAAGCTAATATGCTCACTTAAATAAGTTTATTTTAAAGGAAAAAACTCTTTGATGACTCACATTGAATTTAGCCTAAATCCAAACCCAAACCCTTCTCCATGAACCATAAGCTTCCGTAAGAGACAGTCTCCCATGGGATGATTTTATGGGTAAATGTGAAGCCAAGACTGCTACAGAGATCAAAAGACAAACAAAGCAACAACAACAACAAAAACAACTGCCCCACCAAGAAGAATAAAGCCAAGGGAAGCACAGGGAGATGGAGCTGGGCTCTTAGTTTACATTGGTCCTGAACCCCACTCTTTATCTATATTTCCAGTTATGTAAGTCAGTGTAGTTCCTTAATGTTTGAGCCAGTTTGAATTGGATGTTTTGTTACCCTCAGTCAATATTATACTAATTGCTCTTCTCTCCTAATGGAATTTTAAGCTAAAGCAACATTAAATATGTATTTCAGTTATTTCCATGTGATTGAAATTCCTGCAGAGAACTTGTGCAATAAATTTTCTCCCAAATAAAATTATCTCATAATAATATTTCATATGCCAAATCTGGTAGGTGGTTTGATGCATCACCCAGAATCCCCTTGAGGAATGAGGTTTGAACCCCTACCCTCACCCTATCTACTGAGAGCGCTCCCTGCAGCCCCCTACGCGCTTCCCTCAGCTCAGAAGGTCCACTTCGCTCAAGTTATGCCCTCCTTTCCGGGATAGCCTGCATCCAATAACTGACTGAGTTGAGGGTATAAAGTGCTGGCCCCCCTGCTCCAAGTTACATCAACTCTGAAGGATCATCTTAGATTCAGAGCCCCCACTGGTTTGATGAGGCTTCTGTTAAGACTACACTCTCCTATATATAAAATAGATAACTAATAAGAACCTACTGTATAGCATAAGGAACTCCTTTCAATACTCTAATGACTGATATGGGAACAGAATCTAAAAAAAGAGTGATATATGTACATGTATAACTGATTCACTTTGCTGTACAGCAGAAACTCACACAACATTGTAAATCAACTATACTCCAATAAAAATTAAATAAATTTAAAAAAAAGACTGCATCAGAATTCAAGTTCCCCCTGTACCCATGCAGGCTGCACTCCCTTCCCGTCCCTTCTTTTCCACAGGTATTAATCCCAAGAGCACTCTGCCATAAACTTTCCACAGCTAAGCTCGGTGCAAGAGTGTTTTCCAGGGAATCTGACCTGAAGTACAGGATAACACTGTTTTACAGAATCAAAAATGGTTACATTGAAGATTAATCCCCTCCCCCTTGCCAAAATACTGGCAAAGCAGAATACCACTTGAAAAATCTGAATTCTTGCATTGTTGATTAACTTGCAATTCACTGAAACAAATGCTTGCTTGCCCTGCCCTGAGAACTCCTCAAAACATCCTCAAGTTGTGTTGATTAACAGGCTGTCATCACAAGGAAGTGTTTAAAGAGTTATACAACTTTACTTCTATTTATTGAAATGCAAAAGAAACATCCTCAGTTTTAGACTACCCAAATGCCCTAAAATGATATTATTTTTGATTGGTAAGGTTGGAGGTTCCCGCGGTGAAAATGGTGTTTTCCCTTCCAGGTTTTGGGGACTGAACTTGTAGTCTGTATCCTAATGGTTATCTCTCTACATTGTTGTTACAAGATCACCTCTTCCCTATTCCATCAGTACCTTATGTTTAATCAAAATCTCTGCAGTCTGTCTACACATCAGTTATTTGCTGTTCTTTTAATTGTTTCCCCTTCAGTTTCCCTTTTTCTTCTCTGTTCACTCTCTTGGGGCAATAATTTATAAGAATGAATCTAAGGTACCATATAATATCCTCAGACACTCACCGCTGCCTGGAATACAAATCTTTGAAATGGCTAATAACAGAAAGAATTTCTTCTCAAACATAGACAATACTGCAATTTCCTGGATCACATCAAGGTGAATTTGAACTTGTCAAGTTTGTGTGTGCTGTGTTCTGTAATTGATACTATACTTATATAGATACAACATGCCAATATATATCATAAAATATGCCTTAGGAAGGCTAATTTGATGCAGTGTACCAACTTAGAGAAAGTAGGTCCAGGCCTAAAGTGCCTGCATAAATCTTATCTCTTTAATGAAAAGAATAGTCTCATACTTGATTCTACATTGACCAGGAAACTGGCAGCTTATTCTTATTGTCACCATTTGCATTTCCCAGACTTCCAGGCCATCCTCTACCCACACACTGCTTGCACTGAACTTCAAAAACTATAAAGACAGCTACAGTGTTTAAAGGAAAACATTTTTATGACACATGAGGGAGAAAATGTGACCAAGATAAAAGCTAATTTTTGGCAATATTTACATGCAGGGATAATTGTGAACAAAAAAGTCTCAGTCTTTTCTTTCTAATCCCATTTTCTTTTTTTCAGAGTCTCAAAGAGCACAATTAGTCTAGGTCCTAAATTATGAGGGTATAATATCTGATTAAAATATGCTCACTATGATGTTTGAGTCTTAATTTGCTCTCTAACTATCATAAGACTATGAAAAGACACGCCTTAGAAAAGAAATGACCCAAAAGCTTAATCACTAATAGCAAAATCATGGACACCAATGGATGATTTATATTTGTTTGGAGAGCTGTTAAAATGCCCAAATACTTTAAATTGGTATTATTTTTGCTTGCTAATATGATGCTTTTAGAGATTCTCAGAGTAAAAATAGTCTTTTGCCTTCCAGATGTGCATATGATTCACAGATAAATTCAGAAACTCTGGCATGTATTGAACTGTAAACAAGAGATTCTTCACTTAGTCTTAACTTTCCTTGATGAAGGAGTGTGAAAAGCTTTCAATCTCTATAAACTAATATTGGCTTTTACAGTCCATATAAGTTTCACTAAAAGATGACTAAAACAATATTTTCTCTAGATGAAACTCATATTTTACAGCTCCTAGAGCATCTCTAATAATGTTGGAAATGAAAGTTCATGAAAATTTAATAAAATATACATTAAAATATTAGAAGAATGACATATTAATCCAATGAAAAAATGTGAAGAGTCTTTACCAAAGAATGAATTGAGGAGGTGAAGATTGCCAGAAGATAGTTATGCCTCTCAGAAACTGAAACACGGAAGTGAGCATCACATAATAGCTGATAGGTGAGTGATGAACTAATTCTTAGAGTTAGCCTTTCTTATTGAAACAACTGGAGCTTTATAATCATGCCCACGAGTGGCCCCATCAGATGGTTGCTATGACTATGAGACTGGTATCACAAGAAGCTATTAATAACCTCATTGCTGCTGAAGGAACCCTCCCGTGAGTACTTGTACCAGGAATGATTTGCCACTAAAGAAACTGCAATTTCTTTAGTTTAGTTTAAGACAGTTTAGTAAATTTGTCTCCAAATAAATTAAAATAACCAAGCACAATGGAAGATCATTATGGAGGAAAATAACTTCTTCCAACATTTAATTTGATGCATGGTAGTGAAACTCATCATGAAAACTTTAATATGTGTTGAGCATTCTCACAGCTCTAGTTAGATTAATGACAAAAAACAGTAGCAGAAAAGTGTCTTTCAGTGTTGAGGAAAAGGGGGATTTCAAGGTGCCTTAGGATATATATGGACTTAACTTGGTGAATGATAGAGATAAGACAGTTATACATGTTCACTGAAAAAAGTTTGATATAAAAAACTGTAGGTTTAAGTGCATTTGAATTGCTAGATATGTCTCCCTAAAGACCTCTCCTGGAAATAATATCACTTTTGAATTAATATGGTCCAGATTTCCCATAGGGAGAAGGAAGGAAAAGAGGAATAATAGGGAAAGATGTGTTCTTTGCTTGCCTATTCTGTGGAAAGTAGTTTCAGAATTACTAATCCATTGAAAGTAATGCATCAGCTTGATTCATTATGATGATATAGTGTTAAATGCATCATCTTAACTCTGTTTTCCCCAGCTTTATTGAGATATAATTGACATATACTCTTGTGTAAATTTAACACAACATGTTGATTTGATACACTTATATATTGCAATGTGATTACCACCATAGCAGTGTTAGCTAACACCTCCATCATATCACATAATTACCATTTCTTTGGTGTGGTGAGAACCTTTAATATCTACTCTGTTAGCAATGTTCACGTATATAATACATATTGTTAACTATAATCACAATGCTGTGCATAAGACCCCCAGTTCTCCTAACTGAAAGCTTGTGCACTTGACCATTTCTCCCACTCTTCAGTCCCTGGTAATCACCATTCTACTCTGTGCTCTTTTGGTGGGAAGTAAATTGGTAGAGCCATTACAAAAACAATATAGAGATTCCTCAAAAAATTAAAAATGAAACTACCATATGATCTAGCAATCCCACTTCTGGGTATATATCCAAAAGAAAGGAAAACAGGATCTCAATGAGAAATCTTCACTTCCATGTTATTGCAGCATTATTAACAATAGCCAAGATAAGGAAACAACCTAAGTATCTGTCAGTGGATGAATAGATAAAAAAGATGTGGTATATATATACACTATAGTATTTTCAGCCGTAAGAATGAAGGGAATTCTGCCATTTGTGACAATGTCGATGAATCTTGAGGGCATTATGCTATGTGAAATAAGTCAGACAGAGAAAGACAAATACTGTATGATATTTATATCTGGAATTTTAAAAAGGTGAACTCACTGAATCAGTTTATTAAAAATAAAAAAATGTGTAAACTTAAACGAGCTTGGGATAGTAAGTGATATATAAGCCTTTTTGACTTATTAGTATCATTTTTAAATTAATATCTGATTCATCACATTTATTTAGTTTTACAGACAAAAGCATTTTGAACAAATCTTAAAATATATGTAATATATATTCACAGTGCCCTTTCCCCTTCTAACAGACAATATCTGTAATCTAGACTAGAGCAATAGACAGGCTCGGTGTTACTTCTGTTCTCTCTATCCTTTCTCTCATTTTCAAGAAGGAAGGCTTACTCCTAGCTTCACAGGTCTTTCTCGAGAACCTCTGGTTCTCTTGATTGTCACAGGTGTTTCAAGACATAACTACATACTACCTAGAAACCCTCATTTCCTAAAACCAGTTTCCTCCCTCCATTGCCAGAATTAACACCAACTCTGAAGGCAAACATACATTTTTAACTGAAGAAATAGGAGAGTTTCAGAGGGTGACCACCTGTAGGAGGAAAGATGTTAAATATTCAGCAACCAGGACTTTCCCTTGGGTCTCAGAAAATTATTCCCAAGGAGAGGAGCTCCTAATAGGCATTTCTTTCATTCCAAGCTATAGGTTTGAGTATCCTGCCCTCTACCCTTAGACAATAATCTGTGTCTTCACGAATCCTATTCAAAATGCCATATCCCTTCCTACCTCCTGCAATGAAGGAAAACTCCACTTCTCCTTAAGGGAAGAGAAGTCCTTATAAATTCTTTACCATACTCTCCCTACTCAAAGTAAAGCCAAATATCAGTGGCAGCAGTTAACAGCTATGCCATGAGTCTTTTCTTACTCAGTGGTTCTCAGCTTGGTTACACATTAAAATCACCTGGAGAAGGTTTTAAAAATACTTATGCCTCAGCACCAAAATCACCCTCCCCAAAGACTTTTATTTGATTGGTGTTATGTGTGTTGGGAGAGCATAGTTATAAATACTAGCTGCAACTACATGGTCAGTGGCAGAAACTATAAGAGTTATAAGTATTCTTTCCTAAGTTTGATATGTTTGTAATCTGTGATGGTTAATTTTATGTGTCATCTTGGTTGGCCCATGTTGTCCAAATGTGTTATCAAACATTATTCTGGATGTTTCTGTGAGGGTGTTTTTAGATGAAATTAACGTTTAAATCACTGGACTTGGAGTAAAGCAGATAACCCTCTGTAATGTAGATGGGTCTCATCTAGTCAGTTGAAGGCCTCAGTAGCACAGAAGACTGACCTACACTGAGCAAGAGAAAATTCTGCAGGAACAGTCTTCAAACTTGAACTATAGTTTTGGCTCTTTGGGCTTTAGACTTGAATTGCAGTAATGGTTCTTTCCTGGGTCTCCAGCCTGCCAGCTCAGCATGCAGGTTTTATACTTACTAGCTTCAATTATCACTTGAGCCAATACCGTAAAATAAGTCTTTTCTCTCTCTTTATATATCAAATTGGTTGTTCTGTTTCTCTGGAAAACCCTGAGGAACACAGATTTTGGGAGAGTGAAGTGAAGTACTGCTATAAAAATATAAAGAAAAAAAAATATAAAGAAAATTTGAAAGTGACCTTGGAACTGGGTAATGGTTGGAGACGGAAAGAGTTTTGAGGTGCATGCTAAAAAAAGCCTAGATTGCCTTGAATAGGCTATGTTAGGAATATGGACGATAAATGTGATTCTGGTGAGATCTCAGACAGAACTAAGGACCATGTTATTGGAAACCGGAGGAAAGGCAATCCTTGCTATAAAATGGCAAAGAGTCATGTACCACAATGTTCACTGCAGCACTATTTACAGTAGCCAGGACATGGAAGCAACCTAAGTGTCCATTGACAGATGAATGGATAAGAAGATGTGGCTATATACAAAGGAATATTACTCAGCCATAAAAAGAAACAAAGTTGAGTTATTTGTAGTGAGGTAGATGGACCTAGAGTCTGTCATACAGAGTGAAGTAAGTCAGAAAGAGAAAAACAAGTACTGTATGCTAACACATATATATGGAATCTAAAAAAAAAAAAAAAAGGTCATGAAGAACCTAGGGGCAGGGCAGCAATAAAGATGTAGATGTAGAGAATGGACTTGAGGACACGGGAAGGGGGAAGGGTAAGCTGAGACGAAGTGAGAGTGGCACTGACATATATACACTACCAAATGTAAAATAGCTGATGGGAAGCAGCCACATAGCACAGGGAGATCAGCTCAGTGCTTTGTGACCACCTAGAGAGGTGGGATAGGGAGGGTGGGAGGGAGAAGCAAGAGGGAGGAGATATGGGGATATATGTATACGTATAGCTGATTCACTTTGTTATACAACAGCAACTAACACAACAATGTAAAGCAATTATACCTCAACAAAGATGTTAAAAAAACTCACAAAGAACTTGGCTGATTTGTGCTCTAGTTTTTTGTGGAAAGTAGAAGTCAAAAGTGATGAATTTGGGTATTTATCTGAGGAGATTTCTTAGCAAAGGGTTAAAGGTGTGGCCAGGTTTCTCCTTACCGCTCATAGTAAAATGCAAGAGAAGAGATAAATTAAGGAAACTGGTTTAGTAAAAAGGAAATAAAACTTAAAGATTTGGGAAATTATCAGCTTATCCATATTGCAAAAAACTGAGGAGGTGTTCTGGAGAGAACATCCAGGGTGTGGCTGGAAACCCATTTGATAGAGAGATTATGGGTGTGACTCACAGATCTAAGGAGACATCTCAGCAGAAGCCAGGAATAGAGATGAGGTTATATCAGCAGAAGTACTGCCAGGTTGGGAACAATGACAGTGCAGAATGGAGGGAGACCATTGTGCTTCTGGGACAGTACAAGATGGGACAATAGAGCTGTCTGGATGCTAGCATCTGTTATAAGAAAAGGGAAGAATGATCCTGAAGCCTGAAGAGATTGGCAGGGAAGCCACTCCCACCACGGGCCCGAAGGACGCAGGTCCTGGGGACAAGGCTTTCCCCTTCTTGGTTTCAGTGGGCTGAACTGTTGCCACCCAGTGACTCAGGGGTCTAGGCTGTTGTCCAGGACTCAGAGGCAAGGCCAGAACCTGAGGCTGAGGGGATTCAAGAAGGGACTGTCATCTCAGTAGGCCCAGAGGGCAGAGAACTGAGCCAGAGAGGATTATTCTAGAGCTTTAAAGTCTATTGGAATTTGCCTTGCTAGGTTTTGGACTTGCTTGGGACACCTTACCCCCTTTTTACTTTCTGATTTCTCCCTTTCCGAATGAGAATATCTATCCTATGCTTGTTTCACCATTGTATTTTGTAAGCACATAACTTGTCTGGTTTCACAGGTTCACAGCCAAAGAGGAATTTTGCCCCAGGATGCAACGTATTTCGAGTTTCACACATACATGATTTAGGTGTTATTTAGATGAAAATTTGGACTTACAGTTGATGATGGAATGTGGTTGTATTTAGAGGTAAGGCCTCTGAAGAGATAATTAAGGAGTTTTAAATGAAGTCATATGGGTGGAATCCTAGTCCAATAGGACTTACAATAAAAGGAAGAGATATCAAGAGTGTGCATGCATACAAAAAGAATCATGTGAGAGCACAGAGAGGTGTAAGTCAGAGATTTGACTCCTCAGATCTAACCTGCTGACACCTTGATTTTGGACTTCTAAACCCCATAAATGTGAGAACAGAAATTTCTGTTAAGTTAGCCAGTCTGTGTTATTTTGTTATGGCATCCTAGAAGACTACCTGCAGCATTAGCATCACTTGGGAACTTGTTAGAAAGGCAAATTCTACTGAGTCATAAACTGCAAGGAGTGGATCTCAGCATTCTGTGCTTTTGCATGTCTTCCAAGGATATTGACTGACACAGCTAAAGCTTGAGAAGCATTAGAATTGTCTGCTCAAGTTGCCATTACAAAAACCACAGAATGGCTGGCTTAGACAACATAAACTCACTTTCTCACAATTCTGAAGGCTAGAAGTCCAATATCAGTTGGACTTCCAGAATGATCAGTTTCTGGTGAAGCCTCTCTTCTTGGCTTGTAGCTGGCCTCCTTTCCTCTGTGTCCTCACATCGCCTTTTTCTCAGCGAATGCACAGAGAGTGAGAGAGCTCTCTGGTACCTCCTCCCTCCACTTATAGGGACACCAATCCCATTAAATTAGGGCCCACAGTTATGACCTCATTTAACCCTAATTACCTTCCCAAAGGCCCCATCTCCAAATACCATCACTCTGGGGGTCAGGGGGATAGGGCTTCAACATATGAATTTTAGTGGGGACACAATTCAATCCATAACAATCACTGACCTAGGGAATGAGTGTAGAAAGAGAAGACTTCTAAACCTGAGCCTTGGGGCACTTAATATTTAGACATTGAGATGGTGAAGAGGAACATCCAAATAGATGGAAAAGAGGTAACTAGTGAGGGAGCAGGGACACCAAGAGAGTCTGGGTCTTGGAAAGTCAAGTAAATTATGTGTAACAAGGAGGGAAGAGTAATCTATTTGGAAAAGAATGGCACTGATAGGCCAAGTAAGGTGAGAACTGAGAATTGACCATTGAATTTTGCCATGCAGACTCATTGTTGGTCTTGAAAAAAACAGTCTAATTGGATGATGGGGGCTAATGTCTAACTGGAAGGGGTTAGAGAGAAATGGGAAGAGAGGAATTACAGATATAACATGCAGACGTTTTCAAGAATTGTTTTAATAAAGGGGAGCAGAGAAACAGGCTGATAGTTGGAAGAAGATGTAGGATTATGAGAGTTTTATTTTATTTAATTAATTTATTTATTTTTTAAAATTAATTAATTAATTTATTTTTGGCTGTGTTGGGTCTTCGTTTCTGTGCGAGGGCTTTCTCTAGTTGCGGTGAGCGGGGCCCACTCTTCATCGCAGTGCGCGGGCCTCTCACTGTCGCGGCCTCTCTTGTTGTGGAGCACAAGCTCCAGATGCACAGGCTCAGTAGTTGTGGCTCACGGGCCTAGCTGCTCCACGGCATGTGGGATCTTCCCAGACCAGGGCTTGAACCCGTGTCCCCTGCATTGGCAGGCAGAGTCTCAACCACTGCGCCACCAGGGAAGCCCTGAGAGTTTTATTTTTAAGAGAAATTACACCATGTTTGTTTTCTGATAGATGTAATGCTGGAAAGACAGAAAACAAAATTTTTCAAGTGAGAGGGGAGAGAATTTCTAGAGGGATAGCCTTATGCAGGTGAGATTAAATGTGGACTAATGAACAACTGCAGTTATTGGTCTTCATAACATGCAACACAGTGGGGAAAAAAGGTATTTATCATCAATAGAGAAGTTAGACTTTCATAAGGTAGTCAAGGGTTGACCTTTTCGTGTTCTGATTGCCGACTAGATTCATTGGTCCTTAAATATTATAAAAGATCAGTTTATATCTTTAAAACTTGCCAATGGTTTGTGCAGTTCAATGCTGAATTCCTTTTTGTTCTGAGATCCATATACATCTAGTAAGAAGATTCTATTTGAATGTTGCAAATGGAGATAACATATGTGCAGAAGGGAAATGTAATTTGCTTGCTGAAGAATAATTAGTTACTCTACTCTAGTTAGAGGAGTAGTCAACTGAGTGAATCAAAAGTGGATTGGTGAGCTTCCCTGGTGGCACAGTGGTTGAGAATCTGCCTGTCAATGCAGGGGACACGGGTTCGAGCCCTGGCCTGGGAAGATCCCACATGCCGCGCAGCAACTAGGCCCGTGAGCCACAATTGCTGAGCCTGCGCGTCTGGAGCCTGTGCTCCACAACAAGAGAGGCCCGCGCACCACGATGAAGAGTGGCCCCCACTTGCCACAACTAGAGAAAGCCCTGGCACAGAAACTAAGACCCAACACAGCCATAAATAAATAAATAAATAAATAAATAAATACCCCCCCCCCAAAATAAAAAGTGGATTGGCAAATCAGTCAACAGATTTGTAGATTATATCTGGTATTTTCTTCGCTGGGGTTATGTGGCTTCAGCCATTTATTTAATTTAATTTTATAACAGGCAGAATTAAATTTTACTCTTGAGCTTTGTTTGTCTTCAAAGTACTAATGAGAAAAAGAAAAATGTTCATTCAAGGGGAAAAAGAAACACGACTCTGATAAGTCTGTTTACTGGGAGAGAACAGTCAATATTTTGTTCCAGAACATTTCTTGTACTTCATTTTGAAGATTTTATGATGCTTTAACATGGACCAGAGAAGATACACCACTGCAAAATGAGATCCTTTGTAATATACATTTCCCTTTTGCGATATCCCTTTACATATGTTGCTCAATGGCTATCATCAAGTATTAGCAAATGTAAAATATGCTCTCCTTTCCCTTCTCTCACCCCTTCCTCTTTTGTTTAGCTCTGAACTCACATTTAAACTGATGGATATGGGGCTGCTATTGACCCAAGATGGAGCTGACACAGAAGGAACCAGTAAACCAGTCAGCTAATTCTTTACATTTAATACCTAAATCATGATCCACATTTAAGGCAGAAAATTTGGGACAAATAAGATTTTTCTCTGAGAGAGAAAGAAAAACTAAGAGAAACTTCAGGGTAGAATTGGAAAAGAATTAGGAGTATTAGGTGCTTGTAAATGGTTCTAAGAAAGAACTGGAGGGATCTATCATCCATCTAGCTGTGCTTAACTCCAAGGAAGGAGGACATCAAGTTGGGTGTCCGAGAGGACACTTTTGGGCCCCTGGGAAATGATGGCCTTCAGTAGCTTCCAAGTGTCTTCATGAATGTAGAAATAACTACGTGGTGAGTTTAGGCAGAAAGTACCTGAGTAAATCCCCACATTCCTATGTTCTCAGCACGTGGGGGAAGAGCATCAGACACTCTGAGGGGATAAGATTCAGTGGACATAAAAGTGTCTCATACTTGCCATAAGGTGATGCTGTGGCAGAAAGCAGCATGGAACATTCGGGTGGACAACAGGTGAGATCAATGCCTCAGTAGACACCAGTGTGGAGAGGTGATGAGGACCAAGAGTCAGCCAGGCAACATGCATCTCTCAGATACCACTAAGACCCTAACCAAAGAACAAAATCTCCCTCTGGTGCCATGACTCTGTGTAAGAAGTCCCCACCACTGGGAACTTAGGACATACTCATGGGCGTGGAGGGAGGAGGAAGTGGGGAACCACTTATTTGACTGAGCTGAGAATTGAAATGACAGTGTTAACTCATAAATGACAAAAATTGTTTTCTGCTATTGGGTAGAAAGGGCCTCAAGATTAAATTCAGTTATTGAAAAATAAAGAATGCTATAGTCTTTGTATATGTAAGTATATGTCTTATGAATTCACACCCCACATATGTACAGTGCATTTCAGAGTCACTGAGGTATTTTAAATTATTATTGGAGCATTATTCTGTAAAAATTATCACAATTCTTCTAGGTTTTGAAATTCTAGGTCTTAGTCACATTTAAACGTGACATGATGTTGGATTAAAATTTTCCTATGGCTGTGATTTTAGTCAAAGTACCTACGTATTGTGAAGACAGGTGTAGAATTTAGTAAAAGATAGCAAAATCATTCCAGCAATAACAAACCCTGCATACTATGTAAGAAAAATCCAGGAAAGGAAAATTATACTTTGAAAGGACTTCTGGATTATAGAGTGCATTGCTTATTTTCCTCATCATTCCCCGTGAATGTTAGAGACTGGCATCTCTTAGCCTGAGTAAAGTAAACCTTCTAGTTTGCACCCTTTAGTAAACAGCTTATTCAATAATAAATTAGTTGCATATATGAGTAGTGCATTTGTAACCTACAATGAAACCTCAGAGTTTTAAGCCTGTGAACTCAAAATATTTACTGCATTTGCAGAAACTATCATGTGAAACTCTTTAAACTCATTTATTATATGAAGAGGACATTTGGGGAGTAATTGAGGTTATTGAAAACCCTTAAATTGTATGTGGTCTATTTGACAAACCATTTGAGAAAAAAGGTAAGTTAGTTTTCCAGCTGTTTTATCTGTTTAACCCATTTCTACCTCCTGAAAATTCACAAGTAATCCAGCTCTCAAGGTGACACTATTTTTTCAGATATGATTAGACATACCTGAGTGCATATTAAGTGCTGTGGGGGATATCCCGACCCCTTCCTAATATTTCCAAAGAGGCTTGGAACAGGTGGGCTCAGATTGTATTTTTCCTGGTCATCTCTTACTCCAATTTCCTACTTCAGTTGGCACAGCTATTTCCTCTACTAATACAATTTTTTTTTAGTATGTCAGATTCTTATTGAAGTCATAGAAATTATTTAAAAGGATTAAAGCACAGCAAAGTACAGGCAGTAACTTAAAACTGAATATGTGACTTTCCTTTTTTAAGACCAGTATCTATTTGGGACTTCCCTGGCAGTCCAGTGGTTAAGACTCTGCACTTCCACTGCAGGGGGCCCAGGTTCGATCTAAGATCCCACATACTGTGTGGCGTGGCTGAAAAATAAATAAATTAATTAATTTAAAAAATAAAATAAAAATAAAATGGTATAAGAAATTGAAAAGACCAGTATCTATTTATTTTCTGAGGTGATCTAATTACTCAGAGCTCTACCTGCTTTCTTGTTGCCTACTGTACTATCTTTTCATAATCTTTCCCCATAGATTTCCGTTCTGAATCCTGTCTTTGTCCGTAACTCACTATTCACACACTGAGTTTTTCTAAATCGATTTTTAACTTTTCATTTGTATATGTGATATCATGTAAACATACCGATAATATATTTATTTATCCAAAATAATTAGAGTTCAACTTAATATTGCAAATTTAGCTTGTGCATTTCCATGTTTTTTTAATTTAAAAATTATGGAGATTGGTTTCAAGATGGTGAAGTAGAAGGACATGGACATGCGCTTTCTCCCTCTTGCAAGAACACTGGAATCACAACTAACTGTTGAACAATCATTGACAGGAAGACACTGGAACTCACGAAAAAGGATACCCCACATCCAAATACAAACGAGAATACACAGTGAGACAGTAGGAGGGGCACAATCACAATAAAATCAAATCCCGTAACTGCTGGGTGGGTGACTCACAAACTGGAGAATAATTATACCACAGGATTGAAGGTTCTGAGTCCCATGTCAGGCTTCCCAACCTGGGGGTCTGGCAACGGGAGGAGGAATTCCCAGAGCATCACACTTCAAAGACTAGTGGGATTTGATTGCAGGACTTTAACAGGACTGGGGGAAACAGAGACTCCACTCTTGGAGGACACACCAAAAGTAGTATGCGCATCAGGACCCAGGGGGAAGGAGCAGTGACCCCACAGGAGACTGAACCAGGCCTACCTGCTAGTGTCAGAGGGTCTCCTGAAGAGGCAGGGGGAGTGGCTGTGGCTCACCACGGGGACAAAGACACTGGCAGCAGAAGTGCTGGGAAGTAGGCCTTGGTGTGAGCCCTCCCAGAGTCTGCCATTAGCCCCACCAAAGAGCCTGTAGGCTCGAGTGTTGGGTCGCCTCAACCCAAACAACCAACAGGGATGGAACCCAGCCCCACCCATCAGCAGACAAGTGGATTAAAGTTTTAATGAGCTCTGCCCACCAGAGCAACACTCAGTTCTCCCAACACCAGTCCCTCCCATCACGAAGCTTGCACAAGCCTCTTAGATAGCCTCATCCACCAGAGGGCAAACAGCAGCAGAAGAACTACAGTTCTGCAGCCTGTGGAACGAAAACCACATTCACAGAAATGTAGACAAAATGAAAAGGAAGAGGGCTATGTGACAGATGAAGGAACATGATAAAACCCCAGAAAAACAACTAATTGAAGTGGAGATAGGCAACCTTCCAGAAAAAGAATTCAGAATAATGATAGTGAAGATGATCCAGGACCTCAGAAAAAGAATAGAGGGAAACATTAAGAAGATGCAAGAAATGTTTAACAAAGACCTAGAAGAATTCAAGAACAAACACCTAGAGGAATTCAAGAACAAACAAACAGAGATGAACGATACAATAACTGAAATTAAAAATACACTAGAAGGAATCAATAGCAGAATAACTGAGGCAGAAGAACAGATAAGTGACCTGGAAGACAGAATAGTGGAATTCACTGCCACGAAACAGAATAAAGAAAAAAGAATGAAAAGAAATGAAGACAGCCTAAGAGACCTCTGGGACAACATTAAATGCACCAACATTAACATTATAGGGGTCCAAGGGAAGAGAGAGAGAAAGGACTCGAGAAAATATTTGAAGAGATTATACTCGAAAACTTCCCTAACATGGGAAGGAAATAGCCAGCCAAATCCAGCAAGTGCAGAGAGTCCCAGGCAGGGTAAACCAAAGGAGAAACATGCCGAGACACATAGTAATCAAATTGACAACAAATAAAGACAAAGAAAAATTATTAAAAACAAGGGAAAAATGACAAACACCATACAAGGGAACTCCCATAAGGTTAACAGCTGATTTCTCAGCAGAAACACTACAAGCCAGAAGGGAGAGGCACAATATATTTAAAGTGATGAAAGGGAAGAACCTACCAATAAGTTTACTCTAGCTGGCAACAATCACATTCAGATTCGACAGAGAAATCAAAAGCTTTACAGACAAACAAAAGCTCACAGAATTCAGCACCACAAAACCAGCTCTACAGCAAATGCTAAAAGAACTTCTGTAAGTGGGAAACACAAGAGAAGAAAAGGACCTACAAAAACAAACCAAAAACAATTAAGAAAATGGTAATAGGAACATACATGTCGATAACTACCTTAAATGTGAATGGATTAAATGATCCAACCAAAAGACACAAGCTTGCTGAATAGATACAAAAACAAGACCCATCTATATGCTGTATACCAGAGACCCACTTCAGACCTAGGGACATATACAGACTGAAAGTGAGGAGATGGAAAAAGATATTCCATGAAAATGGAAATCAGAAGAAAGCTGTAGTAGCAATACTCATATCAGGTAAAATAGACTTTAAAATAAAGAATGTTACAAGACACAGGGAAGGACACTACATAATGATCAAGGGATCAATCCAAGAAGAAGATATAACAATTATAAATATATATGCACCCCACATGGGAGAACCTCAATACTTTTTTTAAAACATCTTTATTGGAGGATAATTGCTTAAAAATGGTGTGTTAGTTTCTGCTTTATAACAAAGTGAATCAGCTATGCATATACATGTATCACCATATCTCCTCCCTCTTACATCTCCCTCGCACCCTCCCTATCCCACTCCTCTAGGTGGTCACAAAGCACCAAGCTAATCTCCCTGTGGTATGCAGCTGCTTCCCACTAGCTATCTATTTTACATTTGGTAGTATATATAAGTCCATGCCACTCTCTCACTTTGTCCCAGCTTACCCTTCCCCCTCCCTGTGTTCTCAAGTACATTGTCTACGTCTGGATCTTTATTGCTGTCCTGCCCCTAGGTTCTTCAGAACCTTTTTTTTTTTTTTAGATTCCATATATATGTGTTAGCATATGGTATTTGTTTTTCTCTTTTTGACTTACTTCACTCTGTATGAAACACTCTAGGTCCATCCACCTCACTACAAATAACTCAACTTCATTTCTTTTTATGGCTGAGTAATATTCCATTGTATATATGTGCCTCGTCTTCTTTATCCATTCATCTGTCAATGGACACTTAGGTGGCTTCCATGTCCTGGCTATTGTAAAAAGAGCTGTAATGAACATGGTGGTACATGACTCTTTTTGAATTATGGTTTTCTATGGGTATATGCCCTGTAGTGGTATTGCTGGGTCGTATGGTAGTTCTATTTTCAGTTTTTTAAGGAACCTCCATACCATTCTACATAGTAGCTGTATCAGTTTACATTCCCGCAACAGTGCAAGAGTGTTCCCTTTTCTCCACACCCTCTCCAGCATTTATTGTTTGTAGATTTTTGGACAATGGCCATTCTGACTGATGTGAGGTGATACCTCATTGTGGTTTTGAATTGCATTTCTCTAATGATGAGTGATGTTGAGCATCCTTTCATGTGTTGTTGGTAATCTGTATATCTTCTTTGGAGAAATGTCTATTTAGATCTTCTGCCCATTTCTGGATTGGGTTGTTTGTTTTTTTGGTATTGAGCTACTTGTCAATTTTGGAGACTAATCCTTTGTCAGTTTCTTCATTTGCAAATATTTTCTCCCATTCTGAGGGTTGTCTTTTCGTCTTATTTATGGTTCCCTTTGCTGTGCAAAAGCTTTTAAGTTTCATTAAGTCCCATATGTTTACTTTTGCTTTTATTTCCATTTCTCTAGGGGGTGGGTCAAAAAGGATCTTGTTGTGATTTATGTCATAGAGTGTTCTGCCTATGTTTTCCTCTAAGAGTTTTACAGTGGCTGGCCTTACATTTAGGTCTTTAATCCATTTTGAGTTTATTCTTGTGTATGATGTTAGGGAGTGTTCTAATTTCATTCTTTTACATGTAGCTCTCCAGTTTCCCCGGCACCACTTATTGAAGAGGTTGTCTTTTCTCCATTGTATATTCTTGCCTCCTTTATCAAAAATAAGGTGACCATATGTGCATGGGTTTATCTCTGGGCCTTCTATCCTGTTCCATTAATCTATATTTCTCTTTTTGTGCCAGTACCATACTGTCTTGATTACTGTAGCTGTGTAGTATAGTCTGAAGTCCAGGAGCCTGATTCCTCCAGCTCCGTTTTTCTTTCTCAGGATTGCTTTGGCTATTCAGGTCTTTTGTGTTTCCATACCAATTGTGAAATTTTTTGTTCTAGTTCTGTGAAAAATGCCATTGCTGGTTGACAGGGGTTGCATTGAATCTGTAGATTGCTTTGGATAGTATAGTCATTTTCACAATGTTGTTTCTTCTAATCCAAGAACATGGTATATCTCTCCATCTGTTTGTACCATCTTTAATTTACTTCATCAGTGTCTTATAGTTTTCTGCATACAGGGCTTTTGTCTCCTTAGGTAGGTTTATTCCTAGGTATTTTATTCTTTTTGTTGCAATGGTAAATGGGAGTGTTTCCTTAATTTCTCTTTCAGATTTTTCATCATTAGTGTATAGGAATGCAAGAGATTTCTGTGCATTGATTTTGTATCCTGCTACTTTACCAAATTCATTGATTAGCTCTAGTAGTTTTCTGGTAACATATTGAGGATTCTCTATGTATAGTATCATGTCACCTGCAAACAGTGATAGCTTTACTTCTTCTTTTCCAATTTGGATTCTTTTTATTTCTTTTTCTTCTCTGATTGCTGTGTCTAAAACTTCCAAGACTATGTTGAGTAATAGTGGTGAGAGTGGACAACCTTGTCTTCTTCCTTATCTCAGTGGAAATGATTTCAGTGTTTCACCATTGAGAACGATGTTGCCTTTGGGTTTGTCATATATGCCCTTTATTATGTTGCGATAAATTTCCTGTATGCCTACTTTCTGGAGGGTTTTTATCATAAATGGGTGTTGAGTATTGTCAAAAGTTTCTTCTGCATCTATTGAGATCATCATGTGGTTTTCCTCTTTCAATTTGTTAATATGGTTTATCACATTGATTGATTTGCATATATTGAAGAATCCTTGCATTCCTGGGATAAACCCCACTTGATCATGGTGTATGATCCTCTTAATGTGCTGTTGGATGCTGTTTGCTAGTATTTTGTTGAAGATTTTTGCATCTATGTTCATCAGTGATATTAGCCTGTAATTTTCTTTCTTTGTGTCATGTTTGTTTGCTTTTGGTATCAGGGTGATGGTGGCCTTGTAGAATGAGTTTGGGAGTGTTCCTCCCTCTACTATATTTTGGAAGAGTTTGAGAAGGATAGGTGTTAGCTCTTCTCTAAATGATTGATAGAGGTTGCCTGTGAAGCCATCTGGTCCTGGGCTTTTGTTTGTTGGAAGATATTTGATCACAGTTTCAGTTTCAGTGCTTGTGATTGGTCTGTTTATATTTTCTATTTCTTCCTGGTTCAGTCTCAGAAGGTTGTGTTTTTCTAAGGATTTGTCCATTTCTTCCAGGTTGTCCATTTTATTGGCATAGAGTTGCTTGTAGTAATCTCTCATGATCGTTTGTATTTCTGCAGTGTCAGTTGTTACTTCTTTTTCATTTCTAATTCTATTGATTTGAGTCTTCTCCCTTTTTCTCTTGATGAGTCTGGCTAATGGTTTATCAATTTCGTTTATCTTCTCAAAGAACCAGCTTTTAAATTTATTGATCTTTGCTATTGTTTCCTTCATTTCTTTTTCATTTATTTCTGATCTGATATTTTTATTTCTTTCCTTCTGCTAACTTTGGTGTTTTTTTGTTCTTCTTTCTCTAATTGCTTTAGTTGTAAGATTAAGTTGTTTATTTGAGATGTTTCTTGTTTCTTGAGGTAGGATTGTATTACTATGAACTTCCCTCTCAGAACCTCTGTTGCTGCATCCCATAGGTTTTGGGTCGTCATGTTTTCATTGTCATTTGTTTCTAGGTATTTTTTGATTTTCTCTTTGATTTCTTCAGTGATCTCTTGGTTATTAACTAGTGTTTTGTTTAGCCTCCATGTGTTTGTATTTTTTACCAATGTTTTCCTGTAATTGATATCTAGTCTCATAGCATTCTATTCGGAAAAGATACTTGATATGATTTCAGTTTTCTTAAATTAACCAAGGCTTGATTTGTGACCCAATATATGATCTATCCTGGAGAATGTTCCATGAGCACTTGAGAAGAAAGTGTGTTCTGTTGTTTTTGGATGGAATGTCCTATATATATCAATTAGGTCCATCTTGTTTAATGTATCATGTAAAGTTTGTGTTTCCTTATTTATTTTCATTTCGGTTGATCTGTCCATTGATGAAAGTGGGCTGTTAAAGTCCCCTACTATGATTGTGTTACTGTTGATTTCCCTTTTATGGCTGTTAGGATTTGCCTTATGTATTGAGGTACTCCTATGTTGAGTGCATAAATATTTACAACTGTTATATCTTCTTCTTGGATTGATCCCTTGATCATTATGTAGTGTCCTTCATTTTCCCTTGTAATAGTCTTTATTTTAAACTCTATATTGTCTGATATGAAAATTGGTACTCCAGCTTTCTTTTGATTTCCATTTGCATGGAATATCTGTCCATCCCCTTACTTTCAGTCTGTATGTGTCCCTAGGTCTGAAGTGAGTCTCTTGTAGACAGCATATATACAGGCTTGTTTTTGTATCCATTCAGCCAGTCTACGTATTTTGGTTGGAGTATTTAATCCATTTACATTTAAGGTTATTATCGATATGTATGTTCCTATTACCATTTTCTTAATTGTTTTGGGTTTATTATTGTAGGTATTTTCCATCTCTTGTGTTTCCTGACTAGAGAAGTTCCTTTAGCATTTGTTGTAAAGCTGGTTTGGTGGTGCTGAATTCTCTTAGCTCTGACTTGTCTGTGAAGCTTTTAATTTCTCCGTCGAATCTGAATGAGATCCTTGCTGGGTAGAGTAATCTTCATTGTAGGCTTTTCCTTTTCATCACTTTAAGTATGTCCTGCCACTCCCTTCTGGCTTGTAGAGTTTCTGCTGAAAGATCAGCTTTTAAACCTATGGGGATTCCCTTGTGTGTTATTTGTTGTTTTTCCCTTGCTGCTTTTAATATTTTTTCTTTGTATTTTATTTTTGATAGTTTGATTAATATGTGTCTTGGCATGTTTTTTCTTGGATTTATCCTGTATGGGACTCTCTGCCCTTCCTGGACTTGATTGACTATTTCCTTTCCCATATTAGGGAAATTTTCAACTATAATCTCTTTGAATATTTTCTCAGACCCTTTCTTTTTCTCTTTTTCTTCTGGGACCCCTATAATTCGAATGTTGGTGCATTTAATGTTGTTCCAGAGGTCTCTAAGACTGTCCTCAATTCTTTTCATTCTTTTTTCTTTATTCTGCTCTGCAGTAGTTATTTCCACTATTTTATCTTCCAGGTCCCTCATCCCTTCTTCTGCCTCGGTTATTCTGCTATTGATTCCTTCTAGAGGATTTTTAATTTCATTTATTGTGTTTTTTATCATTGTTTGTTTGCTCTTTACTTCTTCTAGGTCCTTGTTAAATGCTTCTTGTATTTTCTCTATTCTGTTTCCAAGATTTTGGATCATCTTTACTATCATTACTCTGAATTCTTTTGCAGGAAGACTGCCTATTTCCTCTTCATTTGTATGGTCTGCTTGGTTTTTACCTTGCTCCTTCATCTGCTGTGTGTTCCTCTGTCTTCTTATTTTGCTTAACTTACTGTGTTTGGGGTCTCCTTTTTGCAGGCTGCAGGTTCTTAGTTCCCGTTGTTTTTGGTGTTGACCTCCAGTGACTAAGGTTGGTTCAGTGGGTTGTGTAGGCTTCCTGGTGGAGGGGACTAGCGCCTGTGTTCTGGTGGATGAGGCTGGATCTTGTCTTTCAGGTGGGCAGGACTGCGTCTGGCAGTGTGTAATGGGGTGTCTGTGACCTTATTATTATTTTAGGCAGCCTCTCTGCTAATGGGTGTGGTTGGAGCACCTCGATACTTAAGGCAAATGCTAACAGCTATAAAAGAGGAAATTGATGGTAACACAATAATAGTGGTGGACTTTAACACCTCACTTATAGCAATGGACAGATCATCCAGTCAGAAAATTAATAAGGAAACACAAGCTTTAAATGACACAATAGACCAGATAGATTTAATTGATATTAAAAAACATTCCATTCCAAAGCAGCAGATTACACTTTCTTCTAAAGTGCACATGGAAGATCCTCCAGGATAGATCACATCTTGGGTCACAAATCAAGCCTCAGTAAATTTAAGAAAATTGAAATAATGTCAAGCATCTTTTCAGACCACAATGCTATGAGATTAGGAATAAATTACAGGGAAAAAAACGTACAAAACACAAACACATGGAGGCTAAACAATACATTACTAAATAACCATGAGATCACTGAAGAAGTCAAAGAGGAAATCAAAAAATACCTAGAGGCAAATGACAAAGAAAACATGACGATCCAGCAAAAGCAGTTCTAAGAGGGAAGTTTATAGCAATAAAATCCTACCTCAAGAAACAAGAAGGATCTCAGATAAACAATCTAAACTTACACCTAAAGAACTAGAGAAAGAAGAACAAAGGAAACCCAAAGTTACTAGAAGAAAAGAAATCATAAAATCAAAGCAGAAATAAATGAAGTAAAAACAAAGAAAACAATTGCAAAGATCAATAAAACTAAAAGTTGGTTCTTTGAAAAGGTAAACAAGATTGATAAATCTTTAGCCAGACTCATCAAGAAAACAAGGGAGAGGACTCAAATCAATAAAATTAGAAATAAAAAAGGAGAAGTTACAACAGACACCACAAAAATAGAATGCATCATAAGAGACTATTACAGGCAACTCTATGCCAATAAAATAGACAACCTGGAAGAAATGGACAAATTCTTAGAAAGGTATATCTTCCAAGACTGAACCAGGAAGAAACAGAAAATATGAACAGACCAATCACAAGTAATGAAATTGAAACTATGATTAAAAATCTTACAACAAACTAAAGTCCAGCACCAGATGGCTTCAGAGGTGAATTCTATCAAACATTTAGAGAAAAGCTAGCACCCATCCTTCTCAAACTCTTCCAAAAAACTGCAGAATAAGGAACAGTCCCAAACTTGTTCTATGAAGCCACCAGCACCCTGATACTAAAACCAGACAAAGATACTACAAAAAAAAGGAAATTACCGACCAATATCACTGATGAATATAGATGCAAAAATACTTAACAAAATACTAGCAAGCAGAATCCAACAACACATTAAAAGGATCATACACCATGATCAATGGGATTTATCCCAAGGATGCAAGGATTCTTCAATATATGCAAATCAATCAGTGTGATATACCATATTAACAAAATGAAGAATAAATTCTATATGATCATCTCAATAGAAGCAGAAAAAGCTTTTGACAAAATTCAACATCAATTTATGATAAAAACTCTTCAGAAAGTAGGAATAGAGGGAACCTACCACAACATAATAAAGACCATATACGACAGACCCACAGCAAACATCATTTTCAATGGTGAAAAACTGAAAGCATTTCCTCTAAGATCAGGGACAAGACAAGGATGTCCACTCTCACCACTATTATTCAACATAATTTTGGAAGTCCTAGCCACAGCAATCAGAGAAGAAAAAGAAATAGAGGAATACAAATTGGAAAAGAAGAAGTAAAACTGTCACTGTTTGCAGATGACATAATACTATACATTGATAATCCTAAACATGCCACCAGAAAACTACTAGAGCTAATCAATGAATTTGGTAAAGTTGCTGGATACAAAATTAATGCACAGAAATCTCTTGCATTCTTATACACTAACAACGAGAGATCAGAAGGAGAAATTAAGGAAACAATCCCATTCACCATTGCAATAAAAAGAATAAAATACCCAGGAATAAACCTACCTAAGGTAAAAGACCTGTACTCAGAAAACTATAAGACACTGATGAAAGAAATCAAAGTTGACACAAAAAATGGAGAGATATACCATGTTCTTAGGTTGGAAGAATCAATATTGTGAAAATGACTATACTACCCAAAGCAATCTACAGATTCAATGCAATCCCTATCAGATTACCAATGGCATTTTTTTCACAGAACTAAAACAAAGAATATTAAAATCTGTATGGAGACACGAAAGACCCCGAATAGCCAATGCAATCTTGATGGAAGAAAACAGAGCTGGAGGAATCAGACTCCCTGACTTCAGACTATACTACACAGCTACAGTAATCAAGACAGTATGGTATTGGCACAAAAACAGAAATATAGATCAATAGAACAGGATAGAAAGCCCAGAGATAAACCCACACACCTATGGTCAACTCATCTATGACAAAGGAGGCAAAGATATACAATGGAGAAAAGACAGTATCTTAGATAAGTGGTATTAGGGAAAATGGACAGCTACATGTAAAAGAATGAAATTAGAACACTCCCTAACACCATACACAAAAATAAACTCAAAATAGATTAAAGACCTAAATGTAAGACCAGACACTATATAACTCTTAGAGGAAAACATAGGAATGACATTCTCTGACGTAAATCACAGCAAGATCTTTTTTGACCCACCTTGTAGAGTAATGGAAATAAAACCAAACATAAACAAGTGGGACCTAATGAAACTTAAAAGCTTTTGCACAGCAAGGGAAACTATAAACAAGAGGAAAAGACAACCCTCAGAATGGGAGAAAATATTTGCAAATGAATCAATGGACAAAGGATTTATCTCCAAACTATATAAACAGCACATGCAGCTCAATGTTAAAAAAACAAACAACCCAATCCAAAAATGGGCAGAAGACCTAAATAGACATTTCTCCAAAGAAGACATACAGATGGCCAAGAGGCAATGAAAAGCTGTTCAACATCACTAATTATTATAGAAATGCAAATCAAAACTACAGTGAGGTATCACCTCACACCGCTTAGAATGGGCATCATCAGAAAATCTACAAACAACAAATTCTGGAGAGGGTGTGGAGAAAAGGGGCCCCTCTTGCACTGTTGGTGGGAATGTAAATTGATACAGACACTATGGAGAACAGTACGGAGGTTCCTTAAAAAACTAAAAATAGAATTACCATATGACCCTGAAATCTCACTACTGGGCATATACCCAGAGAAAACCATAATTCAAAAGAGTCATGTACCACAATGTTAATTGCAGCACTATTTACAATACCCAGGTCATGGAAGCAACCTAAATGCCCATTGACAGACAAATGGATAAAGAAGTTGTGGTACATATATACAATGGAATATTACTCAGCCATAAAAAGGAACGAAATTGGGTCATTTGTACAGACATGGATGGACCTAGAGACTGTCATAGAGTGAAGTCAGTCAGAAAGAGAAAAACAAATATTGTATATTAACGCATATATGCGGAATCTAGAAAAATGGTACAGATGAATGGGTTTGCAAGGCAGAAATAGGCACACAGATGTAGAGAAAAACTGTATGGACACCAAGGGGAGGAAATGGGGGTGGTGGTGGGATCAATTGGGAGATTGGGATTGACTTCTGTACACTAATATGTATAAAATAGATAACTAATAAGAACCTCTTGTATAAATAAATAAATAAATAAATAATTTAGGAAATAAAAACTAACTAACTAACTAACTAAATAAAATAATAATTATGACCTACTACCTTAAGTTACTTTACCAATGGACATCTAACAAGTCCTGAGAAAAAATAATTATTATTTAATTAATTTTTTAAAAAATTTATTTACATATTTATTTATTTTTGGCTGTGTTGGGTCTTCGTTGCTGTGTGCAGGCTTTCTCTAGTTGCTGCGAGCAGGGGCTACTCTTTGTTACAGTGTGCGGGCTTCTCATTGCAGTGCCTTCTCTTGTTGCGGAGCACAGGCTCTAGGCGCATGGGCTTCAGTAGTTGTGACATGCAGGCTTCAGTAGTTGTGGCTCTTGCACTATAGAGCACGGGCTCAGTAGTTGTGGTGCATGGTCTTAGTTGCTCCACGGCATGTGGGATCTTCCCGGACCAGGGCTCGAACCTGTGTCCCCTGCATTAGCAGATGGATTCTTAACCACTGCACCACAAGGGAAGCCCATTACTCAATTAACTTTAAAGAATTATTTCATTTTCCCATTGAGTTTAAATATGTATGTAATATGAAGAGATCACTTCATACATTTGCGTAAAAATCTTTTCATTTTCATTAGTTATTTCCAAGTGTTAAACTCTGAAGCATAAAATTCCAATACCATCTTTCTGCATCTCCTGTAATGCCAACTTAAAAAGTCCTATAATCTACTCTCCCATCCATCTATAAGAAAGCTCTTTTTCAAAACTCAAGAAAGTGCCACATCTTTGGTGACTTCTTCCCCTAACCACTATAAATCACAATGCCCCACACATTTATTGAGTACAAACAAATTTTGTTCTCTAAATTTTCTCTCAGGTGTTAAATCTTGTGTAAGTATGCTATACCTTCAATTTTTAATAAATTAAGTGCTTTTTAACTTTGTAGTTGCCTAAACATAACACCAAGAGTATGATATGCACTCAGTAAACTTTTTATATATTTCATCAAACATTAATTATCGTTTGCTGGAATTTCAACAGTATTTAAAAACTAAAACTCCAACCTATAATGAGAATCATCATGTATATACATTTTTGTTTGGCAAGATACTTCTTTGCCTTTTTGTGGGTATAATTTATACAGAGTGAAATGCATAGGTCTTAAGTTTGATGACTTTTGACAAATGCATATGCTCGTATAATCCACGCCCTTGCCCCTAAAAAGATATATATTTCCACCACCCCAGCTAATTCCCTTGTGCACTCTCTCCAGAGGCAACTACTATTCTTATTTTTATCACCATAGATTACTTTTGACTGTTCCAGAATGTCAAACACACAGAATTATACCATATGTACTGTTTTGTGTCTGCCTTCTCTCATTCAGCATAATGTGTTTTGAGTTTCATTCCTGCTGTTGTAACAGTAACTTTTTCTATTTTACTGCTGAGAAGTATCTCATCATATAAATGTAACACAATTTGCTTCTCCATTTTCTTACTGATGTTCATTTGGGCTTTCCAGTTTGGGGTTGTTAAGAATAAAGCTGCTATGGATATTTTTTGTACATCATTTGGGGGCATATGTTATTATTTTCTAAGATATCCTAGATATACCTACAGAAGAATTGCTGGGACATAGTATGGATCAAAGTTTAACTTTATAAGAAGCCACCAAACAAAATGGTGTTTGTAAAATGCTTACCATTTTGCATTTGAGTTGTTCAGTATCTTTGCTAACATTCAGTGTTGTCAGTCCTTTTAATTTAGCCATTCTTATAAGTGTGCACCAGTATCTCACTGTGGTTTGAGTTTGCCTTTTCCTGATGACTAATCCTATTTTCATATACTAACTGGCCATTTTCACATGTTCATGTGTTTTCATTTCATATGTGTATGAGAATTTAGATATCCTCTTGTATAAAATGCATTCAAGTCTTTTGGCGTTTTTCGGTTGGCTTGGGTTTCTTTTCTTACTGACTTATGTGAATGTTTGCACTTCTTAAAGACAAGTCTTTCCCTAGACAGATGTTTTGCAAATGTTTTGTCACACTTTGTGAGTTGGCTTTTCACTCTGCTAATATGTCTTTTGATGAACAGAACTTCTTAATTTTAACATATTTAAATTTATCATTCTGTTCTTTGATAATTTGTGCTTTTTGTCTCTTTTTCAAGAAGTTTTTGTTTATGGTTCTGAAGACAGTCTCCTGTTTTTTACTCTAAAATATTTTGGTTTGTGTTTATTCCTCACCTAGATCTGCAATCCATCTGGGATTGATTTTTTTTTTTTAATAAAGGGTTATGCAGGAGTCAAGATCAATTGTTTTCCATATGGATATCCAATTGCTCCAACACTATTTGTTGAAAGGTTATCATTTTCCCTCCAAACTTCTCTGATACCTTGCCATAAATTAGGTGACAGTACACATGGGGATCTATTTCCTGGCTTGCCTTTCTTACCTGTTGGTAATTTTGTCTCTTCTTTTACTATTTTAAACACTATAGTTTTATCATAGGTCTTGCTGTCTGGTGGTGGAAGTCTTTCTTGCCCCGTGCTCTTCTTTTTCAAATTGCTTTGAATATTCTTACCTTTTTTCATTTCTTTATGAATTCTTAGAATTGTTACTATCAGTTTCAAAAACAAAAACAAATTTGTTAGGGCCCTCATTAGAATTGCATTGAATTTAGAGATTAATTTGGATAAAATTGACATCTTTACATGATTGAGTCTTTCAATCCATGAACAGGATCAGCTAACTATAGCTATGATAATGCTGTGTTACAACAATCCCAATCCCAAAATTCAGTGGTTTAAAGAGAACCAAACAAAACAACCATTTATTCTCAGTGATGCTGTGGTGACTGGAGTGAGTCATCACCAAGTGTGTCTGCTACACCTGCCTCTCGTTCTGCTGGGATAGGTGGGTAGACCAGGACACGGTCTTCTCCTGGCAATGGCAGAACCGTAAGAATGCAAGGCCTATTGCACAAGTATATTTCAAGCTACTGCTTGAAATTCATCTGTTAATATCATATTCACAGAACTAAGTCATTTGGCTGAGCCCCGAGCCTAGGGTGGAAACGTATGCTCCTCCGTTGGTGGGGGTACTGCAAAGTACACAGTAAAGTGCTTTGGCATCAGTTTGGGTGAGTAATTGGGTCTCATCTAGGAAATGCATCACTCCAGTCAAGCTGAGAATCCTGTTTCTCTGACTAGGATTTGGTGTTGTCAAAGCTGCAAATTCCTTGGTGCACCAAATGTTCTGATCTTCTTTTCAGACCCCACTATACCTCTGAATCTATGTTTCATAAATAGAGAGAAAGACTTCATGTTTCCTCAGCTGTGCTCCAATTCATTATAAGAGTCTTAAAAAAGGTAGAGTGAATGTACTAAATTTCAAACATTTCCAACCCAGTTTGCTTCTGTCTGCTTGCCCTCTTTTCCTAACTAGGGTCAAACTAGAGTTTTTAAATTGTTAGAATGGGACAAGGGATCTGGCATCTTTAGGCCTTCTCCATTTGCTGTCTATCTCCTCTCTGATTTCAATGTGCATTTAGGTCAGTCATGTAAAGGTCATTGCAGCATTGTTTGCAATAGTGAAATCATGGAATGGATGGAAACTTATTTTTCACACGATGAAATATTCTTTAGCAATAGAAATCAACAAATATTATCTACACATATCAACATGTATAAATGTCAAAAATGTAATGTTAAATAAAATAAAAATGAACTGCAAGAAGATACACTCAGTATGATGCCACTTATATATGTTGAAGAAGTGTAAAACAATAGTCTATCTTGTGAATGGATGTTAAAATAGAAAGGCAGGTTTGCAAACAATACCCACCAACTCCAGGGGACTAGAACACTGGCTGTTTCTTTAATGTTTTTAGTTTTAAAACAACATGAATAAGAAACAAACAAGACAAATTGTTCACATCTCTTAGACCATAGGGGCCAGTATATATAATGGTATTTTTCATAAATTTGTATTTTCTCTAGGTTTGAAATATTTAAGGGATTAAATTTTTGAAAACTAAACATTTAAGGCATGATTCTATAATTGTGCTTCACCTCCTTTCTTCAAATGCTTACTGATAGTCAATGTAAATCCCTAGATAGTCATTGGTCCTTGGGTTATATACCTTTAACTTGGAGTTCCCTTTATAACCAGATGATGGTGTTGTGCTGAGTATTCTTTATGGAAAGCAGAGTAGTGTGACATTAAAAACTCTCAAATATTCTATTGCTGTGCATCTCTCAGGAATGGACATCTAAGAACACTAGAGCTATTTTGGAGTCCAACTCTGCGTAGGACGTGAAATATTTTTTCTGACTGACATACATTTGGTTTGTCCATGAATATTTTATGGTTGCAGAGTACTGATCTTTTTCATAATTTGCCAGTACTTTACTCAAGCATATCATGCATAGTTAAACAGATTTGGGCTTGAATTTTCAGTGAATGTTGGCAAGTCTTGTCATAGTAGATGGAAGCTTGACTCAATATGATCTACAGTGAGAAGGTGCTGTTCCATGCTGTTCCAAACAGAGGGTTCCTGTTTTGTGTTTCGTCTAGCCCCTCTCACACTGCAGTCTCCCTGCTACCAGATTTTAAAGTCTCTTTCTGATAACAAGGCAGTTATTGACAGAGACTTGATAACTTTTATAGAGGCTTTCAAGAATGTTGTGGAATAAATGGATAGATAAATTAATAAATGATTTAAAATACCTTCTGGATTATTAGTGCTAAATGTTGTTTGTGCCGAATATTATTTATTATAAAAAAGTTATTTAAACAATATAAAATGAATATTTAAAAGAGATTTTACCCATTATTTTATCACCATAGCACCACAAGTATATGTAGAGCCATACACATTCTGTACACACACATGATATAGAGCCATAATTGTAGTGAACGTTTTATATTTTGTAAAATTTATTTAGCATTCTGCTTCATAGATTCTTAAAATATATTTTAATGTCAATTTTTTTATTTTACTGATTGACCAGATTGGCTAAAGTCTGACTTGGCTAATCATTCTCAACTCTTAATTTTCTTTTTGAATCACATGCATTTTTATTTTTAAATATAATAGTATTTCATCAATATGAAATTCTCAGGTATTTTACATAAGTAAAATTTTCTAAATACCTGAGGCATATGACTCTAGTACCCACATTTTTTTTGTATTTTATTTATGTTAAAATAGTTCTAAAATGTTCTATGCCTTTGATGCATCCTCAAAATGAGGATACTGAACATACTTCTTGATAATTTTACATGATCTTTTAAGGAACCATAATTGTAATATATAGATTAGCAATTCCATTCTGCATTTTAATTTTTCCCTCACTCTGCCTTTGTCAGGTTGCTTTCGATGAGATTTTTGTGAATACTATTGAAGCCTACCTGTTTCTCTTTCTGTTTGCTTCTAATTTACTTTGGACTGAAGAAACAGATAGAAAATCTTATTATGACTGTACATTAGTAAGTGTACATATGGCTCTGTTTGAGGAAAGCTTAAGAAGCAAATATCACAAGAAATTTGTCACTATTTTTTGGGTCACCTTTTAGACTCTCATGTTCGGAGATTGCTTTAAAAAAGCCCTGAAGAAGTGAGCTGTATGCACTGATAGAAGTTTTGAAATAGCTTTTTTTTTTTAATTGTATAGATTCCTGATTCAGGTTGCCCTTTAATAATTATTATACATGTACAGCTAGATGGTAACATTCCTACTGTCAGCACAATGTCTTTATAGGAAAATTAACAAGATGCTATTTGACAAGACTCTAGGTACTCTGGTATTAAAAACCTAATTAATAGTCTCACATGGTTATTTCCAGGGAAATCCGTGGCACAATGTGATTGTAAAATGCTCTTCAAATTGACTGCAGCCTACATCTGATGCATTTTCCCCTGTTCTTTCCCTGACAATTCTAGAAGTGAGATATCACCAACATAAATATTTCTACCACATCAAGCTACCAACTTGATTATACCTTAGTTTTAACAAAATAGAAGGTATTCTTTAAATTCATTTAACACAATAAAAATCTGAGTTTTAAAACATGGTTGGAAAGGATATAAATAAGATTTTTTTCTGGTAAAAACACCAGAAACATAAATATGTTTCCTTTTTTTTCTGTATTTAGTCAATTATTTCATTTGCTATTGTCTTTCATTTGCTATTAAGCAGAATGGGTAGATTGTGATTCTCTGATTCAGAAAATCAGACTGATTCCCTCATTAACTATGACACATTATATTTCTTTGAACTTGAAAATATTTTTGAATAATAATTTAGAATGTTCTGAAAGTTTTGAAAGTTAAAAAAAAGAAAGTGGGAAGAAAATATGTGAGTAGGAAGCCATGAATACATCACTATCTCAATAGCATAAGGAAGTCATTATGCTAGATGTAGCTGCAGGAGGTCTTCCACCAAAAAGGGCTTTTCTTAGACTGGAGCTGGAGGGAGAGAGCAAGGAAGGAAGTCCGTTTGCCTTCCCAGTTGATCCAAGTGAACACACAACTTTAAAACTGGCTTCTTTATATTTAAACACCTGTCCTATGACTGAAAACTGGAGAATCAAGAAAAATAGAGAAAAGAATAGCTTCGCACCAATTAGCTCTGGCTCTAAATCCAGAGTAAGACTAAATTTAAGGAACTGTGGTTATTTTTAGCGCTCTGGATTCCACTAGGAAAGGAAGTCCATGGAAAGCCTCTGTCTTGCTAGTTTTCATATCCCCGGGGCTGAGCCCCGACTGGTCCTACCCTCCCCAGCCACCTCAAAGCTACAGATCTTTCCTTTCATCCTCTCTGTTACTCTTCACTTGCTCAGAGCCCATCATCTTTGGCTAAGGTGGTCAAAGTGGATGGGCATGAAATAATTCACCAGTTACCTAAATTGTATTAAATTCTGTGTGTGTGTAGTGGGGGGGGGTGGTGTTGTGTATCTGTAAATGTGTCCATTATTCTAAGAAACTGTTTATATCATTCATCATATTTTCAAAGAAAACCATAACTATGCAATGATGATACCTCTTAGGAGACAGCCAATATCAGATGAATATATTAGAGATCAATGAACTGGCATTTATTGAGAACCTTGAGGAAGAAATCTCTTAACTGTGAGATACCTAATAAGCTGTAAAGGTGCAGATATTCCTCCAATTTGAAGACATTTACCACTTATTCATTGCTTTTATTCAACTAACGTAGAATACAGAAAGTCCAGTAAAATTGGTAGAGTGCAATGCTAAAGAAGAAACAGTGATGGACCTCCCTGGCGGTCCAGTGGTTTAGACCCTGCACTTCCACTGCAGGAGGCACAGGTTCCATCCCTGGTCGGGGAAGTTCTGCATGCCTTATGGTGTGGACAAAAAGAAAACAAAAACAAAAACAAAACAGTGAAAAAAGGTACAGTGAAATCATGTTTCTGTCAGGAGGCAATTCCTTTTGAATGGCAGTATAATTCACTTAACGGGCTCAAAACAGTTTATACCATTTGAACCCCTCTACTTCTGCAAGTGCTCCCTAAAGAAAAACTAAGATATAAAAGAAAAAAAAAAAAAACTATTTACAAGAACACTTTCATTTAGGGGTTACTCATCATAGAATAAATATAAGAAATTTAAATATACAGTAAGAGGGTAATGTTTAATTATGTTAAGGTCTGTGAAATATGAGATATTAAAATAATAACTATGAAAGCATCACAGTGACATGAAGATTATAAGTAAAATCTGAGAATTTTTTAAGTTAAGCTTCATTGTCTTCTGTTCAGCTATCCATTGCCATTAGAATCAACTGATTCACAACCTATAGTCCTTGGAGTCTCCTTCATTTCTTACTATGCCACAGTGGCAGTCATTTGAACTCCCAAAACCTGGATTCCAAAGGGTACTTTATGTCAGCTAATCCTAGGTGACAACTTCATTACTTATCTCATTTTCTTAATATTAGCTGGATTAAAAAATATCAGACCAGATATCCTTCACATTTGAAGCACAAATAAAAGCAAATATCTTATATATACAGCCTTAGCAAACAACGTTAATTTGCTTACGGCCATGAATAAGAATGATAAACATGTAAACCAGTAAATTTTGCCAGTAGCACCAATACTGGAAATCTAAAAAACAAAAATCATTGTCAATAAAAGATGCATGGGGAATTTTTTAAATTGTCTTTGTGCTTTTTGCTTCCTGAGAAATGACGATAGACAAAGAAGGCTGTTTGTAAATGAACTGCAGGTACCATGATGAGAAAGTCCTGCTCATCTGACAACTAGAATGGTTTAGCTCCTGGTTACTAAACCTGTCTCACAAGATAAATTAAGTGTGCAAATGATAATCAGAATCCTGCTTCTAATGAGTGTGTCTTAAGAATAAGTAAACCAGAAAAAGACAGAACATTAAAAATAAAACAACCTTTAATAGTGTTCATTCTAATATCCTTGAGGAGATAGACCAACGTGGTACAGACCTAATGCTGGAAGGAGGATGAGATAAGGGGTAAGATGGGAAACTGATAAGCAGGAACTTTCTGCTAAATTAGATGTCACCCTGAGCCCTCACTTAACCTTTTGACTTTCTACTGAACAGTCCAGGTACACAAAAATAAACAAGTCATAGTAGAGGTAAAACTTAAGTTTTATCTGTCACTGATGGCCACCTCCTCTTCACAGAGAATTCCTGGTACAGAGAATTATGTCTGGGGATAAACTCTTGATGTCATGCAACCTCCTCTGCCCATTCTGTCTAATAGACATGCCTTTTAATTTTTGAGGAGTGACACTTTCAGAGTGTTTTAACAAATGGGAATGCTAAAAATGAGGTAAGCTTTTTGCCCTCCCTTAATTCCTCTAATTATTGAAAGATGTGAGTTTTGTGTCTGAAATAACTTTCCCTTTGCTGTATCATACCCCAAATTAAATTATAATTTTTCTTCCTCTAAGTCCAAGTTAGACATACATAAGAACAGCTGCTACTCAGAAAGCAGACATCACCATCTGGGCTGAGGTGAACAGTTAAACCCTATTCAAGGTTTTCTTGTGTGAGTTTGTGGCTTTATTGAGCTGCTGAACACCCTGCCTCTAGACATTTTGTTAAGTGTGAAAAATAACCTCCATTTAAAAAACCACTTAGACATACTTTTTATTACTTGCATTCAAATAAGTACCATCTGATTAATGAACTCTATTCTAAAAAGGTGTAAAAAAAAAAAAAGTTTTCCCATCATTTCCAGGTCTTATATTGGAAAGATTTTGCCATTCAAAGAACTCCAAGCTGTATGATCCCCACTGGAAGAGATCCAACAAGGAGGAAATGGCATTTTTTGAAGCCAAATATTTTAGATATCATCAATAAATATGTATTAAAAAAGCATTAAGATTGTGGCAATACCTAGTTATAAAAAACACAAGGTCACCACCTTCAGCTTTTATAACTTAATGAAAGTCTGAGGGAGCACAAAGCAAATTGGTATTTTATGGGCAAGATTGCAGGCAATCAAAGAGCCTGTAAATGTGGATGGAAACTGGGAAAATCTGGATGCAATCTAGTTAGCATAGAAGATGCTGCTTAGAATTCTCCAGGGGGTGGGGAGGTGGAGAAAAATATGTTTATAAGATAAAAGTGTTTTCTTGGAGGAAGTTCACTGTGAAATGCCAAATCCACAATGATACTTTTGGAAACCACAAGCTGGAGAATATATTGCTTGGAATTAAATTTTTTTAAAAAATCAAAAAAATATTTTATTTATAAAATGAATAAAATATAAAACAAATAAAAAGGAATGTAGTTTAGATTCTTTATATATCCATTCATGCCAAATTCTGAGATCATGAGACTACTGCAAGAGTCTTTGAAATAATTTATTATTCTATTTTTTCAAAGTAAAAATAATTAAAACTCTCCATTAGAATATGTAGTCTAGAGGTAATAGCACAGTGTTTAAACTATCATCTTTATAATCTACTAAATCTTATTTTATTAAAGACCTTGACTTTTTGCTCCAACAGATGAAAAAAATATTGAGCCAAAGTATTAGGAAGGGAAAACTATCTGATAAAGATGCCAGTGATATCTGTATGTTTATGTCAGCAAGATGAAATTCTGCCTGGAGTTAGTGGAGTAGCAGAAATAGTCACATCTTAAAGTTTCTTCTATTCTTAATGCTGATTAACTTACCATTCTTTTTATTTTATTTTATTTATTTATTTTTTATTTTTTAACATCTTTATTGGAGTATAATTGCTTTACAATGGTGTGTTAGTTTCTGCTTTATAATAAAGTGAATCAGCTATACATATACATATATCCCCATATCTCCTCCCTCTTGCGTCTCCCACCATTCTTTTAATTGCATTGGACAGTAAGGTTACCGATTTTCTGATTGTTGCAGTATCAAAAATCTTAAGAAAAAAGTTTTAAAAAAGGATTGCAAAAAATGGTTGAAAGAGTATCAGTCCTGCAGTTTAGATGGGACATTGCATGCATGACATAACTGTGTCATTGTGCTGGCACAAAGCATGGGGAACCTTTCTGTGACCATAATTTGAAAAGGTCAATAGTAAAATGATCACACAATTTACTATATCTTTTAAAGATTCTTATTTCCATGTAAATTTAAGCTGAGTGATGAATACAAAGCTTCTGTTAGGATTTAAATTACTCTGAGCAATGAAATTTACAAATGAAATACTCTGGATATTGTTAGACATTATTTAGCATTATTTTAATCATAGACTCTAGTAAAATGTATCATCATGAAGAAATAGCAGCAGTGAAAATTTTCTGTGGATTAAAATTGAAATCTATAACAAACTGAGTTGATGAATGAAAGTTGTAAGAAAATGTAAACTTGAAGACAATTTAAATATGAAGCAACAGATATCTCTTTTTTCTTTTTTTGTGAAAAAATATTATTTCAATGCTTTTTATATGCTAAATCAGTAATAAATTAGCCTAATGTTAATTTCAATTACAAAATAAAATACATTAATCATAGAGAAATATACAATAAGAATAAGTCAAAAGGATAAAAAGGAATCCCATCATTCAGAGAGAACTATTGATATTGATATTTACTCTATTTCCTATTTTATCTATATTGTTTTAAAGCAAAATATTTTTTTTTTCTTTTTAAAATTTCCTTGAGTCAAAGTCTCAAGGAGGCAGTTTCTTGTAACTGTCTCCAACCTCTCTTTTTATTTATTTATTTATTTATTTATGGCTGTGTTGGGTCTTCGTTTCTGTGCGAGGGCTTTCCCTAGTTGTGGCAAGTGGGGGCCACTCTTCATTGTGGTGCGCGGGCCTCTCACTATCGCGGCCTCTCTTGTTGCGGAGCACAGGCTCCAGACGCGCAGGCTCAGTAGTTGTGGCTCACGGGCCCAGTCGCTCCGCGGCATGTGGGATCTTCCCAGACCAGGGCTCGAACCCGCGTCCCCTGCATTGGCAGGCAGACTCTCAACCACTGCGCCACCAGGGAAGCCCTAAAGCAAAATATTTTAAACATTAAGAAACTGTTGAAATTTTTCTTACAT
Organism: Balaenoptera acutorostrata; assembly: GCF_949987535.1. Lineage (NCBI taxonomy): Eukaryota > Metazoa > Chordata > Mammalia > Artiodactyla > Balaenopteridae > Balaenoptera > Balaenoptera acutorostrata. Next base: position 111,515,585 of record NC_080067.1, read on the forward strand.
ATGTTTTGTACATATGCTTTGAAAGAACTTTTTCTCCAAAATATATCATCCAGATATCCTTTTGTAACCAAACCCAGGTTTGGCCACTTGCCGCTCATAAGCCAATAATTTGAGAGGCAAGTGTCTGTAGACAGGAAAAGTGCTTTAATCAGAAAAGCTGGCAATCTGGGGAGATGGTGGACTCGTGTCCAGAGACCAACTCCAAAGATTCTGCTTATCCATGACAGTTTTTAAAGGGGAAAATGGGGGGGGGGGGGAAGAATCTCAATGACTCATCAAGGCAAGAGGTTGAGTTCTGCATCATTTGCCATTGAGTGCAGACTGGCTGACTATTTCTTCAGATGTTATCTTGCTTGTGTGATTTGCCTGCAGGATTGCTAATGGGGCTGTTGGGGACTAGGCTTACTTCTTTTCATCTAGGGAAAGAATCAACAGGTTAGACAATGCATGGTGTGCATTCAAGAGAGCATAAGTCAGGAGTTAGTTTCAATTGCTTAGTGATCTCATTCCTATAATTAGATTCTTTTAAGGGTAGATGGGAATAGAAATGGGCAAACAGGAAAGGGGCTAAAGAGCTGCTTTCATTTCCCCACTGTCAAACATCACTCCATTTCTATGGGGTTAGGGGAGAAGCTCTATCTTCTGTAACTTCTTCATGCTGACATAGGGCATTGTATTCTCAGTGAAGGATGTCACCATGGGTCTGTAGCATCTCTTTGCTGACAATTTTAGTTGCCTGCTTACATATATGGGCAGAACAAGCTACAATTATTTTGATGTCCACAAAGATATAGATTATTATGAGCAATAATGTTAATCCCATTCTCTTGAGGCCAGTTCTTGGAATTGTACTAGCCATAGATTTAGCACTGCTCAAGACGGAGCAGCTTATGTCATGGCTACAGTCTGGTCATCAAGTAGTTTGCCTTTTTCCCTCCGGTGGCAGTTATAGTATCTGTAAAACAAGTCAGGAATGTGCATCAGACACTGAGTCTGTGACTCTATTGTCCTAATCATTAACTGCTCAGTTTTGTACTTGGGGTGGGGGGAGCCCTGCAGGGTTCTGCTTAGTTCTACTTTAGTACTGTTATTGTGTTATTTTTACAGTAAATCTTAAATTCATTAGAAATGTATTTATATGTAAAAGGTAGGGATCTAATATTTTCTTCCAAATAGTTAAATAAGTTTCCATAATGTCATTTGCCTTGCCACATTATGGATTAGTATATATAAATACGCTTTGGTTTATTTCAGTGTTTCCTATCATTTCCATTGTTCAGAGATTAGTATCACACTGTTTTAACTATTATGACTTTATAATATACTTAGTATTTGGTATTAGGTGGTAGGAGAAAACTCTTTACATTCTCTTTAACCAAAACAAACATTTCAGGTTTCCTAACACATTTTGTTAGAAAATGCCTCTTGTGAACATTTGGAATCACAAAATTGAGGGATTTGACAGAAGACAAATTAGAAGCTGTATCATAGCAGCATTGCTGTTAAGAACAATGAGCATTTGGCAATGTCTTCCTCAAGCCCCTGATTGAAAACCCATGAAAGATCCACATTCATGGAACTGGATAAAATACCTTATCAGCTAAATGCATGCTTTTTAAAGTGACAGAACATCTTCAATATCTGGTAGCATATTGTGGCTTTTAGCATAAAGTAACTAAAACATAAAGAAAGTTCTTCAGGAAAATATTTGGGGATGTACAAGGAAGGATGCTGAAGAAGAATAGTCCATTGAGAAGTTCCAGTAGTAAGATGTGGAAGCCATGTTCAAGGAGGATCTGAATGTATATTATCACTCTGGTCCCTGCTCTCAGTGTCTCAATTCTCATGGAATGCCCAGACCACAGGGAGGGTAGCTGCCATCCTAGCCCATGCATCTATGATGGAGCACAGCCCCAAATCTGTACACATGCATAATGTTGTATATAAGTTCTTCTTCAGTCAGTAAGTCAGAATTGTTTATTTTCTGCTTGCACAGAATTCTTAAAAATAAAATACTCGGAGGTTAGTAAAACATCGGTATTATTATTATATTATTGCTTGGGCTGAACAATTCCATTCTACCACCCAAATTTCCTATAACCATGTTATTATATACCAAGATGATTCATCAGAATTATAATAATTTGTAGTATTTGACTATAGGAAAAAAAACTCAACATTAATTCTGATTTTGCTAAATGTTCTCATATTTTAGAATAATTTCTACTAACTCAGCAACTGAAAAATAAAATAGCTTAGTGCTTTTATAAGGGTAAAATTTCTGGTGAAAAAAAGAAAGGAAAGAATATGAAGAAAACTGAGTGTTTTATACCATATTTTTAATGTTGGAAAGCATATAAGAATCATAGAAGCTATTAATCAACAGAGGCTAGGAAAGGAAAAATAAAATAGATAATAGAAAGCACTGAGAAGACAGGAGAAATTGTTGAATATATGCTTAAATATATGTTTAGTATTTATCTTAAGTTATTTTCATGTAAACTATTCTATAAATTTCAAATGAGGATTGAAATTTATAGAATAGTTCTTTCATTTTAAAGCTGGTTACTTTCCCTTACTCTATTTTCACTCGACCTCTGTGTATCATCAGAAGATGGCCTAAAACTTTCTGCCCTAAGAAATGTCTCCATGGTGTGTAAGACATCATGGTACTTGCCCCAGCCAAACCCACGTTAATGAGTAAGGCTTGGAAACCCATAGTTCTCCCGGGCATAGCTAATTAAAATAGAAATGAACAGTTGCTCCAGGGTGGCAAATCAAATCCTCACTTTCAGAATTTAGCAGGAGGAAGTAAGATCCGGGCAGAGGGCACAGTAGCTAAAGCTAGAAGAATGCAGAATCCATGAAGTAGACTCTATGACAACTCAGGAGTTACCTCAAGTTATGAGAATTCATGAGTTAGCCTAGTTTATGAGGGTTGATAAGTTGGCTCAAGTTATGAGTTTGTTACCTCGAGAGGAAGAAGAAACTATGTTGTAGAGAAGGTGAGGAAGCCAGCAACTCAATGTGGGTGAAGTAAACACAGAAAATCATAGGTAACAGTAGATTGACACATCGTCTTAAATTCAGAATAATTCCAGTTCCACTGTCCTGACCGTAATTCAACTCTGTTTTTGATTCTCATGAGATCATCTCTTCCTCCAACTAAATTCTGTAAGTGGGGATTTGATTGGTCATGCTGGAGGAGCTGCCCGCTCAACAAATATTGTGATAACAGAAACTTTGCAACAAACCAAGAACATCTCTTTCTCTTAAAAACAAAAAGTTCTTAAATAAAATAATGGGAGAGAATGCCTACAAACTCAAATAGCAGTTCTGGATGGTTTTAAAAGAAACTTTGCCCTAGAAACCAGGTTTTTACTTGCTCTCACACAAAGAAAATAAACACACAACCAAAATGTCAAGTCATTATGGAAAGAGCCAGTGGAAATGTTGAGAGTCCCATTTTAGCCATCCTCAGTTAAATATGATAGCCTGAAATGAGATGAGAGAGGTTGTGAATAGAAAAGAAAATTCTGAGTCTATACTGAATAAGTATGTTTGTGATTACTTTGCATATTGATGAAAAGAAGCATTCTTTAACCTAAGAGTTGTGACTCATTTTTTTCCAAGTTTTAAATTTGTTTCCAGATTTATCTTTACCAGAGCTTTCCCAGGGTAAGATCCTTATCTTGTTCATTATTATATCATTAATATTATTAACCATTTCTGGTATAGTAGTGATTATCCAGAAAATGGTCTGGATGAATGAACTGAATTCTAAAAGTCCTTCAAGGTATTTTGTGGGTCCGTGTCTTCCATGAGGCTTCCCTGATTATGCTGAATCAACTCTTCCTTCTTCAAACTCTTATCAGTCTGAACCACATGTGTAATCATAAACATATATTTTGTTTTCATATTTTGTTTAATTATGTTATTATGTTTAAATTTTCCACCAACTAAATTGTTAGATCCTTAAGGAAAGGGATCATGTCATAATTTTCTTGCTTGTTAGTTAATTGATTGAAACTCTAATTGAGAACATTCAGTAAATTCTATGTCTTCTCTCCATCCTTTCCTAATTTCCTCAGGCTAAGCAGAACAAAATGATTGCCTACTAGTCGCCAAATCACTTAGATCGAAGTTATTTCTGTCTTCTTGCTTACTTTTTATCTCCTTGAGGATGGATATATTAGAGAGCACTTCACTGTCTGTAAGGGGCAAAACCAAACTAGGAAGAGTTTCAGAAATAAAAAGAATATAATGTAAGAATGATTAAATATCTCACATGGCCCAAGGAAAGAAATGCACCTGGACTTTAGGAATAACTGGAATTAAGGCTGCTAAATGCCTCCAAAAAGAAGTCTCTCCAAACGTCAATTTTTCTTTAGATTGCCTCTTTTTCACTATGCTCTAATCTACATGGTACAAATTTGGCTCTGAACATCTCTGGAGCTTTAAATCTTATGATTCCAGTAACACAAAGTTTGATTTAGAGTGCCTTACCTAGTTTCCAATCCAATATTCCCAAGGAAGGGGTACACTGTCCCCAGTCTTACTGTTTCAGTCTACTATGGACTGAGAGTGGGGGCATACTGTGACATGACCTCTCCCTCTGGAATTTTATTCCAGAAGCAAGGAGCATTGCTGAGCTTAAGAGAGAAAGAAATTAAGATATATTTTTTTCCCTAACCGGATTTTCCATGGAATCCAGTACATTGTCTCTCTGGCTCTCATCAAAGGCAATAGTCTAAAAGTGATCTTTGTTCTTTCGTATTCATTTTAGTTTCCTTGTCTGACTCCTTCCAATTTTTAATGTTTTAAATTTCTCATTTCCTTAACAATGTAAAAAGTAGTATATACCACTGATTAACTTACTCTATTCATATTTTTATTAATGGTTTCCAAATGTGTAGTAGATTTTACAGTAGATTTTGTTACAATAAAATCGATCAGTGTGTTGAAACTACTCACAATATTTATACCAATGTGTAAACTTGAAAAAGTGACACACTACTTTTTAAAAAACTAAATATAATCATCCGCTCCAAAATTTCCACAAAACTGTCAGCAGTTAACATACTTAGTGTACTTCCATCTTTTGACAAGGACTTTTTTCTTATTGATTTTCTATAAAATGAAAAATTCTGTACTAGTTCAAATGGATTCCAACCTAAAATAACCCCCAAGACAAAAACTAAGATTTCTCATTTTGTCTGTTTCCTTTTATATCTATATATGTGTTTACAATAATTGAACTGATATTTGTGTCCAGTCTGAATTTTAGAAGGAATAAAAGACAAGCCAAAATAAAGCAACACAGAGGGAAAAAAAATAGAGGCTTTTATGAAAAAGGAAATGCATCATGAAAATAATCAGCAGCTGAACAGCTGAAGGAAGTGAGAGACATGCTGAGCTGGCAAAATCAACCCCTGGCACAATCCGCGGATTTTTATTTGTCCTTGCCTTTTTCACTTATTAATTTGTTCTGACTCACCTCCCAGCTGAGACTACAAGGAAGCAAGGAGAAATTTTCTATTTCTTTTTTTTTTTTTTAACATCTTTATTGGAGTATAATTGCTTTACAATAGTGTGTTAGTTTCTGCTTTATAACAAAGTGAATCAGCTGTATATAGACATATATCCCCATATCTCCTCCCTCTTGCGTCTCCCACCCCCCCCCCATCCCACACCTCTAGGTGGTCACAAAGCACGGAGTTGATCTCCCTGTGCTATGCAGCTCAAAATTTCATCGTTTGGGTGGAGGAGGAAATACATTTCGACCTATTGATAAACTTTAATTAATTCTGAAACACAGTAAGCACACTGATACAAACATGAAGGAAAATATACAACACTTCCTCCCATGCACAGGTAATGAGTTTGCTTCCTATCTCACTGAGAAAATAGAACAATCAGAGGAGGATACACACAAGTTCCTGCCATTCTAACACTCACCTACATCCAGTGTCCCCATGTACTCTACCTCCCCTGTCTAGGGTATATTGGATTGGATAAAATCTCTGTATTATAAACAAACCAAACATTTCACTTAAATACTAGATGCTCTTCTTTCCAGCCCACTCAAGGACAGTACTCTAGCAACTTTCTCCTCTCTCCTGCATCATCAGCTTTTCTTTGCTATACAACCATTCCCCTCAGCATTCAAATAGATTTTTAAACTCCCTTTCCTCTTACCCACATCGTGCTTCAGCTCCTGTTCCCTTTCTCTGCTTTTATTAAATAATAATAGTAGTTGAAAATTACATGGCATTAACTATGTGTCAGACACAGCTGTAAGAGCTTTACATATTTTAATTTTTTAATACATTTGGTTCCCTGATAATCTTATAAGAAAAATTTATTTTACAGACGAGAAAACCAAGGCAGAGATAGAACGAAAAATATATGCAACATCACACAGCTAACAGGTGGTAGATGCAGGGTTTAGAACCAGGAATCTTGATTCTCAGCGTGTTCTTTTTTCTGTATTTCACTACTTTTAACCAAAGCTGCTAGAAAAAGTTGTCTGTACTGGTTATCTCTGATAGCTGTCTTTCTGGGCTCTCTTGAACCACTCCAATCAAGCTTTGTCCCCATCAATCCACTGAAATTGTTTTTATCACCAGTGACCTAAATGTTGAAAAATTCAGTGGTCAGTTCTACGTCCTCATCTTTTGTGACCTCTCAACACTGATACCTGGTCACTCCCACCTTTTCACTTGGCTCTAGGACTCCCCGCTCACCTGGTCTTATTCCTATCACTGGCTGCTCTTCCCCAGTTCCCCCATCCCACTTTGTGAATTGGATCTCCTCTCCCAGGATTCTGAAGGTCTAGTGCCCAAGGGCTTTGTCTTTGAATCTTTTCTCTATCTCAGTGCATCATCAGTGACCACATTCAGTGTCATGGCTTTAAATACTACCTATTTATAAGCTGATAATACCAAAATTTCTATCTGTAGCTCAGGTCATTTTCACCAAGGATATTTAGTAGTAAAGGTGCTACATTCTGTGGTTCATGTTTTCAAAGAGTTTAACAGAATAATAATTTTTGGAAATAATTTCATAATTGAATGTCAGAGTTATCTTTGTTTCTTTGTAAAAATACACACCAGTGTATTACAGAGTTAGGCTCTGAAACTTAATGGGTAATCAATCAAACCTACTTTGACCTTATATACACAAAGTTATCAAGAAATAATCTTACCCTTAGTTAAATCAGAAAACTGAGCTTTTTTTTTTTTAAAAAAAGAGCTCCTTTCTGTAACAAATATGTATATATTTAATTATTCATGTGTGTCATGGAAGATTTAAATAAATAATTATTAGTTATAGACCATAAAATCAATGTTATTAAAATCCAGAAAGCCAAAAAGATCAAGCAACTATAACTAAAAAATATAAACAAGATTGCAGAATGAAATATAAATTTATGCAAATAAAAATCATACCTCCACATTTGTATGGAATATCAAGAGATAAGAAAATAAAGATACCATTAAAAATATTCATAACTGTCCTATAAATAAATAATTCGCAAGACCTTTTTGGGGAAAAATATAAACATCTTTAGCGCACTAATTTTAAAATATATATAGGAAAAAATATATATATATAGGAAGAACATAATTTCTGAGTGTCAAAACCATATTTAAAAACTAGAAGATGATATAAAATATTATAAATACATAATATTTTAAAGTATTTTAGGATAGCCACAGAATAAACTAATAGAAAGGAAACTGAATATAGAGCCTAGAAACAGACTAGTGCATAAATGTTATAGGATGTCATTACCAATCAATGGAGAAAAGATATGTTGTTTAGTAAATGATGTTAGGAGACTTAGCTCACTATGTGAAAAAAAAGAGATCAAAAACTCACACCAAAAATGAATAAGTAAATAAATTTCAAGTGGATTAAAGTTCAAATTTTTAAAGTTAAATTTATAAAATAAAAGGAAGATTAAATATATGAATTTTTTGTGACCTTGTAATATAGTTGATTTCTTAACACGGATAAAGTGCAAACATTAAATGAAAAGTATTGATGTATATAGTTATTATGTGTTCAGTGAAAGACAGAAAAATGTTGACTGATGGGAAACATCGAAGATATTTGCAATGACATTGTTGATAAGGGATTATGATATCTAGAAAACTGAAGGAATCTCTGCAATTTAGCAAAGAAACAATGGGAAATCCAATAAAAATGGGCCACTATTAATAAGCTATTCATAAAAGGGAACTATTAAATGTCAAATAAATATATGAACAGATGCTCGATATTAGGGAAATGCAAATATATACAATAGTGAGGTACCAGTTGGAACCTATAATTTTTTAAAAAATAGAACATCAGGCTCAGCTTTTAGAAGTAAAAACTGTTGTAACTTTTTAGCACAGCAAACTTTTATATACTCTACAACAGAACAATCCCATGTTTGAATGTGTACCCTAAAGAACTGTTCACACAGGTCTTCAAGTAAATATCATCAAGGATATTTATTGCAATTTTTTTTTACAACCTAAACAATGTTGGTGGGAATTAGGCCTAAATATCCATCACTAAGGGAATGAATATGTAAATTGTGATATATACATACCATATCTATTGTATATACATATGTAATATGTAATATATATATACACACACCTACATATATATATGGTGGAAGATTGCAGCTCTCAGAAACAACAGACTAGACTTAAATATAACAACGCATATAGATCTTTTATCTTTTTTTTTTTTGGCCATGCCACATGCTTGTGGGATCTTAGTTCCCCAATGAGGGATTGAACCCGCACCCTCTGCAGTGAAAGCACAGAGTCCTAACCACTGGACCACCAGGGAATTCCCCTAACAATGCATATAGGTCTTTAAAATGTAAAGGTGAGTGATAAATTGAGGAAAATTAGACAATAAAACAGAGGTCTTATATAGGCAGCTAATGACAGGCTGCCTATTTCAAGGAGTATTATAAACTCAATTCTGGATCCCTGAAGTCTCAAGGCAAAATACCAACCCCCTGATTTTTAAATTTCTTTTGCCCATATTTTCAAATATCTTCCCAGGTCCTCATAATAGATTCTGAGACACCATGCACCTATTTTCACTTCAATGACTGCTGTTATCAGTAAATTTGAAACATATCTTATATTCCAATAAGAAAATTTCTACTTTCAAAAGTTAAAAAAAACAAAAGAAAGTGTTGTAAATTGTTGTTTTCATTTTTGTTCAATAGTCAAAATAGCACATTCATTAAATTTTATTAACAAGGATCATTACATAAGGAATTATTGACACAAATTCAAGAGAAAAATAACTTACTCTAAATGCTTTTGTAACTTTTCTTTTAGTAGTTTCTTGCTTGAAGTTTATACCAGGTAACAATGAAAAAGATCTTAGGTTGAATATAAGATTAAAAGTTTTCTAGACATAATACACAAAAAACTGGAGATAAGGACCAATACAAATAAAGATTTGGAGCTATAAAGATAAGGTGAGCGTAGCACATCATAACAATTGATGGGCAGAAAGCATAGTCCTTTATCAGAATAAATTTACCTAAATCTTTGCTTTCTGTTCCATAAGGCAGGACAACATATGAAAACTGTAGAAAAAAGGAAAGAAAAAGACATCAAACTGAAACAAAACACCTTCCCTATGAAAACATCTTCTCACAAATGAGGCTTATTGAGTCTGGAGAAATGTTACGTCAGTTGGATTATTTTTTTTTTCTTTTTCAGTGAAAGAGACACTAGTATCATAAGAGAAAATATAAGCTGCAGGTTTTTCAAACATAAGACAAGGTGCCACACTGACATATGAATCTGTGTCAGTATCCATCTTGTAAATAAAATGTCAGCTGAGACATCCATTTCAAATAACTATAAAAACTCGAGATAAAGGTTACCATATAAGTGGCTCTATCCAATGTTCCATTAATATGAAGTCCACTCGTTCACAATGCATGAACTTTTGAACAGAGATTGGAATTAAGTGTATCTTTTCTTAGCACACTCTTTTTTCATAAATTGTGCAAGTAAAAATGCAATACAGGGTAGTTGAAGTACTTAAGAAAAAATATTTAGGTACACATGAATATTTCAAAGTGTTTATTTATATACAAACAGTTGGTATTTTCTTGGCAATGATTTTTTTTGGATTTGACAACCAAAGCAATGGCAATGAAAGCAAAAATAAATAAGTGTGACTACATCAAACTTAAAAGATTCTGTACAACAAAAGAAATCATCAAGAAAATGAAAATGACAACCTATGGAATGGGAGAAAATATTTGCAAACCACATATCTGATATGAGGTTAATATCCAAAACATACAAGAAACTCACATAGCTCAATAACAAAGAACCAAATAACACTCTAAAAATAGGTAAAGGCCTTAAATATACATTTTGTCAAAGAAGACATACAAATGGCTGGACAACAGGTACATGAAAAGCTGCCCAACATCACTTATCCTTAGAAAAATGCAAATCAAAACCACAATGAGACCACTTCACACCTGTTAGGATATCTATTATCAAAAAGGCAGATAACAAATGCTGGCAAGGATGTGAAGAAAAGGGAACCATTGTACATTGTTGATGGGAATGTATAATGGTGTAGCCACCATGGAAAACAATATAGAAGTTCCTCAAGAAAATAAAAATAGAGCTAGTGTATGCTCCAGCATCTCCACTTATGGCTATATATCCAAAGGAAACAAAATCATTTTCTCAAAGTGATATCTGTATTCCAGGTTCATAGCAAAATTATTTACAGAAGCCAAGGTATGAAAGCAACCTAAGTGTCTGTCAATAGATGAATGGATAAAGAAAATGTGATATGTATACAGACACACACACACACAACAGAATATTATTCAGCCTTTAAAAAGAAGGAAATTCTGTTATTTGTGACAAAATAGATGAATCTGAAGGGCATTATTCTCAGTGAACTAAATCAGGCAGAGGAAGACAAATACCACATGGTATCACTTATATGTGGAATGAAAAACAGAACAAAACAAAACAAAAACAGTCAAATTTGTAAAAACAGAGAACAGAGAACGTGGTTGTCAGGGGCTGGGGACTGGGGTAAATAAGCAGAGGTTGGTAAAAGGATACAAGCTTTCAAGCAGAGGTTGGATACAAGGATACAAGTTATAAGATGAGTAAGTTCTAAGAACCTAATGTAAAACATGGAGAATATAGTTATATAAAACTGTATTGTATGATTGAAATTTGCTAAGAGAGTAGAACTTAAATGTTCTCATTCCCCCTCCAAAAGGTAAATATGTGGGGAAAAAACCCAAAATAATTGATATCCTAATTATATAACATGTTCATGTATTTCTTAAAGCAGATCCCCTAAGGTTCAAGTTATTGGTAATGTTTAAGTCGATATATTAATTTGAGGAGGTCTTAACTGAAAGGAAATCATCTGGAGTAAAAGACCTGGCTTCTAATCTCAACTGTCATGTCATTTCTGTATACCTTTAGGTAAAGTAAATTCTCTGAGACTTGACGTCTTCATCTCTACAATATAGGTTATAATATCTACCTCACAGACTTGTAGGAATTGAATGAGACGTGATACCCAGTTTTTTCTCACATATGTTAGTCAGTAAATATTAGATCCTTTTCTTTATTCAACAATTGTCTAAAATATATAAAACCTAAGTAATTTCTATACATTAATAAATTCATATTTTCAGACCAGATTCTTCTGAATCTGAAATCCAGATGTGTATCTTACTGCCTATTTGCTTTGTCCATTGGGACATCTCAAAGGCCTCACATTTAAGATCTTGTTCATACCCTTCCTCTACTTACACTCTTGTTTTCCTTCATTTTTCCTTATCTCAGTTTATGGGACCACTCTTTTCATCCAATCCATAAGTAAGAAATCTAGAAACCGCTTATGACGCTTCCTGTATTTCAACATATATATTCTACCAATTTCAAAGTGATGGACATTCCCTGCAGAATATCTTTCAAATCCTTCCATTTCTATCTCCCAACCCCATCCTTATTCAGGCCAACCTACCATCCTTACTCTTCTGCCACACTGGCATTCCTGCATTTACTCCTGTCTTTTCCTGTTCCCCACACAATGTCCAAAGTAAACTTCTCAAAAATCTGATTATGTTATAACCTAATTTAATGGCTTCTCATTGTTAGGGGCTGGGGAACTCCAGCCTCACAGTACTGAGAATAAAGACAAGACTCCTTGTTATGATTAAGGAGCTTGGACCCTCCTGACATCTTACTCTGCTTCCTCTTATGACAATATTTCAACTAAGCAGGCCATCACGGCCCCTTAACATGACATAGTTTCCCTAGGCACAGATCCTTAGCATATGCTGGTTTTCCCACCTGGAAATTACATCCCCTCATTATCCATTTAAGTTCTCATCACTCCTTAAATCTCATTCTAGTGTCACTTCTTTAGAAAAACCCCCTCTAAATTCCCTGACCAGGTGAAATCCTCCTGTTATGGGACCTTATGGCAATATACTTGTCTCTTTCATAGGATTTTTCAAAATAGTTACTGTACATTTATTGATGTGAATATTTGAATATTGGTTGACTCCACTAACAGACTGTAAGTGCTGTATAGTTAGGAAAACCTTGCCTGCTTTGGATCACCAATGAATTCTTGACATCAGGCTAACATAAAGTTGATCAATAAAATTTGCTGAATAAATTAATAACTTTCCAAACAATCTAAATCAGTGAAGTTGTGGCATATATTGCTCAATGCTGAAATTTACTATTGATGAACAATATTAATGCAAGCCTACAGTTTATAACAAAATGTATTTGGTTATATAATGGTAGCAGAGATGATGATATAAAGACTCCAAATGGTTACTTAAATTTTAAGGAGAGAATAAAAGTGAAAATTATAATCCACCCTCTTGATATATTTGTATCAGAATGTAAGTGATACACCCATAATCACTTCTAACCAAGATATTTTAAAAAATATCTTAGATTAATACTTTTATCCTGGATGGCATAATAAGGAAATAAAATAGATTATTTTTAAGTTATGCATATGTTTGGTGAGAAAATTGTTATGCAAACCTGAATTCGCAATTTAAAGAAAAAAAAAGGAAGAAAAGAAATAGCAATAACAGGATACTTTATAATTTGACATAAAACCATATTTAACTAATGTAACCTGTTAAATAAGATTAATTATGAAAAAATATTTATACACTTGTAAAAAGTTAATAAACGGAAACCTCATTTAATTAGAGTTGGGAGACCAGAAGGGGGAGCTCCCACACCCTGTGACCATAGCAGAGCCCAACAGGGAGAAGAAAGATGCCTCTTCTTTCCTGGCAAAGACTCAGCCAAATAAAAAGCCATGGACTCTTTGTTTACTAAGCCTTTCTTCCCAAATTTATTTTCCTCTCTACAAAAGTGTTCTCCTTCCCTTTCTATGTGGGGACTTGCATGTGGTTCGCCATGGTTCCACACCCTGAATTACATTTCCTGGCTGATCCTGAATAAACCCATCTTTGCTGTAGAAATATCTGGCAGTTTATTTGTTTCAGGTCAACACAGTGAAGAGAAATATGTATTTTAATTATCATCATATACATTGATATGCACCAGATATTCTACAAAAAAATTTCATCTGTTTGTAATTTTAAAGAGAAGATTTAAGAAACAAACATAAGCTCAATACTATCTGAGATAAATAATGTGGATGTACAACTTAGATAAAATAGAATAATTTCTAGAAATACATAAACTATCAAAGTTCCCTTAAGAAGAAACAGATAACCATTCCATCAAAGAACACTTCAGGCCCTGATGTATTTTTTTTTTTTTTAGTTTTATTAAGATATTATTAACATATAACATTGTATAAATTTTAGGTGTATAATATGATATTTGATACACATATTTATTGTAAAACTATTACCACAATAAAGTTAGTCAACTCATCCATCACCTCAAAATTGCAATTGTATGTGTGTGCGTGTATGTGTGTGTGTGTGTGTGGTAAGAACATTTAAAGTCTACTCTCTTAGCAACATTCAAGTATATAATACAGTAGTGTTAACCAGTCACCATACTATCTATACATTAGATCCCCAGAACTTATTCATCTGATAACTGAAAATTTGTATCTTGTGAGCAATAGCTCCCCATTTCCCTCACACCCTAGCCCCTGCAAATCCTGATATCTTCAATGGTGATTTCTGCCCAAAATTTATGGAGGAATAATACCAATCTTACAAAATCTCTCTCTCAGAAAATAAAAAATTTTTATGCAGTCTACATCACTCACATATCAAACCCAGACAAAGACATTACAAGAAATGAAAACAAGAGACCAATAATTTTCATGGACATAGAAGAAAAATTCCTCAACAAAATGCTAGTAAATTGAATTCAGCAATGTATTAAAAGATAAATACAAGATCACATGGGATTTATCCCAAAAATGTAAGGCTGGTTCATCATTCAAAAACAATCAATTTAGTTAGAGTAATCATATGATCATTTTATTTGATGCAGGAAAAGCAGTTGACAGCTTTCAACATCCATTCATGATTAAAAAAAAAAACAAAACTCCCAACAAACTGCAAATGCGCATATCTACAACCCCCATCCCCCAAAACAAAGAAACAATGCCTACAGCTAACAGCATACTTCCAGCCATACTGTCTTGACAACACCCTCTCTACTGTATATAAAATATTGCCAATATGACCACTCTACACTTTCAAAATTCGCTCTGGAATCTGAGCTGTCTGTCCAAACATTTCATGTTATTTTTCCAGGTCCAAATTACTGACATATTATGGTTCACTTTACCAAAGTTGCATAGGCTTTGAGTGACATGTTCCATCCTTATGTTTTCCATTAGCCCTGTTATTTTTAGTGTGCGATTTTGTAGAACTTGAGGTTTTTCACCAATGCAGACACCACGCTACACTACATACACCTTTAGTTACGTAGATCTGCACTGTCCAATAGGGTAGCTACTAGCCATATGTTGCTCTTTAGCTTTTGAAATGTGGCTAGTCTAAATTGAGTTGCCCTGTAAGGGTAAAAAAATATACCAGATTTAAAAGACAACAAGATAAAAAAGAATATAAAATGTCTCAACAATTTTTGTATTGATTACATGTTCTTAATATACTGGGTTAAATAAAACTATTATTAAATTTAATTTCACCTGTTTTTCTTTTTGTTCTTAATATGACTACTAGAAAATATAAAATTGTAAACATAGAGATATTTATTGGAAAACATTTATATAAACTACCACTCTGTTCAAAGCAGCAATCAATAATTCTTTTTCTGCATTTCTGAAATTTTAAAGTTCTGAAAAACATTAAAATAATAATTTGGTACTAACTCACTTGTTGGCAAAATATGACCTGAAGTGAAGTTATTTATAGAGCTACTGGTTAGAGTCTTGTGTCCTAGAACTCTATGGGTATGTTGTATACCACAGGCATACAATCTTTTACACAATCTGGAGCCAGATATTCTTTAAAAACTGAGAATCTTATAAGGGCTATATACATGTATACAGTTTATTATATAAAACCCACAGTCTGGAGAGGCACCCTACAATCATTATCTGAATTGCTAAAGCACAATGTATGAATATTCACTCTAAGTGGTATAATTAAAGACTATTAATAGTATTGCAGTTTATTTATATAGTAATAAAAAGTAAATTAAATGGTAAATTACATAATGGGGTAAATATAGTCTCTAAATGATTTTGATTTTTTTAAATAAAACCAAACTTCAAGCACATAAAATTTCAAGCTCAGCTAAATTGCTGGATCTATATATACCAAAAATGACTATTAAATTTGTTAGTTTGAGAACCTTGGAGAAAGTGCATGCTACTTGTATTATCATTTTGTGGGAATTGGACCTCTGAGATGTCAAAGAAGGGATTCTTCAGAGATGAACTATGATTTAACCCCCCCCCTTTTTTTTAACAGATTTGTTTAGATATTCACGACTGTACAAATCACTCATTTAAGATGTACAATTCAATGTGAATTTTTTATATTCACAGATATGTGCAATCATCATCACAGTGTCCATTTTAGAACATTTTCATCGTGTCAGAAAGAAACTTTGAATACTTTAGTTATCACCCCTAAATTCCCATCTCACCTAAGCAACCACGAATCTAATTTCTGTCTCTGTAGATTTCTCTATTCTTGATTTTCATATGAATGGAATAATATAGTATGGGGTCTTTTGTGATTGACTTCTTTCGTAGCATATTTTCAAGGACCATAGCTTTTTACAGCCCTCTTTCAGTGTCATCTGGGCTATTAACATGGATATCTTGTGTTTTGCTCAAGGCCAGCAATTAACTGATAACACAGTTTCACCATATCCAGAGAAATTTTTTTCACAAAGTCAGCATCATCTTCTCAGTTATCCTCCTGCTTCACTGTAACTATTTCAGCAATATTCCCATCCCATAATTTTCCCTTGAAGGAATGCACAACAGGCACATCATTGTTAATGATCAGCATTTCTCCAGTGCTGAGCTTTCTCTGGCTTAATTGCGCTTTCACTGATGCATATTTGGTGAACTAATAAGGTTTAATGCAGTCTTTTTAATTGTATCAGGAAATCCTTTAAAGTCTTCAACTGTGTGCTTGTTTTGAAGTTTCTGCAATATCCTCACTTTCTGGCCTCTAACTATTGGCAGATGCCTCCTTTTCTATTTCTCTGTTACCTACAGGGGCATCTTTTGCTATTTCACACTTTTCATGGTGTCATTTATTACAAAACCGTAAAATAAAACATGAGTGAATTGCAGCATCACCTATGGCTAAGAGGAAGCTGAGGCACAAATCATGTCTCAGGTCAAGTCAGATTCTGCTGCCAAAATAGCTTTGGCTCCCAGATTACCAAAATTTCAGTTTTCGAAGTTTTTTGGATAATTAGGGTAAAAGATAGTGGACCTGAATATTATGTGTACTAAGTAGCTTTTCTAAAAATGCAAATAATTCTGGATCCCAAAATACATCTGGCCCCAAGAGATTCAAATAATCAACTGATTTGATGTCATGGACTATAAATCAGGTTAAGTTGTTTGAAAGGTTATGTTACCGAACCAAACATGGGTCTGCTTGCCCATGAACAGTAAAGCCAATCTACTGGCACTGGGTTGTGGTGAAGGAAAGTGCAGCGTTTAATGCAGGGCCCCAAGCAAGGAGTTCAGGTAGCTAGTGCTTAAAATGCTCAAACTCTCTGAAGGATTTCAGGGAAAAGTTTTTAAAGACAGGGTGAGGGAGGGGAGTTGTGGGATATGTGACCAGCTCGTGGACATTCTTCTGATTGGTTGGTGGTGAGGTAATTGGGAGTCAACATCATCAAACTTCTGGTTCCAACCAGTCTGAGGTCTACCCACTTGTGGGCAGCATATAGTTAACTTTTTCCACCTGGTGGGGGTTTCAGTATCTGCAAAACGGCTCAAAGAACATGGCTCAGAATATTGTCTATAGCCCTTGAGAAGGAACTAAAGCAGCTTGACTTTGTTTAATGGCTACATTATTATTATTTTGTCTTGTTTGACTGTTTTCCTTTCTTTGTGCATTTTCTCACTTCTCTAATTAAATTTGCTCTTTGGAACTTGGTGAAAGCCTAGGAGGCTAAAGTTTCTCTACAGACAAGAGGCAGGTAGAGGACATAGGGTCCTGCTCAGCTACAGTTGTACCCATCTTTCATATCCTTACTGTTGTATCCTTACTGGCTGTTCTATCAATTACTGACAGAGAGGTGTTAAAATCTTCAACTATATTTTCATATTTATCTGTTATCAGGTGTTTGTACATTTAGGATTCTAATATCTTCTTGATTAATTGATTTTTTAATTGAGTCATTATTTACACATAACATTGTATAGGTTTAAGGTGTACAGGGGAATTCTCTGGTGGTCTGTGGTTAGGACTCTGGGCTTTCACTGCAGAGGGCCTGGGTTCAATTCCTGGTCGGGGAACTAAGATCCCACAAGCCACTAGGCATGGCCAAAAAAAATAAATAAATAAGGCAGGTTTAAGATGTATAACATTTTGGTTTGATATATTTATATATTGCAATAGGACTACCATAGGTTTAGCTAACACCTCTATCACCTCACATAATTAACATTTCTTTTTTGTGATGAGAGCATTTAAGATTCAGTTTCTTAAAAAGCTTGAAGTATATAGTACAGTATTGTTGATTATAATCACTATGTTGTGCCATTTTTATCAGTATGAAAGGGCCCTCTTTATTACTAGTAAGGATCTTGTTTGAAGTCTACTGGGTCTGATATTAACATAGCTTATACAAGCTTTATTATGCTTAGTGTCTTCCTGGTATATTTTGTGGATGGTATATCTTCAAAACTGTCTGTGTCTTAATGAATACAGTATCCCTTGTAAACAGCATAGAGTTGTATCTTTCTTTTCTTTAAATCCAGCCTGATGGTTTCTACCTTTTGACTGGATTTTTTTTTTATATATATATATATATTTTTTATAGCTACTTTATTTATTTATTTATTTATTTTTATTTTTGGCTGTGTTGGGTCTTCGGTTCGTGCGAGGGCTTTCTCTAGTTGCGGCAAGTGGGGGCCACTCTTCATCGCGGTGCGCGGGCCTTTCACTATCGCGGCCCCTCCCGTTGCGGGGCACAGGCTCCAGACGCGCAGGCTCAGTAGTTGTGGCTCACGGGCCCAGCTGCTCCGTGGCATGTGGGATCTTCCCAGACCAGGGCTCGAACCGGTGTCCCCTGCATTAGCAGGCAGATTCTCAACCACTGCGCCACCAGGGAAGCCCCTTGACTGGATTTTTTGGTCCAGTTACCTTCTTGATACCTGTTTTCCTGCTGTGCCTTTTGTTTTTCTATATTTGTTTCACCTTTCCTATCTTCTTCTGGAAGGATCAAACATTTTGATATTATATCCTATCTCCTGCATTAATGCTTTAAGTCTTATTACTTTTAGGTAAATATCTCTAGGAATTCCAATATGCACCTTTAAAATAATTCATTCTACTTCAAATTAATATTATACTATTTCATGCATTATGTAATACACTTACAAAAATATAATTCTACTTAAACTTCTTCCCATCCTTTGTTCTGTTGTATAATTTATTTTTCTTCTAGTTATGTTATAAACCTCATAAACATTGCTGTAATTTTTCTTTAAGTAATCAATTGCCTTTTAAGGAATCTAAGAAAAGAAAGATGACCTTTTATTTTATCCATTTATTTCACATTTCAAGGGCTCTTTTTGCTTTCTCATAAATCTGAGTTTCCATCTGGTATCATTTTCCTTCAACCTAAGTAAGTTTATTGGCAATAAAATCTCCCAGTGTTGTTTATCTGAAAATATTTTTACCTCACCTTCCAAGATATTTGCCAGGATATTTTCATGACATACAGAATTTTTAGGCTGGCAGGTATTTTCTTTTTCATCAGGCATTTTAAAGGAGTCATGTCATTGTTTTCTGACCTCAACTTTTTCTCATGTGAAGTCAGTTGCCATTGTTATGTTGTTGTTTCTCATATGCAATGTGTTTTTTTTTCTCTAGCTGTTTTTAATATTTGTTTCTTTACCTCTGGATTTCAGCAGTTGGACTGATGGTCCTACTGTGGTTTTCTTTATATTTATCCTATCTGTAGTTGACTGGCCTTCCTGCATTTGTAGGTTGCTTTCTGTAAACAAATTTGGAAATTTTTTTAGCCAATATATTTTTTCAAATTTTTCCTCTCAGTGCTTCAATATGGTGATATTAATTGACATGTCTTCAAGACTACAGATCCTTTTTCTGTTGTTTCCAATATGCTATAAAAATGATCCAATGAAATTTCTATTTTAGTTGTATATTTCCTAAGTTCTATTATTTCCATTTAGTTCCTTTTTATAGTTTCCAAAGAGCTTGAAATTACCCATCTAATCACCCATTTTACCCAATTTGTCTTTCAGAATCTAAATATTTATCTCAATTATTTTTGGTAATTGTAAGTTTTTTTGGGTAACTATCAGATCTTTGGCTGCAGGAAGGTAATTGATTGATGGCCCAGCCCAGTGTACTGTGAAACTCATCACCTTGTTCACATTGAGTGCACAGGTCCTATGAATAGTCTTCATAAGATTAGCTAAAGAGGAGAGAAAAGACAACTTGATTTATAGACAGGTTGGATTTTACATGGTTCCAAAGCTAAAATAGGGGCTGAATCTAGACACATTCAAGAGCATCTGTGAAAGGCAGTGGAGAGGAAAAAATCTTTCTAATGAGTAGAGCTGCAAGTGTACACCTAGTTATCTACTTCGGTAGAAGGAGAAGTGGGCCAATATGAGAATATACACAGGTTTCTGATTAGGGGCTATAAAGGAAAAGGACTAGAAAATTGGAGACAAGAAGGTAGGGAATAGAGTCATTTGAGTAGACATATGGTGGGGGTCATGAAAAGTGAAGATTTTTGTATCACGTGTGAATGTCCACCAGAAAGCACCCACTGCTGAAGAAGCACAAAATAATGATATAGATCAGTTGATGTAAGCAAGTCTTTATCATTGACCCAAACTGGCGTGATGGGCATGTGAATGTAGTGCCCTGGTAGCAGTCACAGAGACTATTATGAGCCCAACACCATGGACTCCTACTAAGGGCTTCTAACTACTTCTGCCTATGAATGTCCAATATGTCAGCAACAGAGACCAATATTGCACCCAACTTATGACACAATTCCTCAAGGATACCAACTGGCCACATGGTGGCAGTTCAAATATATCAAACCCCTTCTGTCCTGGGAGGACAGGCAGTTTATCCTCAAAGAAATAGATACCTCTTCCAAGTATGTGTTGTCCCATGACCATAGGGTCCACCGATTATAACGCATACAGCACCATCTAGCCTCATAGAATGCTAGAAAAGTCTACTAATGGTATAGCTAAAGCACCAGCTGAATAACAATATGGAAATATAGGATGTCATCCTGCAGAAAGCATTAGATAAGATACTTCATTATGACTCTGTGTCCTTAGTAGAATAATACATGATTTCAGATGTATTATAACAAGGAGATGAGAAGAATAGCCCTTCTTACCATCATTCCCCATGCTTCCCTGGGGAATTTTTGCTTCTCATCCTGAATATTCTAGGCTCTGCAGGCTTAGAGGTTTTGTTTCCAAAGGAAGTGTACTCTTGCCAAGGAACATAGTAAGGATCCTGTTGAAATACAAGTTTGGCTTTCAGTAGAACACTTTGAATTTCTTATACCCAGGGATCAGCAGGTAAGAAGAGAAGTCATGGGGCAGTCAAGATGGCGAATGAGGAGGATATGGAATTCACGTCTCTGCAAAACTAGGGCACCTACCAGGCACCGGTGGGGGACCATGGACGCCTAAGGGGATGGGAGGAACCCCCAGTGACCAGATCCTAAGCAGAGGCTCCGCCCCATGCTTGAATGTCGCCCTGCCTAGGCCCCGCACCCAAGGCCTTTTCCAGCTGCATGGGTCCTGAACCTGGGCCCAGACCCATGCCCAAACACCACCCCCCACCTGCCTAGTTCCTGCCCCACCCTGAACACACCCCTGCCTAAGTTCTACCTCTGCCTAAACTCCACCCCCATAGCCAAGGCTTTTTTTTCCCCTCTTCTAGATTAGGGTTCTGTTTTACCTTCTTGATTCACTGTTGTTGATTCATTTATATTTTTATTTTTTCTAATAAATCTATTATTTTCTAATTTTATTTTATTCTTTATACTTTGTTATTGTTCTCTCCTTTTGGCTTGTTCCCCCTGTTTTTTTTTTTTTTCTTTTTCTGTTGTGATTTTATTTTACCTTGTTGCAGTTGTTTCAATTATATTTTCATTTTTCCTAATATATTTTTTATCTTTCTAATTTTATTTTGTTTTTTATTCTTTGTTATTGTACTGCTCCTTTCTTTCTTTCTTTCTTTTCTTTTTTTTTTTGCCAAACCACTTGGCTTGTGAGATCTTTGTTCCCAGGCTGGAGGTCGGGCCTGAGCTCCTATGGTGGGAACTGTTAGTCCAAACTGCTGGACTAACAGAGAATCTCAGACCCCAGGGAATATTAATCAGATTGAGGCCTCCCAGAGGTCCTCATCTCGGCATCAAGACCTGGCTCTATCCAACTGCCTGCAAACTCCAGTGCTGGACACCACAGGCCGGACAACCAGTAAGACAGGAATGCAGCCCCACCCTTCAAAAAAGAAAATAAATGAAACTACAAAAAAATATGTTACAGACAAAGGAACAAGGTAAAAACCTACAAGACCAAATAAACAAAGATGAAATAGGCAACCTACCTGAAAAAGAACTCAGAGTAATGATAGTAAAGATGACCCAAAATCTTGGAAACAGAATGGAGAAAATACAAGAAACATCTAACAAGGATCTAGAAGAACTGAACAGCAAACAAGCAGTGATAAACAACACAATAACTGAAATTACAAATGCTCTAGAAGGAATCAATAGCAAAATAACTGAGGCAGAAGAACGGATAAGTGAGCTGGAAGATAAAATGGTGGAAATAACTGCCAGGGAACAGAATAAAGAAAAAAGAATGAAAAGAATTGGGAACAGTCTCATAGATCCTGGGACAACATTGAACGTACCAACATTCAAATTATAGTGGTCCCAGAAGAAGAAGAGTAAAAGAAAGGGTCTGAGAAAATATTTGAAGAGATTATAGTTGAAAACTTCCCTAACATGGGAAAGGAAATAGTCAATCAAGTCCAGGAAGTGCAGAGAGTCCCACAGAGGATAAACCCAAAGAGTAACAAGCCGAGACACATATTAATCAAACTATCAAAAATTAAATACAAAGAAAAAATATTAAAAGCAGCAGCAAGGGAAGAGCAACAAATAACACACAAGGGAATCCCCATAAGGTTAACAGCTGATCTTTCAGCAGAAACTCTGCAAGCCAGAAGGGAGTGGCAGGACATATTTAAAGTGATGAAAGGGAAGAACCTACAACCAAGATTACTCTACCCAGCAAAGATCTCATTCAGATTTGATGGAGAAATTAAAACCTTTACAGACAAGCAAAAGCTAAGAGAATTCACACCACAAAACCAGGTTTACAATAAATGCTAAAGGAACTTCTCTAAGTGGGAAACACAAGAGAAGAAAAAGACCCACAAAAACAAACCCAACTCAATTAGAAAATGGTAATAGGAGCATACATATCAATAATCACCTTGAATGTAAATGTATTAAATGCTCCAACCAAAAGACACAGACTGGCTGAATGGATACAAAAACAAGACCCTTATATATGCTGTCTACAAGAAACACACTTCAGACCTAGGGACACATACAGACTGAAAGTGAGGGGATGGAAAAAGATATTCCATGCAAACAGAAATCACAAGAAACCTGGAGTAGCAATACTCATATCAGATAAACTAGACTTTAAAATAAAGACTGTTACAAGAGATAAGGAAGGACACTACATAATGATCAAGGGATCAATCCAAGAAGAAAACATAAGAATTATAAATATTTATGCACCCAACATAGAAGCACCTCAATACATAAGGCAAATGCTACCAGTCATAAAAGGAGAAATCTACAGTAACACAATTATAGTGGGGGACTTTAACACCCCACTTACACCAATGGACAGATCATCCAGACAGAAAATAAATAAGGAAACACAAGCTTTAAATGACACAATAGACCAGATAGACTTAATTGATATTTTTAGGACATTCCACCTGAAAGTGGAAGAACACACTTTCTTCTCAAGTACACACAGAATGTTAAGATAGATCCAGGATAGATCACGTTTTGTGTCACAAATCAAACCTTGGTAAATTTAAGAAAATTGAAATCATATCAAGCATGTTTTACGACCACACACTATGAGATTAGAAATCAATTACAGGAAAAAAGCAGTAAAAAACACACATACATGGAGGCTAAATGGTGTGCTGCTAAATAACCAAGAAATCACTGAAGAAAGCAAACAGGAAATCAAAGAATACGTAGAAACAAATGACAACGAAAACATGATGATCCAAAACCTATGGGATGCAGCAAAAGCAGTTCTAAGAGGGGAGTTTATAGCATTTCAAGTTCACCTCAAGAAACAAGAAAAATCTCAAATAAACAATCTAACCTTACACCTAAATCAACTAGAAACAAAGAACAAAAAAAAACCCAAAATTAGAAGAAGGAAAGAAATCATAAAGATCAGAGCAGAAATAAATTAAATAGAAACAAAGAAAACAATAGCAAAGATCAATACAACTAAAAGCTGGTTCTTTGAGAAGATAAACAATATGGATAAACCTTTAGCCAGACTCATCAAGAAAAAAAGGGACAGGACTCAATTCAATAAAATTAGAAATGAAGAAGGAGAGATTACAACTGACACTGCAGAAATACAAAAGATCATAAGAGACTACTACAAGCAACTCTATGCCAATAAAATGGACAACCTGGAAGAAATGGACAAATTCTAGGAAAAGTACACCATTCCAAGACTGAACCAGGAAGAAATAGAAAATAGGAACAGACCAATCACAAGTAATGAAATTGAAAGGGTGATTAAAAATCTTCCAACAAACAAAAGTCCGGGACCAGTTGGCTTCACAGATGAATTCTATCGAATCTTCAGAGAAGAGTTAACACGTATCCTTCTCAAACTCTTCCAAAAAATTGCAGAGGGAGAAAAACTCCCAAATTTATTCTATGAAGCCACCATCACCCCGATACCAAAACCAGAATATGATATCACAAAAAAAGAAAATTATAGACCAATGTCACCGATGAACATAGACGCAAACATCCTCAACAAAATACTAGCAAACAGAATCCAACAACACATTAAAAGGATCATACACCATGATCAAGTGGGATTTATCCCAGAGATGCAAGGATTCTTCAATATATGCAAAATAATCAATGTGATACACCATATTAACAAATTAAATAATAAAAACCATATGATCATCTCCATAGATGCAGAAAAAGGTTTTGACAAAATTCAACACCCATTTATGATAAAAACTCTCTAGAAAGTGGGCATAGAGGGAACCTACCTCAACAAAATAAAAGCCATATACAACAAACCCACAGCAAACATCATTCTCAGTGGTGAAAAACTGAAAGCATTTCCACTAAGATTAGGAACAAGACAAGGATGTGCACTCTCGCCACTGTTATTTAACATAGTTTTGGAAGTCTTAACCGCAGCAGTCAGAGAAGAAAAAGAAATAAAAGGAATACAAATTGGAAAAGAAGAAGTAAAACTGTCACTGTTTGCCAATGACATGACACTATACAAAGAAAATCCTAAAGATGCCACCAGAAAACTACTAGAACTAATCAATGAATTTGGTAAGGTTGCAGGTTACAAAATTAATGCACAGAAATCTCTTGCATTCCTGTACACTAACAACAAAAAATAGGAAAGAGAAATTAAGGAAACAATCACATTCACCATTGTAACAAAAAGAATAAAATACCTAGGAATAAACCTACCTAGGGAGACAAAAGACCTGTATGCAGAAAACTATAAAACACAGATGAAAGAAGTCAAAGGTAACATAAACAGATGGAGAGGTATACCATGCTCCTGGATTGGAAGAATCAATATTGTGAAAAAGACTATACTACCCAAAGCAATCTACAGGTTCAATGCAATCCCTA
Organism: Balaenoptera acutorostrata; assembly: GCF_949987535.1. Classification (NCBI taxonomy): domain Eukaryota; kingdom Metazoa; phylum Chordata; class Mammalia; order Artiodactyla; family Balaenopteridae; genus Balaenoptera; species Balaenoptera acutorostrata. The sequence goes on from NC_080067.1 coordinate 111,541,282, forward strand.
TCAAATTACCAATGACATTTTTCACAGAACTAGAACAAGAAATTTTACAATCTGTATGGAAACACAAAGGACCCTGAATAGCCAAAGCAATCTTGAGAAAGAAAAACAGATCTAGAGAAATCAAGCTCCTTGACTTCAGACTATACTATAAAGCTCCAGTAATCAAGACAGTATGGTACTGGCACAAAAACAGAAATATAGAACAATGGAACAAGATAGAAACCCCAGAGATAAACCCACACACATATGGTCACCTTATCTTTGACAAAGGAGGCAAGAATATACAATGGAGAAAAGACAGCCTCTTCAATAAGTGGTGCTGGGAAAACTGGACAGCTACATGAAAAAGAATGAAATTAGAACATTCCCTAACACCATACACAAAAATAAACTAAAAATGGCTTAAAGACCTAAATGTAAGGAAGACACCGTAAAAGTCTTAGAGGCAAACATAGGGAGAACATTCTATGACATAAATCACAGTAAGATCCCTTTGACCCACCTCCTAGAGTAAGGGAAATAAAAACAAAAAATAAACAAATGGGACCTAATGAAACTTAGATGCTTTTACACAACAAAGGAAACCATAAACAAGATGAAAAGTCAGCCCTCAGAATGGGAGAAAATATTTGCAAACGAAGCAACTGACAAAGGATTAATCTCGAAAATATGCAAGCAGCTCATACAGCTCAATATCACACACACAAAAAAACCCAATCCACAAATGGGAGGAAGACCAAAATAGACATTTCTCCAAAGAAGACATACAGATGGCCAACAAATGCATGAAAAGATGCTCAACAATACTAATCATTAGAGAAATGCAAATCAAAACCACAGTGAGGTATCACCTAACACCAGTCAGAATGTCCATCATCAAAAAATCTACAAACAATAAATGCTGGAGAGGGTGTGGAGAAAAGGGAACCCTCTTGCACTGTTGGTGGGAATGTAAATTGATATAGCCACTATGGAGAACAGTATGGAGGTTCCTTAAAAAACTGAAAACAGAACTACCATATGACCCAGCAATCCCACTACTGGACATATACCCTGAGAAAACTATAATTCAAAAAGAGTCATGTACCACAATGTTCATTGCAGCACTATTTACAATAACCCTGACATGGAAGCAACCTAAATGTCCATTAACAGATGATTGGATAAAGAAGATGTGGCACATATATACAATGGAATATTACTCAGCCATAAAAAGGAACAAAATTGAGTTATTTGTAGTGAGGTGGTTGGACCTAGAGTCTGTCATACAGAGTGAAGTAAGTCAGAAAGAGAAAAACAAATACTGTATGCTAACGCATGTGTATGGAGTTTTAAAAATCAGTACTGATGAACCTAGTAACAGGGCAGGAATAAAGATGCAGACATAGAGAATGGCCTTGAGGGCCTGATGGGGGAGGGGAAGCTGGGATGAAGTGAGAGAGTAGCATTGACATATATACACTACCAAATGTAAAATGGATGGCCAGTGGGAAGCTGCTGCGTAGCACAGGGAGATCATCTCAGTGCTTTGTGATGACCTAGAGGGATGGGATAGGGTGGGTGGTAGGGAGGCTCAAGAGGGAGGGGATATGGGGACATATATATACATATAGCTGATTCACTTTGTTGTACAGCAGAAACTAACACAACATTGTAAAGCATTTATACTCCAATAAAGATGTGGAAAAAAAACAGAAGTCACCATAATGTCAGAGGTAAATGAACCGATTGGTAGGAAGAAGTGAGGCTGCTTTTATACAAGGACAGAAAAAAAATGTGTGCAACACAGGTGATTCATTTGCATGCACTTTGCCACTCCTTTGATTTTAAAGTGTGTCCCTTCTGGGGTGTCAGTGGAAAACGAAGTATTTACTGAGTCTCTCTAATTTGGCAGGACTTGAACTCAAAACTTTGTCACCCAATGTTGTGTTAGTTTCTGCTGTACAACAAAGTGAATATGGGTGACAGAGAGAGGTTAACTAAAATCTCTCCTAATCACTGTCAACCTTATAGCTGTAGCTTCCTACTGGGATCCTTGGATTTTTTTTTGCACAAGCAGAAAAGTTTTGGAGTTAGCAAAGAATTTGAGGAGATTTTATATGTATTTAGATTTCAGGACTCCTTGGGTTTTCTCTCTCTTTTTTCTCTCTCTCTCTAGGATTGTGTCCTTCAATTTTCAGTCATTCTGGCATCTCTGAACCTTATACTCTGCACAATCTGTTCAATAAAAGTTTAGCTTTCTGTTTAAACTTTATCAGCTGGTGCTGGTGAGATTACCTGGGTAAAAATCTCTCCCACTGTGTCTCCCTTGTTTCCAAGATCAGATTCTCTCCAGTTTCTGCCTGATTTTGGTGGTTCTCCAATGTTTTCAGTATTTCTTTATATTATTTTCAGGGTTAAATAGTATTATTCATTATTTTTGGAAGATTAGTTCAATGACAGGAATTCCACAATTACTGGAAGCCAGAATCCACAATTAGCTTTTTAACAACAAAAAATCCTAGGGCATTGCTTTGGTTTGTCTTTTATTTAATCAATGTCTCATAGAATAGAGTTTCTTGACACAGAGTAAGGGCTCAATAAATATTTATTAAATTAGTAACTATGATTGGATATTCAAGGATCATGAAACAATTCTTTTAAAAACCTCAAACATGAATGAGAGATCAAAGCAAAGACCAATAAGAGACAGAGGGAACAATACAGGATGCCAAGAGATAAAGTGAGATATTGTATCTATGAAACAAAAATGCTATAAATAAGGAATGAGCAGATAATAAGATGATAAACAAAAACTCTTGGAAATTTAAGAGACAGATAAAAAAATATTTCATCATTATTGTTGGAAAATAACTGAAGGACATATCCTAAAAAGAGAATAAAAGGATGATTTTAAAAATAGGAAACAACAACAGTACATTTATATGATCAGTGCAAAAGGTCCAACAGCTTACTAAGTGGCATGATAAAGGACAATGCCAGGGAAAATGAGGACAGAGAACATAGAGAAGAAAAATAAAAGTATAAGAATATTGCTTGGTACTAAAGGACACAAGACTCTATATTTAGTGAGATAAATTATGTCTAGAACAATAAATGGGGGGAAGTAGACATAAGCCAAGGAAAATCATGGGATAATTTAGAATACAAGGATTAAAAAAGAACTCTTAGACCTTCTAGAGAGAAAAAAATAGTTCACATACATCAGCTTATTAGTCCAAATAACAATGAATGTCTCACCAACCAAAATGAAAGCAAGAATACAATAATAGAGGAATTATTTTAAAAGTCTAAGTGCAATTATTTTCAATTTAGAATTCTATACCTGTCAATCAATCAAGTATAAAGATAGAGTAATGCAAATTCCAGACAGGTGATGACTCAAAAATGTTTATTTTTTAATCTTCCCTTTATGAAGGATTTATTGGACAGTATGGACCATAAAATGAGGATATAAAATTTGGGATTTGGCAAGTAAACAGTTTACCATGGGGCAAAGAGAGTATTCAGATGATGGCAGTGGAGCAGCCCTAAAAAATAACCAGTCTGATTAGAATAAAGAAAAGGAGCCCCTAGGAATGATGATTCCAAGAAGAGAAATGGAGTTGGGAAGGTGGAGCTCATGAATAAAACTTTAGATAGGCAGGTGGGAGGGCTTTTTGAGGCTTGGAAAACTAATAATGGGTACACTAAAAATGTCAAATGAAAAATGAAACAATCATTGACTCTAGGGAAAAAAATTGAAAGGTACACAAAAAGGATGCATAGAATTTACTCCTGACTCAAGAGTAGGAAAAATATATTGGGGAAGAGAGGAGAGCCAAGTAATCACTTATTAAGATGAAAAATCGGAAGATAATGCCTAAAATACTTTTGCCAATGTCCATCAATGCAAACATAAAAGGGAAAGTAGCCATAGAAGTTGAGGATGGGTGATGCTGGTAAGCAGTATTTTAGATGAAGTAAAAAAGTGCAAGATGTTGCTATTTTCACATTATACGTTCTTTAGCAATATTTTATTTTTGTAGTGTATTACTCTGATAAAAGTTTTTTTATTTTAAAATAAACATTACAAAATTTCAAGAGAGGTGGAGAAAAAGCATAAATACCAAGGATTTGAATATGGAAGGGAAAACATATGGAAAGTCAGTGAAGACTCCAGCCTGGTAGGAGTTGTGAATTTTTACTGTGAAATAGTGGAACTTCAAATCCGAGGAGATACAGGGACTTTCCTTGCAAAGATTAACTTTATCCTATAGCTTGTGGGTGGCCAGTGACCATTTCTGATCAGAGAAGTTGTTTAGTAAATTTAACTGGGCATCTCTGTGAAATAAGGATGAACTGTAGGCAATTAGGTGTAAGGTCATAATATAAGGACTAGATTTGGGTTTGGAAAAAAAGAAATAGGTCTCAGAAAGTCTGAAGGAATAACCACCAGGCAGGAGTTGGATGATTGATTGATTGATTATTGAATCTAAAGAAAGCATGAAGATAAAGAAGATGTGAGATACACACACACACACACACACACACACACACACACACACACACACACAATGGAATACTACTCGGGCATAAAAAAGAATGAGATAATGCCATTTGCAGCAAAATGAATGGACCTAGAGATTATCATACTAAGTGAAGTAAGTCAGACAAAGACATAATACCATATGATATCACTTATATGTGGGACCTAAAGTATGATACAAATGAACTTATTTACAAAACAGAAACAGATTCACAAACATAGAAAACAAACTTATGGTTACAAAAGGAGAAGGGGGGTAGGGGACAGATAAATTAGGAGTTTGGATTAACAGATACAAATTATTATACAGTATATAAAATAGATAAACAAGAAGGTCCTACTGTATAGCACAGGGAACTATATTCAATATCCTATAATAAACCATAATGGAAAACAATATGAAAAAGAACCTATCTATCATCTATCTATCTATTTACTATATATATATATATATATATATATATACACATATACTGAATCACTTTGCTGTACACCAGAAACTAACACAACATTGTGAATCAACTACACTTCGATTGAAAGAAAAGAAAAAAAGAAAGCATCAGTCAAAGAAGACTCAGAAATCTAAGTCTGAAGCAAAAATACACATATACATGCATACGTCATAATATATATACATAAAAAGCAGCCAATTTGGGGTATAGCAGGTTCATTTTGCATTTTCAGAGTATGGGAAAAAGTGGCAGAGAATCAGTCAAAGAAGCATTTGTTTGAACAGCTGAATGTGTACTTAAATAAAGTGACTAGGTGACTTTTAATATAACAACTTCATTGAAAGTTATATTTTAAAAACATTAAAAACATGAAGAGTCCTATATAAATATAAAGGGCATCCTCTCGAAAGAAAAGAACATCCTAAAAAGGCATTTCATTGTTAAGAGAAATAGTTTACCTTTAAACCAATAAAAAGTGAGCTAAATTTAGTCACTAAGTGGATTTGTAAACATGAGCTATTCCTAAATGGAGCAGCTAATGCTCTGTAACTATCACAGGCCCATCAAGCACTATAGTCACAGATAACCTGGAGGTATCAGAGCACAGAAAAGATCCATTTCTTTGCTCTTTTTTTCAAAGTGAGATAAGAGTATCTGATTGTGCAGAGATCTGGAGTGCAGTGAAATCTGATATGCTTTTTTTTTTTTAAGACAGATTAGTCTATTTAAATTCCTCGAGGATGCTCTAAACAAAATGGCAAAGCATGGAGTTAGGCAACAGTAGTCGTTTGTCTTCGTAAAGTGAAGACACTTCTGAAAAGTGAATAATACATGACAGCAAATAAAAGTATAAAAAAGATGTAAAGCAAATGGAAGATGGATTTTTCAGTAATTGCCTGAGAGAATACTGAAGAAGGAGATAGCATGTAATACTGAAGTCAGACTTGCTGAAGGGCCGGGACAAAATTGTCCTGCATCCCCGGGTTACTTGAAGATATACAATTTTCAGAAGGAAAACAAAAACAATAGCTGTGTAAGGGAACTCACTACCATTAGGGATCTATATGCAAACAAACAAACAAAAAAGAAATTTTTAAAAGGAAAGGAAAAGGCTGTAAGCAAAATATAAAGAGGTATCTTCTGTTGACTGCTAAGGCATTTCACAGAGCAGTCATTACACAATTTTCATTAAGTGACAGGCATCTCTAAGTCCTACATCATTTTTAAGGGCAGTATCATTGCTAAGATAGTATTTTTTTTTTCTGTTCAAAAAGACATTTCTGGTCATGTTACCATCTGTGAGCACATTCAGCTCAAACAAAGGAGTCTTATGTTAAAGAATTAAATTTGTATCTCATCCTAACCATATATCTGGAATTCAATAAAATATTGATTTGGCATTTTTCAAACTGCAAATGAGACAACACAAAAAGAGGGAAGAGTAGTAAAGTAGTAAACATAAACTCCTAGAAAGGAAGAAGCACACATATTTCTTTTATGTTGACTTTATTGTCCAAAACAGAGTTATTTGTCTAACTGATAACAGTACTTAAGACAATAAATAATGTCGTGGAAAAAAATTTTTAATTACAAAGCACTATTCAAAAAGGTGTTAGTAATCTACCAACCTATAAGTAACTTGATTTGGAAAACTAGCTTATGATTTCCTTGCTAAATAAGTCAATAAATATTCAATCAATTTTAAGTGCTATGATATAGAAAGAGAGCTAGTAGGCCATTTTGAAGAGGTCTTCTTCACACAACACAGAAGAGTGACTAACACCTAGGAGGTGTACCAAAAGGAATTGAGCCTGTCACTCAAAGGGACTCAGTTCTTTTCTGTGGAGCTACACTTAAAGCAACTGTCAGTTATAGTGCTGGTGTTCAGAATACAGAGCTCCGAATATGAAGTGAGCCATGCAGTATGCAGGACAAGAAAGCAGAAAGACTCCATTTAACAGATCATTCAGTATCAGAATCATCAAAGATCAGAATCAGGAGAGCCGAAAGAAACCATTCAGTTAACTGACTCCTAATGCTTTTGAATACTTTGGCAATATAAGAACAATTCTTGTAAGTACAAAAAGAAGCCACGGAAGGATTTAAAACAAGGCAGTGTTATAGGGTGATTTACAAAGAAATTCACTTGCTGCTTTGGGGAATATGGATTGGAAGGGAGAGAGTGTGAAAGTGGAGGGATGTTGTTAAAGTAATCCAGATGAAATAGATACTGGTCCTCCCACTCCACTGTTCTGGCTGTTCTTTCTCATTCTCCTTTCCTGGTATCTCCACTTTGCTCTGTCCCTTAATTTTTGAGGATTCCAAGGCTCAGCCCTTCTCTTTTCTACCTACATTCACTCTTTTGATGATCAAGCCCCAAGTCTTTCACTATCAGATATTTTCCAATAATTCCCAAATGTATACCTTCAACTCAGACCTTTCACCCCAACTTTAGGCTCATATATCCAAGTGCCTACTTGGTAGTTTTGTTTGGAAGTCTAACAAATGCCTCAAACTCTCAGACTCTTTCTCATATGTGTTCCACTTGCGTCTCAGTAGATGGTAACTCCAAATGTCCCGTTGGTCAGGTGAATCTAGGGAACCACTTTTGATTCCTCTCTTTTTCTCAACCCACATAGAACCTCTTAGAAAATCCTATTGACTGTACTTTCAGAAATAGCCAAAATCTGAGGATTTCTCACAACATTAACTGTTAATGCTCTCATCTGGAGAGTATAATCTTTGCTTGGATATAGTATGACAGTTTGAGACCAAGGCTCAGCCCTTCTCTTTGAGACCAAATGCCACAAAGCTCCAACCCCTGGTGAACATAGGTTGGGTCAATTTTAATATTGGTTAGTATTAGTTTGCCACCTAATAAGTTACACCAAAACTTAGATTTAAACCACAAACGTTTATTATCTTGCAGTTTCTGTGGATCAGGGCTCTGGAGGTATCTTATCTGGGTCATTCTGGCTGAAAGTCTCTCCTGGAGTTATTGCTAATTTTTCAGCTATGGTTGCAGTCTCATCTGAAGAGCCAGCTGAGGAAGAATACATTTCCAAGATCACATATGTCTTGGTTGGGAGGCTTCAGTTCCTTGCTGGCTATTAGATGAAGTATTCAGTTCCTCACACATGTGTCTCTTCATAGGCTTCTATAAGTGTATTCGTGATATGGCATGTGGCTTCCCAAGAGAAAGTGATCAAAGAGAGAGGGAACATGCAAGAGTTTCCCCAGACAGAAGCTTCAGTCTTTTTATAACCTAATCTTGGAAGTGACATATCATCATTTCCATTATATTCTATAAACTAGAAATGAGTCACTAAATCCAACTCACATTGAAGAGGAGGAGAGTTAAGCTTCATTTCTTGATGAGAGGAGTCCCAAATTGGCCAGGTGGTAGTCTCAACCTAAATGGAATCATTGTTGTGCACACTGGTGGAAGTATTCCCTCTTTTGTAAGGATGATTTCTAGATCAGCCGAGCTTAAAGTAGGAGGGATAGAAAACAAAAGTGTTACTAGTGGGTCACTAGGGGTAACAGTGAGAGGACTCAGTCCTATTTCCAGCTGTTTCTGAACCTGTGAATGCTGACTATGCAGGTAGGTCTTAGTAGACACTGAATGCTTGACCAAGGGGCCATAAGAGATCCCCACCATAAACTTGATGTGAATTTGTCCCACCAAGCCACTGGTTATGCACAGCAGCACTCTGTCACCAAAATGAAGTGGCATATATAAGACCTGCTCAAGCAGGTCTTGAAGGAACAAGTAAGTTGCATGAGGAATTGGCTCAAATACTTCTGGCCCCCATTTAGGCTACATGTATTACCTTATCTCTCTCAACATTCTCCTATCACCTTATGAAGAATTCTTGATATGCAATGACTGAGGAAGGAATAACTCAGGCATGGTTTACAGATGGTTCTATGCTATTGGCCAAAACTTTCCAAAAGTGGACAGTGGCAGCACTACGGTCCTACTCTGAGTTGTCCCAGAAGTATAAGAGTGAAGGGATACCTTCACTGAGAAGAACTTCAGGTAGAGGATCTGGTTGTTAATTTTCCTGGAAAGGAGACATGGACAGAGATATGAATCTACAATGAATTATGGGCTGTGGTTAATAAGCTGACTGGAAAGTCAGGGACTTGGAAGGAACACAGTTGGAAAATTAACAACAAGGATAAACCTCTCAGAATGGCACACAGAGTATAAAGATTTTGTGTCCCTTGTGAATGTTCACCTAAGGGTGACCTCAGCAGAGGAGGATTTTAATCAGGTGAATACGATGTCTCCTTCTGTGGACATTGATCACCTATGTTCCCTAGTTATTCCTGTCACTGACCAGTAGACTCATGAATAAAATGGGAATCATGGCATGGATGGAGGTTATGCATGGGCTCAGCAATCTGGACTTCCACTCAACAAGAGTGGTCTGGCTACAGCCACTGCTGAATACCTAATCTGTTAACAGCAGAGACTAACACTAAGTTCCTATCATGACACTATTACCCAGATGGATCAGCCAGCTTCCAGCCAAATACCTGATGGCAGATTGATTAAAATGGATTACTTCCATCATGGAAGGGAAAACCCTTTTCTCTTACTAGAATAGACTTACTCTGGATTTGGTTCATGTTTCCTGAGCACATTGCACATTTGTCAAAGCTGCTGTCCATGGGCTTACAGAATGCCTTATCACGGTATTCCACACAACATCCTTTCTGATCAAAGAACTAATTTCACAGCAAATAAAATGCACTATTAGGCTCATACTCATGGGATTCATTGGTCTTACCTTGCCCCATCATACTGAAGTAGCTGTACTCATAGACTGGTGGATGGTCTTTTGAAGACTCAGTTACAATGCCAGGCAGAAGGCAATTCCTTACAGAGCTGGAGCAGTATCTTCTAGGATGTGATCAGTGTATGGTCTAAATCAACATCGAAGATAGTTCTCCCCCAGCCAGCATTCATGGGTTCAGGGATCAAAGGGTAGAAATGTGAGTGACTCCTCTCACTATTACTGCTAGTGATCTGTTAGCAACATTTTTGCTTTCTGTGTCCACAGTTGACCCTTGAACAATGTAAGGGCTGGGGCACTGACTCCTTGCACAATTGAAAATTCAAGTATAATTTACAGTTGGAGCTCTGGTGTCCTCAGTTACTTTGTACCCATGGTTCCTCCATATCTGCAGACATCAGCAGATTCAATCAACCATAAATGGTGTAGTACTGTAGTATTTACTATTGAAGAAAATTCAAGTAAAAGTGGATCCATGCATTTCAAACTCATATTGTTCAAGGGTCAACTGTAGTTAAATTATATAAAAGTGTACCTTGATATCCACAGGGGATTGGTTCCAGGACCCCCACGGATACCAAAATCCAAGGATGCTCAAATCCCTTATATAAAACAACACTGTATTTGCATATAACCTACCTGCATCCTCAGTATGCTTTAAATCATCTCTAGATTACTCGTAATACCTAATACGATGTAAATGCTATGGAAATAGATGGAAATTCAAGTTGCTTTCTGGAACTTTTTGATTTTTTGTTCAAATATTTTTGATCTATGGTTGGTTGAATCTGTGAATGCAGAACCTGCATATATGGAGGGCTGATTGTATATACCTACATAAAAACATATGTACATATGTATATGTATATATAAAAATTCCTAAATACTAACTACATCTTATACAGAATTCAATGGCCCAATAGACTTTATAGACTCCTGATTCTGAGGAAGGGAAGGGAGTGTGTGAATTCTAGCAGATATGAGTATACTGTATCTAGAATATTTTGTGTGTACCTCAGCCAGTGTATTCATAGAGATTCATCGGCTTGATTTGAGCCTTACATTTTCCTGGGGTTAATTTCCTAGCCCAAACTGTGGAGATGGGTCATTACTATATCCAGAGTCTACTTCATTCTTTTTTTATTAAGTAGGATATCATCAGTGTAATGATATAGTGTGACTGATCAGAGTCATGAGTCTTCCTTCACGACTTAACACAGAAATGTTATGACAGAAAAGATAACTGTATGGAGATTGGACATAATGAATATTCTACCACAGAAAAGTTGCTTAAGTTACATCTGTGTATGAGAAATAAGTTCAAAGAAATCAGGTTTCAAGGAAAGATAAAAAAATGATGTTGACAAACAGGTGCTCAGTGAGTGAAATTCTGGAGTATCCTTTAGTCCACTCAATGGAAAGCCCTTATAATCCATGCATATGGTTCAGAAATTCCAGTATGATCAATTACTCCATATGCAAACACTGCTTTGTTGAGCCATATTACCCAGCTCTACCTTCCTGGTTCTTGGCATTTTTTTTTTTTTTTACTTCATCATCAATGCTATATTGCTGATTATCCATACATTATATAAAATATAATTTCCAGACTCACAAATCACTACTAGGTTGTAACTGTGAAATGGTGATCTGTCTTTGTACAGTCTTCTGTCTACTGAGCCTAGGATAGAACACAGCTGTCCTGGTCTTGACTGCCCACAGCATGTATACCATCAGCGCTGTGTATCTACAGGTTCTGCACTCATGGGTTCAACCAAACAAATCAAAAGTATTCAGAAAAAAAATTCCAGAAAGTTCCAAAAAGCAAAACTTGGATTCGTCTCTTGGGCAGGCAACTATTTACATAGCATTTACATTGTATAAGGTATTATAAATAATCTAGAGATGATTTAAAGTATATGGGAGGATGTGTGCAGGTTATAAGCAAATACAATGCCATTTAAAATTGTTTTAATTAAAATTTTTTTATTGAAAAAATATCGTTGCTGTATAATATTATATGTTACAGGTGTACAATATAGTGATTCACAATTTTTAAATGTTATACTCCATTTATAGTAATTATAAAATATTGGCTATATTCCCCATGTTGTATAATATATCCTTTTGGCTTATTTTATACCTAATAATTTGTACCTCTTACTTCCCTCTCTCTATATTGCCCTTCCCCCCTCCCCTCTCCCCACTGGTAACCACTAGTTTGTTCTCTATATCTTTGATTCTCTTACTATGCCATTTTATATAAGGGACTTGAGCATCCTCAGATTTTGGTATCCTCAGAGGTCTTGGAGCCAATCCCCCATGGATACCAAGGGATGACTGTACATTCAGATTTTATTTTCTATTATAGATACATAAATATCACTAAAATGTTTATAGAGGTTATTTTGGGGATATAGATGAAGTTGCTTTCTTCCTTACAAAAAATATTTATTCTGTAATAACCTATATGGGAAAAGAACCTGAAAAAAATGGATATTTATATATATATATGTATAAATGATTCACTGTGCTGTACACCTGAACCTAACACAACATTGTAAATCAACTATACTCCAATAAAAATGAAAAAAAAAAAAGATATTTGTGGCATAGTTTTGTTTTCATTCAACAAGTATGTAATGAGTGCCTTCCTAGTACCAGGCACTGTGTTGGAGCCAGGAGTAGAGGAGTAAGGGGGCAGTTAAATGATGGAGAAGATAGCCGGCCTCAGCCTTCGTGAACCAGTTTAGCTGGGAAGAATAGAAGCAAGTATGCAAACCACAGTGATAAATGGTGATCACAAAATCTTGGCTTCCTGCCACCAGGAGCACAGATGTAGACACAACTTCCTGTCTCCTTTGAAAATAATGATCTCATATAAAAATAGCTCATGTTTTCAAGATAAAGATAGAATAACAGACTTGAGATGATATGAAAGGAAGGCCAAACTGGCATAATGGATTAGACCTCAGGAGAGACCTGTATTCCAGAAAAATTTTCTCTTTTAATCTCAGTCAGGCTTTTTAATTTTTTTTTAATGATAAAACATGATCTTAAGTTTTTGAAATTTCCTTTCTGATGAAATTTTGTGGCTATGGAAACATGAAATGAATTAGTAATGAATTGGATTCAGACATTATATTGTTTTCTATTGCTGAAATTTATAAATTACCACAAATTTAGTGACCTTAAACAGCACAAATATATTATCTTACATTTCTGTAAGTCAGTAGTCTAACACAGGTCTCATCAGGCTAAAACCAAGCTGTTAGCTAAGCTGTCTTCCCTTCTATAGGCTCTAGGAGAGAATCTGTTTCCTTGCCTTTTCCAGCCTTTAGAGGACTCTCTCATTTTTGCACATAGCCCCCTACATATATTTAAAATAAAATGCCTTTCCATGAAAAAAAAAACTCGCCAACCAATGAGATGTCAAATCCTTCTCATGCTGACAGAGCATGTCTCATGTGGTCTCCCTCTGACCACAGCTAGAAAAGGTCCTTCACTTTAAGGACTCAGTGATTCCACTGGATCCTAGATATTCCAGGATGAACTCCTTATCTCAAGGTCTTTAACCTTAATCATATTTGCAAAGTCTCTTTTGCCATGTAAGGTAAGCTCTTCACAGTTTCCATGGATTAGGGTGTGGACATCTTTGGGACTGTTGTTTCTCCTCATAAATATTTTTAAAATAAATATTTAAATTTTAGTATCAATTAATCAGTGCATGCAGGGACATTTTAAACCAACTTTCCCAGAATGTACAGTACCTGGGATAGGCTAATAATAGCCCCCCAAACATGTCCACATCCTAATGTCAACTTCAATTTGGGCATACACTCCATGTGTCCCTGACAATGGATTAGTACCACGTGCCCAGACATCTATTTATGTTTTTTTAATTGAGGTATGGTTGATTTATAATGTTGTGTTAGTTTCAGGTGTACAGCAAAGTGATTCAGTTATAAATATATATAAATATATATATGTATATATGTATATATTTATATATATTTATAGTCTTTTCCCTTATAGGTTATTACAAAATATTGAGTGTAGTTCCCTGTGCTATACAGTAGGTCCGTGTTGGTTATCTATTTTATATATAGTAGTATATATGTTAATCCCAACCTCCTAATTTATCCCTCCCCTCCTCTCCCCAGACATCTATTCCTAACAGAACTCTAATATGATAGCATCTAAATAGAAGCAAATAAAGACAATATTAATATTTTACTGATTTTTAAGTATTAGAAGTATTCATTGTTTTGGTTGGCTGTCAGTAACACTCCATTCCATAAAGCTGTCAAATCTACCACTTCCTACTAACTGTGAAACGATTAAATATCTTTTAGAATTCTAGGTTATCATCTAGTGATTCTAGTCCATAGATGTGTGTCCAAATAGGAGTACATTTAAATACTACATGCCATATGCACACACAAAATAGATCAAATTTCAGGGATGTTAGTTGCTATAAGGATGACATATCAAAGCTTTGATTTGAAGGAAGTGATAAAAATATTAATCTAGTCCCTTATAAAACTGAAAGCAAGTTGGTTGGGATACAGTTAACTGAGGGGAATTGATATGTCAGGCTCAAAAGTACTGACATATTTATGCTGTAAGCAGTTGATAAATGGAAAAAAATACCAGTTTCATTCATTACAAATTATTTGATCAAATAGAACCTTATGAAGGGCAATAATACTTTATCTTTGAAAAGGAACATTTTTCATTTTTGGAGATCAAAGACTTTTAATTGAAATTTACCTAAAATCGTCTCGTTTGAGGTTATTAGCTTTCATTCAACTTTTGACAGGAGTGGTGGCATACATAAATTAACTACTTTCTCTTTATCTTCTAAATCTTGAGGTATATGGTACTTTTAAAAGTAAAGTATTCAAACCTAAATCTGAAATGTAACTTATCTGGTAATGGAATTCAAATAAATCAAATAAAAAAATATTTATTAAAGTTCTACTACAGGACAAAGAAGATTGCTTGACAGCTGATTTGAAAGAATAACTGTATTATGGTTCACATTTAGAATCCAAAATCAAGTATGTGCATATGCTACAAATTTTATTAATAATAAAATGCTCTATCAAACTCTATAATCACCTCTATGCCACAAGATGAATGGAGAAAACATAGTGATAGTAGACCATAAAAAACAATTTGTTTGTACTTGATGCATAGCTGTCTAATTCTGAGGACGAATGGATGCTATATGCGAGGTGAATTTTCTAATAAGCAAAGCCTGGATGAATGTTCTGAATCTTCTTTGTTTCTGAATCCTAATGATTCACAGAAGGTGGCAGTCTTTAGGTCCTCCTTTTTGTAGAGAATGTGAAGAAAGCAGAAGAGCAAATTCCTTTCATCTTCTTTCACCCACCTAGACCCATTTCTAAGCACAGTTCCACATCTTGTACATTTTGGTCAGAAACAAAATGTTGATGTGAAATAAAATCTAGCTTTCCACAAGCAATGTGGCCACTACATGATCCTCTATATGCTTTCTCATTTCAGGGTAAGTCTGCTTTGTCCTGGAGAAGGTAAAAGTCATGGGCAAGGCCACTACCACCAGGGAGGCTCACCAGGCTGTGACCACTGTAACTTTTAGTCTGTTAAGTTCCCTACATTGGAAATAAACCCCCACTCCCAGCTTTTCAATTCAATGCTTATAAGGTTGTCAACTAAGATGAGAAATTTGGATGAGAAAATTGAAGCTATGATTATTCCTGATATTCAGACAGCTTAATCTGTTGTCCCAGGAAATTAAAATAAATGAACCTATTAAATCATGAGGCATTATTGTTTGTTGTTGGCTTTAATTTTTCCATTTGTCCATTAAATCAGTTGCCCTGAGACTGGAAATTTAATTCTAAAAATAGTAGTTAGTTAGTTAGAAAACTATCCTGAAGATAATTGTCAAAGTCTGTGTATAAGTAGAGATAAACCATATCCTTTCTTCTGAAGCTGACTTTCTAGCACGTTCTGTCCTTCTTGAAGAAAGACTTCTAAAATTCAAAATATACTTTAAGAAGAATTAAAAAATCCAGCTTAAAGCTGTCTAATTAATTATGTTTGTAGAATTATTTTAAAAGGAATATTTCCTAGTCTTATTTCAAGTAAAAAATATATATGTATATATAACTTTTGGAATATAGCTTTCTATTGATATTTTTAAAGCCAGTTTGGAATACTCTTTAAGCAGAAAATAAACATTATTTAGACATGACAAAAATACTATATTAGGAAAAGTGCTTTGACATGTAACAAATTGCAAAATCTAGGAAGCCTTAGCCAACAAAAGAGGCACAATAAGTGATGGTTAAATGATATATTTATAATTAAGAAATGCACTTTAGAGAAATATTCACAATTTCACCCAACTTGATACAGTATTTTGAGACTTAAGCTTTTAATATTTCAGTAAAAATTCAGTTAATTTGTAATGTAAAGGTCTACTCTTTTTTTAATTGAATATATTCAATTGTCTTTTTTACTTTGAGAGCAACTTATGTTTGGTGAACTTTTGACCAAATGAGCCATGACTTAAATTTCTAACTCTGGGCTCATAACTATATATATCAATGTCTATATCTATATCTATATCTATATATTTCCCCTTGATCTCTTTTGGTTATTCTAACACAGTACTTTATCATGGGACATATGGATCATGGTATTCTACTTACTAAAATATGTCAATGATTCTGCATTGCTTAATGTAGAGGTTTTCTACACTAGCTGTATTTAAACTGACGAGAGGTGGGATGTGTATGGCTCAGTTCCACACTGGTGCTTGGCCCATTTATCCTTGGAACCATTTCTCATGCTTCTCCTGCTCTGCTGGCTTCCATATCCCACCCCACTGCCACTGAATGGGAAGCATTTCCTAGCCTCCAAAGTCAGCTACCTTCTGGCAGTGTTTAGCATATGGGAAGCACTGGCAAGAATCTCCTGGCATGGGCAGAGTCTACTGCAAAGACATATTTTTTTAGTTCCAAGTCCCATAGAACAGGTCCACCAAGTTTCAAATTCTCCTCCTAGTGCTGGCTCCTTGGTACAAATAACATCACATTTTCCCTTTTCCTTCCAGCCCTTTGTCCTAGAGGTGGTCATGGTTTCCAGATAGCTTCCTGGTACCTTACCATCCCTTCGTTGATTCTCAGATTTTCATCATTTGTGTGCCAAATTCTTGCACCATGTTCACTGTTCACTCTGATAGAAATACTTGCAGTGTTTTTACCATTCCTGGTCTGTCTTACAGTTACAAAACCCCAAATGAGTTCTGTAACTAGAACTGTTCCTTGTTTACACATTGTAATGTGGGATGTCTGAGGACTCCTTTGGATGAAGAGAGGGTTCTGAATCACGTAAAATGTTTGAAACTCTCAGCCTAAGTGCAAAATCCAAATTCCCCAAGACCTTAATATCTTCTAGTCTCTATCCCCAACCTGATCTGCCATTCTTATTCCTGGTTTCTGTCCAAAGTGAACTCCAGGAACTCTAGGCATGTGCTTTCCCATGATCATACCTTTGCTGATACCATGGTCTCTTACTGAATACCCTTCCTTCTCAACAGTCCATCTTGAACTCCCACCCAAAGTTCATGGCATTGAACAAACACAGGAGATCCTCATTATTTGCAGATTTCATATTTGGAAATTTGCCTACCCTCTAAAATTTATTTGCAATCCACAAATCAATATTCATGGCTCTCTCACAGTCATTGGCAAATGTAAGCAGAATGGCAAAAAAATTTCCCATTGCGTTTCCCAAGACCAGTGTTCCTAGCTGAGGTAGAAGAAAGGTGGTGTGCTGTCTTCTTATTTCACCTCTCCTACTATAAATAATTGTCCTTCTCATAGTATATTTAGTACCATGTTTTTCACATTCTTGTGTGTGTGTCTGTGTGTTTTGGTGGGGTGGGTGTGATTTCACTCTTTAAAATGGCCCCCAAGTGTAGTGCTGAAGTGCTGTCTGATGTTTCTAATTGCAAGAAGGCTGGGATGTGCCTTATGGAGAAAATATGTGTGTTGGCTAAGCTTTGTTCAGGCGTGAGTTATATGTTGTTGGCCATGAGTTTACTGTTAATGAATCAACAATAGAACAGTTCCATCTAGTTTTAAATTCTTATGTATTAAATAACATGTCTTTAAACAGAAATACACATAAAACAAGGTTGTGTGTTGATTGGTTGATAAAAATGTTGTGACCAGATGCTCAGGCTCAGTATTCCCTTAGAAGCAATGGTTTGGTATTTTCAAATTCAGTGTTCACAGTGACTTTATATAACACAACTAAACATGAATAGTGGGAATCTACAGTACTCCCCTTTCTAGGTAGTTTCCTCTAATAATGCTTCCTTCCAATGTTTCCTTTATCTGAAACTCCTTCCTCTCTTCTGACTAAGTCATGCTTAAATATCCAGGGTGAGTAATAGAAATGTCTCTTAACAGAGTTTTTGTGGAGAGCAAATTCAAAGAGGCAAACCAAGCCACAAATAAGTAGGTGGTTGAAGTCAGTAAGCCAGAAAAGGAAGGATAAGTAGTGCGTCCAACCATGGAGCTCAATGGACTATTGAAAACCTATATTCACAGCCTACAATAAGGAAAGCTCAGAGAAAATACCAAGCAAGGGGATTTTGGGAAAAGTCTTCAAGGGCTATTGTGTATTAGCAGCCTTTATGTGCTCATGATAAAATGGTTTTGAGGAAGATTGGATGCATTCAAAACACTTGCCATCCCTTTGTAGCTTCTATTATGGTTTTTTATGGCCACATTATATCCTAACTAGACTATAAGCTCAGGATCTGAGTATGATTCATATATGTTAATGTCTAACGATCTCCCACACATATTCACTATAAATATTTCTTGAATAAGTACATGCAAGAATAGATCCTGTTTTATACTCCATTAATGTAAAAACTGCAACTTTTACTAGTTAACAATCTGATTATCAGGGAGAATTTTTTATTGCTTAAGATTCAGTTGCATGGTTCATGGCTATTTTTCTTTTAATTTTTGAAAAACTAGACAAACTCCTTGTGTAATCTAACATAAATCAAGTGTAATGCCACTAGTACAAGTATTAAATAACTTGCAGTTATTGTGTCAGTTATTGTGTTACTGGTGTTTACATTTTTGCAAGAAGATTAGTAAATATAAAGCTTATTAAATTAGTTATTTTTAGTAGATCATACTTTTAGAGTTATGAGTTTAAAGTTTATGAAATGGACTTGAAAGAACTAACATGTTTATAAGGAAATGATAATCTTTCTGTTCGCCAGTGCCATTACTTCATATTCGTATCTATCACATTTTCTCAAAAGTTTTTTGGCTTTAGAAAAAATACTAAATGTAAATTAAATTTTAACCCAAAGGTGATTGTTACTAAGAAGACGATTACCTTGGTTCTTTGTGTCATGTAATATAATAGTAACTTGAAATTAATCTAAGTCTGCTCTTTTAAAATATTTTTCTAAATTATAAAGAAATTTTCCTAAATGTTTGGGCCAATAAATCATGTATTATCTCTCAGACATTTCCTGGGAAAAAGGATGCCAGATTGATTTGAAAATAATAATTCTCAGAGATATATGGAATTGACATAGTCAAATATTATTTCTCATTCATTGTTTACTTGGAATAAGTAACTCCTTATAAAAAGTTGTTATATAACTCTGCCCATTTTAATTTCCAATTTTATTGGTAGAAACTAAAAGTTGGAAATTAATCATCTTACAAATCAGTATCTTTATATATAGCCACCATTTTCCTGATCTAACTGATGTGGCTTTCCACAAGAGAAAATCTATAAGCCATGTTCAAAAAGCTTTATTCTAGCATTCTCCTGGTTTCAAAAATTATGATTGGATCTTTTTTTCCATTCTAACTTTAATGGGCCCTCTCCATGAAATTGCTGTGCTCAACAGCATAGAAAGAAAAAGCTTGATCAAGGAGATCTTTTGATGTTCACTCACTGAAAATCTATATTGTATCTTATTGCTACTTAAATTTCCTGAGGAATGAAATGGATTGTAAGGTGATGATACGGAGAGAGGATAGAGCTAAAAATAGTTCTTTTCCATAATAGAATAGCAAGACATGAGTTTATTTGATGTTTCTACCCGGACAAACTATATGTAGTTTTACTTTTAGCAGCCATAATTGTTTTAGCAATTTTAGCCATATTCTGCTCCATTGCACAATATTATCAAATATTTCACTGAATCATAAGCCTTAATTCTGGGAACGAATCTAAATGGTCTGAACAAAGGCTTTTATTCATTGCAGAGGGAGATAGGATTATTTTTAAATAACAGTAGTTCATCAAATCATTTGAAAGTAGAGATCCAAAACACACATTATAACAGGTTTAGCTATCACACACACACACACATAGACATGGGTTCATTGTTCTTAATATCTCTTTAATGATTCTAGCAAATAATAACTTTTTGCGGGACAAGGAGGTAACAACGACTTGCGTGCCTTTTTCTCCACTTCGTACCCAAGAACTTAGGAATAAGGGGGACAGAGCTGACTTTTGAGGAGTGAACAACAAAACCTTAGACTCGTAGTAAAGGAAGACTCAAACCGTGGAAATAAACATCAGTCTAACCCTATATCAGTCAGGGATGTGTTGAAAGACAGGGAACCAGAAAGAAACAGTAGAATCAGTGATATAAAATGTGATGGTGTAGATCGGGCACTGGCTGCCATGGTACTGAGCCTGTGAGGACATTATAATCTACATTACAAGAGAGGACTTCCATGTGGAGGAACAGGATATTTCAACATGTTTCATTCTGGCCTTGATAAGTAGGCCACAAGTCAATCCATTTACCTTTACTTTAATTCTATGCTTACTAGGACTAAACAAACTTCTGATGAGTAAAGCAGATTCTCAGGCATCTTGGAAAAGAAGAAGGAGAAATATTGTGCTCTAGAAAATGGAAGCAAGTAGTCCAGTGACTGGAAAGCTGTAGTTTCCATTATAAATTAATAAAGATATCAATAGGTGTTAATTCTATGCCAGTGTCAGGCAAATGTAGTTATTATTAGTTTGTCTCCCCAATAACCAAATTATTTCTACCATATTGATAAAAGTTCCATTTCTTACTTCCAAGGTGAATACCATACCTTAAAAGTTAGTAAATTTAGCAAAATAGTGTCATCCTTTGAGGCCT
The DNA here is from genome assembly GCF_949987535.1 of Balaenoptera acutorostrata. Taxonomy (NCBI): domain Eukaryota; kingdom Metazoa; phylum Chordata; class Mammalia; order Artiodactyla; family Balaenopteridae; genus Balaenoptera; species Balaenoptera acutorostrata. Next base: position 111,562,273 of record NC_080067.1, read on the forward strand.
GCCAACTTAGATAAATCATGGCACAATGCTATGACTCACGGTCAAACATTAATGACAAAAGTATTATCTGATAGTAAGTCATACAAATTATCTCTTAATGTATGCAAAAATTGCATAGTTCTATTCCTTACTTTAAAATTTAAAAACTGCTCTTAGTTGTAACCATATGACATTTCCAATATTAGATATTTTTGGCCTACAAATATGGCAGTTCCACATGATTTAACTTAAAACTCAGCCTCATTTTTTTCTCTGTTAAGCTCACTCAACTTGTTTTACAATGACCATGTAATATCTTTTCCTTGCTCCTTAAACTTATCATTTCTCTGCCTTTCTCCTTCTCTCCAGTTTATAACAATCAGATCACTTTACACTTGTGGGTGCCTGAGCCCTGTTCGTTTTCAGCTGCATCCTCTCCCAAATTCCCACTCTGACCTTCTATTTGTGAAAGAAATAACTCATGAAGCCGGCGCCTCTCACCTGGTTGCCTGCTGGGTTTGCCAGGGGGAGGCCCTGGTAGAAAGCATGAGAGAAGGAAGGGGGAAGCCAGGGCTGGCTATCCTTCTCCTTTGACCCTGTGTTTGGGGGTCTCTGGCAGCAGCTGCATTTCCTCCTGCTCCCATTGGGCAGGCTTCTCTGTTTCCAGCTTCTGCGGGGTGACCTCAGCCTTGGAATCATAACCCTCCTCTTCCCTGTGACTTTCCGATCTAGGGGTGATTGAGACCCTGCTGTCCATAATCTCTGCGTTGTCCAAGAGTCTCTCGATCTGAGTTCTCGGAAACTCCACCACCTGCATACGAAACTCCCTGCATTGTGTTCCTTGTGCTGTGAACCTTTGAAGTGACTTCTCTTTTCTTCACTAAACCCTGACCTATCCAGTACCTAAAAAAGTACAAACTGCTAAATTAGAGTGCCATTTCATTCCTATCACCAAATCTACAAACAAGTTGAGTCTGAATTCATCTTCTTCTCCCCTCTTATTATAATGAAGTGTCCCTCCCCCTGGAAATGGCAAAACCCCCCAATGCCCTTTCTATCCTATCTCCTCTCCTTTTCTTAATTGCTTAGTTCTTTAGTTTTAACTTTTTAATTATGCATATAGCTCATAAACACAATCAGATTCCAGCAGAATCATCTTTCTGAAAGCCCTTTTCTTGACTTCAAATTCCTGTCCAGCTATTACCTTAATTTCTCTTTCTTTCTTAGCAAATTTGTCCACTTCTTCGCCTTGCAGTCTTTTTCAAACTAACTTCCATCCTCATCACTCTACCTGAAACCTGTTGTCAAGTTGTATCAACCTTTAAATGATGAAACCCAGTGAACACTTTTCTATCCTCATTTCAACTGCCTGCATGATAACTTTTGACAAATAGCCAGCATCTCCTTCTGAATGTTCTGGTCTCTCCCAGACTTTAAGATTCTGGGCTTCTTGTTTATTTGTGTCATTGCTGTTTTCAATATCTCCGTCTCATTTCCTGGCCCTATTTCCTCAACTGAACCTCAAAGTTCAGGATTTCCTAAGAGCTTAGAACAGATTCCCTAAATGTCTCTGACCCCATTTGCTCACTGGGTGATTTAATCTTTTTTTATGGCTTTAAGAAGCATCTCTGTAGTGAAGGTTCCTAAAATTTTAACTTAGTTAAAATTTTGTAAACTTTTCTGAGATTCATATCCAATTCCAAATTGAAATCTCTACTTGGATGTCTCATGAACATCTTATAGTTAACCTGTAATACTTTAAATCTCCATTTTCCCAGCGTTAGCTCTCTTACTTATCTCATGAAATTATATCAATACAAATCTAGTAGCCCTTGCCAGAATTCTGGGAGATATATTCCAATCCATTAGCAATGTAATAACATTTATTATATGTATATTATGTGCTATGCACCATACTATGTTCATTACAAATATTAATTATTTAATCTACATAACCCACATATGAAGTATATATTATTATTTACTTTCTTTTTATGGATGAAGAAATTGCAGCAGAGAAAGCTTAGGTGATGTACTGAAGGACATACAGCTTGTGAGTGATGTAGCCAGGATTTCAGGGCAAGACTTTTCAGTTTCAGAGTTCATGTTTATAACCATTAGAGTGTGTCTCAAATTATAATAAAATGACATTCATTGTACTTATTATGGGCCGGGCATAGTTGTGCTTTAAATATATTAAATTATTTATGAGAGTGTATTGTTATGCTGATTTTAGAGTTGAGGAAATGCACAGAGGTTAAATAGTTTGCCGAGAGCCAGTAAAACAGAGATACATAATTTAAAACTGGCTACTCTGGCTCCAGAGACTGTGCTGTAAATCACCATGATATACTTTCCTTCCATTGTCCCATGGCTTCTACAGAATGAAACACATTCTGACGTTTTTTCATGGTAGGGAACAAAACCACGCTAGATTCTTAGGAAGGAAGCAGAATACGTAACGTGTTAGGGAACTGGGATGACAATCAGAATCTTCCACGTTGGGTGAGCTCAGGCTCCGGAGTGCAGGGTGATGTTTAGGATGGTTGTTAAGGTGCTTGAGTCCAGCCAGTTGACAAATGTAGTCCTCACAGGAGGAAACCCTACAACTCATTCCTCCGGCAAGCTAGCTAAACATTATGATTAAGCAGGAAGCAAGCAGAATGTTTCTTTAATTATTATGAGAATATGATATGGATATGACAGGCAGACATATGCCAAATTTATAGCCTTATTTTATAAGAACCAGAGAGGTTAAAGGAGGCACAGATTGTTAAACTAATCTGCCTGTGATCTAGGATTAACACCTGGGGCTCCTGGTTGGTACTCAAGTGACCTTCTTATTACATCACATAGACCTTCCCCTGGTTCCTCATAAGGGTTTTCATAATATGCCAAGAAATAAGGCAGTGGGCTTGACAGAAACAAAAAATACATGAAAAACAATGTCAGTTGCAAAGAAACAAGGGAATTGATAAGGTGATCATCTTACCATGGAAAAATTTTAAAAGGTTCACTCCAGTACTCATAGATTTTGAGAGATAATCTTTCAAAATAAGTGTATATAATTTGGAAGGAAAGAGGAAGAAAGCAGTGATAGAATTAACTTTTTCTTTTTAAAAATTCTTGGGCTTCCCTGGTGGCACAGTGGTTAAGAATCTGCCTGCCAATGCAGGGGACACGGGTTTGAGCCCTGGTCCGGGAATAACCCACATGCCACAGAGCAACTAAGCCCATGTGCCACCACTACTGAGCCTGCGCTCTAGAGCCCACGAGCCACTACTACTGAGCCCACGCACCACAACTACTGAAGCCCGCGTGCCTAGAGCCTGTGCTCTGCAGCAAGAGAAGCCACCGCAATGAGCAGCCTGCAAACCACAATCAAGAGTAGCCCCTGCTTGCTTCAACTAGAGAAAGCCCATGCACAGCAACGAAGACACATCACAGCCAAAAAATAAATAATTAATTAAAACAACAATTATTTATGAAATACATTTTAAACTAGGATACTGATAAGAACTACCAAAGATATTTCTACAAATATAAAAATATGTAATATGTGGGACCAGCTCATTTACATATGATTTAAATATACCATGAGAGACATGTACAACAGAGAACTTCAAATAGAAGTATCAGTCATATTAGAACCTAATTAAAAAATCAATATTCAAATGAGAAAACAAGAAGTATCTTTGTACATAGACTATATTTTGTCACTAAATTTTAGTAAAAGGTACATATGTTCTCAAAGTGTAATTTTTACATTGCCATATATTGTGAAGGTTAAAAGAATAAGGTTCATGGCATCAAAATTAGATGCAGAGGCCCTGTACAAAGATGGATGGAATTAGAGCTATTATAGATGCATAGACTACAGTTTAATGAATGTTTTTATTATCACTATCATTATCATATTTCCTGAAAAATAACGAGAGGAGTGCTGGTGCAGGACGAGAGTCATTAATCAAAAAATCTTGGATCAAAACAAAGACAGACAAATACTGTATTGTATGACTTATATGTGGAATCTAAAAAAAAAGGGGGCTGATTTTATAGAAACAGAGAATAGAGTGGGGATTTACAGGTAGCGGCGGCTTGGAGAGGAAATGGGGAGATGTAGTCAAAGGGTACAAACTTTCAATTATACAGCGAGTAAGTTCTGAGGCTCTAGTGTGCAGCATGATGGCTATAGTTAATAATACAGTATTGTATACTTGAAATTTGCTGAGAGTAGATTTTGTATCCTCACCACAAACACACACAAAAACTTAACTATGTGAGATAGTGGATGTGCTAATTATCTTGATCTCGGTGATCATTTCACAATGTATATGTATATCAAGTCATCAGGTTGTATACTTTAAATACATACAATCATATTTGTCAATTATTTCTCAATAAAGCAGGGGAAAAAATAAGATGATCTTTAAAAAAAATTCTTCAGCCAGATGTTTTTCAAAAATCATAACCTGTTTTATTTGAGAAATGTAATGTGAAGCATATTTCAAATATGACATAACCCTCCCCAAGGGGTTTGGGTGGCACCATGTAATCAATCATATTGATATTTACACTAAGTGGCAAAGGCAGACTATAAATAGTCTATTGTCAGATTAAGTCCAATTTTGCCATAAAATAAGTTAGGTTCGGGTCAGGTTTTGCCCTTCCAAAGTATGTTAAGGTAACTCTTGGTTTTCTGAGATTTTGATTTTCAAAATTGCACACAACGCTTTGTGGACTTGGCCGGGAGCATCGTGATGATTAAGAGTGACATCTAGTGGCGGGCACATTGATCTGCATACAAATAAATATTTGCTCTTGGTTAAAATGCTGGTAAAACGTAAATTTAATCAAGCAATTACTCAAATATTGTGTGTCTGGGAATATAAAAATAGATAAGAAATTTCCCCCTCCATAGAAGAATTCTTAGTCTACTAGTGGATGGAGTCAAATACAATATGATCAGTGGAATGGGAGAGACTCACAGAGGAGAGAGGCCCTTAGATGAAGTGGTTAAAGACTTTCTGGAAGAGAAGACACCTCAGTGAGTTCTTGAAAGAAGAAAAGGGATAAGACCATTTCTACAAAGGAAAGTCATAGAGGAAAGCAAAAGCAAGAAATCAAATTGATCCAGGAAATGATTTAAGATGAAGTTAAATAGGGCAAGGGGAATGATTCATATGTAGTAAAATCCTGAATGCCAAATGGTAAACATATTTGTTGATTTCTATTTTTGAGTATTCGCTTTAGCTTAATTTCATTGCTCTTTATTATCAACCCTTCATAGAAAATAAAATTAAAACCACATATTGTGTTCTATATCTATATATCAGTCTCAGAGTTTTTGGAAATAGAAAACTATCATTTAGAAATAATAAAAATAATAAAAAGTAACATTTTACTTTATTTTATTAAATTTATTTATTTTTGGCTGCATTGGGTCTTTGTTGCTGCACCTGGGCTTTCTGTAGTTGTGGCGAGCAGGGACTACTCTTTGTTGCGGTGCATGGGCTGCTCATTGCAGTGGCTTCTCTTGTTGCGGAGCACAGGCTCTAGGCACACGGGCTTCAGTAGTTGTGGCACGCAGGCTCAGTAGTTGTGGCTTGCGGGCTCTAGAGCGCAGGTTCAGTAGCTGTGGCCCATGGGCTAACTGGCTCTGCAGCATGTGGGATCTTCTCGGAGCAGGTATCAAACCCATGTCCGCTGTATTGGCAGCAGATTCTTAACCACTGAGCCACGAGGAAAGTCCTCTACTTTTACTTTTTCTTTTATTTTTACTTGTTTTTTAAATGCTATCACGGCCCTCTCTGTTGATTTCATAATACACTAATAGATCCTGATTTGGAAAATACTGCTCCAGAAGAAACAGTAATTTGCTTGGTTTTGGGTTCAAAAGAGAGAGGTCAGAAAGAGGCTTTACTGAAGAAAATAAGTCTTGACATTGTCCTTGAAGGATAGCTGAGAATTGGTTGTACAGAATAGGGCAGCATCGCAGAAAAGACCAAATTTTAAAGACAAAAGGGATTACTTTTTAAAATTAAACAGATAATAATATTTGGCGTATAGCAGGTTTTAAAAAAATATTTGAATGAACAAACACATGGATGTTCAAATGCTTAATTTTAATTTTTAGGAATTAATAAAAATGATAGAGAAAATTCAAATATACATACTCCCACAAAACTCCAAATGTAAATATTTCAGTTCAATTAAAAATATTGTTTATCTCTAGCCTAATTACAATTTGTATGTAGATACTTCTATGATACACTTTTCACAAAGTGTGAAATCAGTGAAAAGAGAGGATTGGAAAGAAGCATAAATCTTAAAAATTCAAAAGAGAAAAACAAACTTTGCCTGACAATTCTTGAGAAGGATTAAGAAGAATGAAAATACTCCAAAAGAGAAAAAGGAAAAAGTCAATTGCATCTCACTCTACTTATTGACAAACCATTAAAATCTTAATAAGATGAACCCTCTCCAATGGCCTTGAGGAAAAGTTTCTTCCAAAATAAGGGCATTTTAATCTCATGGCATAAGAAGTTTTGAGAATCCAAGAGTTTTAGCTAAAAATACTGCTTTAATTATTAGTTTTCATTGCCTTCCCTAACAATGAATTCAAAATGACATCAAGATTTGGAATTTGATTAGATTTCTACTATGGATTCTGGGCAAACTATTTCCTGGTGATAGCAAGATATTAAAGTGAAAATGACCAATAATTTCCCTAGTATTCAGGTCTAGATCTCAAATATGTCTTGCTCCTACTTCTGCTCTAACCAAGTTAAATAGCTGTTCTTTGACTTGAACCATTCCATCCATTTTACTAGCATGTTTCCCCCATTTTCTGCCTGTTGAAATTCTAATTGTGCTTCAAGCCACTTTAATGAAAGATTCCTGAAGCCCTTCTTGCATAGCATCTCTAGGCTTTTGCAATGGCTTTCAAATTGCTCTCTCTTCCTTCCATATTCTTCCACTCAACTCGTTCCTCCTCCAAACCACTATAATCTGTCATCTAGAGAGTAAGGGTTAAGGAATGAGCACTGAGGAGTATCCAATTAAAAGCAGAAAGAAGAGAGGAGGAGCCAGGGTAGTGGGATCAGTAGGGATCCAAAAGGAAACAAAGGATTGATACATAATCCAAGCAAGGAAGACACTTAAAGCACGTGATACCAAGAACGCTATGCACCGTGGATGAACAAAGGGCAGTAAGTTCAACAGAAAAATGGGAAATGGAGCCAGACTGCAAGGAGATGAGGAATGTCTCTTCATTCCTACCACACTTCCTTGGTGTCAGTCTTTCTACCGCGCCATGTTCTGTAGTCACCTGTTCACAGATCTCTCTCCATTAGAGTATGAAAGCTTTATCAAAAGTCCAGCTTTGTTCACCTTCTTAATCCCTTGTGTGTGACAGTACATATGTGTTTCATTTATTTGGATTTCTATTAACTTCAAATCACTTCTTCATTAATTTTCTCAGACACACACTTTGCCCCATTAATGACCCTCACACCCAAGAAACTGAATAGAGCTGTGCAAGTTAGAGCAAGAACATAGGGTTTTCAGCACAGCTCAGAGGCTGTAGCAACTCTATCAGAGGTCTCTGATTACTTTTTCTTACCCCTGAGACCATGTGCCTCATCATAAGTGCAGTGAAATATCAAAGAATAGTTTTACAACATCTGCCACTCACTACTCATTAGTTTTCATTAAAAATTTTTTCATTTGTGGAACTATCAAAACTACAAATTTAGCCAATATTTTGAGACCTTATAAACTTTTTAATTCACATCCATCAAAGAGGGGATGCAATGTTATCCAACTCTTCTATAACTGAGAAAATTTATATAATCATTTTAATTGGAAAAACTAAATGTAAGTTGGTTAAAAGCCTAATGAAGATGGCAGTAAAGTATTCTACAAAATATCTATTGTGGAGTTGAAGAAATAAAGCATAGTTATCCAAAGCCATGAGTTAAACAGAAAAAAGAAGGAAGCAAAGGAAATTAAAGGCAGATAGGCCAGACTGGGAGTGAAATAATAATTTTAGATGAGTGGGTCTTTTCCAGTTCCTTGCATATATAATTTTTAAATACAGCCTTCATGGATGTTCCCTTTCAAATGTTTTATAACAACTAAAAGAAGTTCTTAAAGTATATTCCCTTTAGATATCAAGACTTCCTTCTTTTTCCTTCATACATGAGCTTCTATGAAATTGCTGATTAGTAAAAGAGATGCACTTTTATTAGCCTTTTGACTGCTCCTGTTTGTTTCCTCATCTTGGTGAAAAGTGGGATATTATTCATTCCCTGATCAGCTTCTTTTACATCCATTAAAGTTCAGCATCATGTGATTGCCTTGGTTGTTGGGTCATGGGATCCTGATGTTTTTTAATTCCTCTGCTTTTCCCTTTAGGTGAGTTTTCTGTGTACTGTAGGTTGCCACTTGTCTTTTTATATTCTTTGCTAAGTAGAAATCATACAGCTTGCACCTACCCTTCTCATTTTCTTTGGATTGGCACCCTTTTATTTAATCCTACTTTGCATTGATTTTACAGCATCTTTTATCATTTTCCTTACGGCTTTTATTTTTGTTTTTATACACGCAAGCATATTACTGGGCCCACTTTTCATCAATTTTGTGACAGCCTATTCAATAATTCAAAAAATAATCTGATGACTACTTGAATATGGCTTTTGTAATTCAACAAATCTTCATCTTCTGAATGTGGTTTTTCCGTCATTTCCTTTTAGGTCTCATGAATTTGGCTTCAATTCCTTTTGTCACTTTTTAATGTTTTAAGGAAATAGCTATCTTTTTACCAGTGTTAGAGTCTGTGTGTATTCAGTAATCTTGCCTGAATTCTTGTCCTTTTCGGCCATGTTCTCACTAAACTGTAAAACACAAAAATTGTATATTCATGTAAAAATCATGGTCTTCCTTCCTCTAATGGAAGAGATATTAGATATGCTTGTCTCATAACATCATAAAAAAATCTCTAAAACTATACAATCTATCAATGGAAATCAGATAGCTAATATGCAGGTGGTATATAACCCCAAATCAGTTTTTTAGATTAGAAAAATATAGGCATTTATAAAAATTAAATATTTACCCATACAATTAATTTAAAAATTATCTAAGAAACTAAAAGCCCATCCTTTCACCCCTCCCAGTTCCACCTTTCAAGATTACAACTGATAAGAGTTGTACTACCTTCTCCACTTTCTCTTCTACTTATACAGTTGTGTGTGTGTTCATATACCTACCAATATACATTCATGTATGTATGTATATTCATATTCTACTACTTATGTAGGATAGTATTACAAGAGGAATTGTTGGACTGTGAGATATGTATTTTTGTATTTCTATCTTTTCTCCAATATTTTCTAATTTTACATATAAATGTATGTGTAATTTTGCCTTTCTCATATTTTTTGTTTCCCAAATCATATTCTCCCTCTTTAAACTTTTAAAGTACATGAATTTTCACCAACTTTTCCCCATATTGATTTGTGCTAACTCCTTTCCTTTTTATAGGAATTTTAATATCATCCATGCTTTATTGATTCCTGCAGCAATAGCCTTGGCATAGTTTCTGCATATTAAAATCCAGTCCTTGTTTCTTCTCACCTTCTATCACTGTGAATGTGATATTGTCAAGGAAAGCCATGCCCACCCTCGTTTTACCTATCAGTCTCTGTCCTCCCCTTTTTTCACATTTATCCTTCATTTTTACCACTTATATATTTGCTCGAGAATGATTCTCATTTAGCTAAGAATTACATGAACAGGGTCGTTTCTTTAATTTCTTTCATCTGTCTGCACAGAGACCACAGTCACCCCTGGCAGCCGGTGTCCATGTTTAATCAACCATTTAGTGAAGAAGGCATTTGGAAGATGAAGGTTATAATTAAACGTTTCACTTTACCTGCTGTGGCTTTGATTACACTGGGCCTTTGGCCAAATCACCCCCATGAACTTGCTTTTTGGCAGTAATAGGAAGGTAATATCTGTGGAACAGAAATAAAACTGTTGCTTTTCCTCAGCACCCTTGAAAATTCAGACCTATAAACCATTCAAATAGAGCTTAATGTCCTGCTAAGGAAAAAAATTCTGTCTGTGAAACTCGATAAGATTCAGGTCAATATATGTCTTTTTTTTTTTTTTTTAACTGCACATATGTTATTTTCCACCAACTTTGGATTTTATATCTTATAAACAAACAAACTAAAAACATTTATTATGGGTTCACCTTGCTGGATTTTAGTTCTAATGCTTGTGTAATATGGATTCACTTTCTAAGTCCATATTATCACTCTCTGGACTATTATCTTTTTCTCTTAATACATGAACTATTTCCCCAAAGTTGATAAGTGGAAGTACCCTTTACTTGGGCAAGAATGCAAACAATTTTCTCTCTTTTTTTTTTTAACATGTGCATGTTACCCTGCCACCTGCACACCTGCAATTTAAAGTAGATGACTCTCACTTTAATCAAGAACACAAAATGTTTGAACTCCAGATAGTCATTGAGAGATTAACTGTCTTATTTGATAATGGTGGGAGCCATCGATTTAAGACCAAGTTAGGAGCCAAGTGTCTTTCTGAGATAGATAAAACAAAATGCATGTCAAGTAGCCATCTCTTCAATTTTCTAAGCTTCGTATTTATATAACTGCAAAGTCACACACCAAGATTATTCACTTGTGTTACCCTAGAAATGACTTCAATAAATGGTAATTTAAATAATGCAATGTAAAGAGTCACTCAAGTAAGAAAATATTTCTGCATCATCTACTAAAATACTCTCATTTCTATCTGACCCGAGGCATATTGTTTTACCTAACTAAGACACAAATTTCTAGGAGGCAAAATTAAAGTCTTAGATGGCATTACTCTTTTCAGCCTTTTTAATGTTCACCTTCTATTATTCTATAATGTTATATATTGGGTTGGCCAAAAAGTTCGTTCGGGATTTTCTGTAGCATGTTACAGAAAAACCCAAAGGAACATTTTGGCCAATGCAATATTACAGATGCTCCATTCAGACTAATAAAACGGGAAAATTTATATATTCTAAAAAACTGAGATGCTTCCTTTAATCAGACAATAGATAGAAAATCACCCACTGTGTTTTCTCTCCCCCTTGACTGTTACAAAACTCTCAATCAAATTTTATGTTCAGTTGCTATGGTTTCCTTATAACAGTTTCCTGGCATAATATCTACCAACTCTTTAATTGGCTTAATTTTTATTTTTTCTAATAAATTTTGCCTACAGTATATGTATTTTATTCTCAGCCACCTCAAATCTTTTGGAATTTAGGTGCATTATAAATATGTGTAAACTTTGACCATCCAGCTGTATTGTTTGATTTAAAAAAACTTTTCTTGCATATTTTTGCACAGATTTAAAAAAATTTTGCCTAATTAAAAACTTCTATATTTTTAATATAAAAATTTTAGATAATTCAAAAAAGTACACAAAAGAAAATTAAAAGTATCCATCAGTTTTCTGTAAATTTTGTGGTTGTAAAAAAACATAAACCTACTCAAACAAGCTAAAGCCAGAAGGGACACTGTGGACAGATACAGGGACTTTCATGAAACCTAGAACAAGAAAACACACATGAAGCTTTCAAGGGAAGAGTCAGGGGCTATAGGGGTCTCATATTCCCTTTCTGTTTGTCAGCATTATCTCCTTTCTCTGTAGATTTGCTCTTGCTGCTTTAGTATACATATAAATGTAGACTATAACTGAACCAGTCTTAGTTTTATCACGAATTCTGTTTTCAAATTCCCAAGGACGGAGGATTTGGTGGCTTAGCTTGGGTCAGGTGCCCACCAGCAGATACATCTAAAGGCTAGATCTTCAAAAGCAGCTGTGGGTAATAGATAGTTTTCAAAGAAGAGGATATGAGTGGTTCAACTAACTCTCCAAGGGATAACTAGAACCCCCAACCTCCTTGCTATATAAATCACTGTTTATGTACATTTTTGTAGGTTTATTTTTTTCCCTAGGGTCATTTTATGAATGTAAATGATAAGTAAGGTCTGGATCCTACAATGTCCACTTAACTAGAGCATAAACGTTTTCTTTTCTTATCATTAAAAACATACCGAAAACACATTTCAGGTCACAAAGTTTTCTATTACTGCATAACAAATTACTTCAAGTACAGCAGCTCAAAGCAACACAAATTTATTAGCTGATAGTTCTGTAGTGCAGAAGCCCAGGTTGATTTACCTGGGTTCTCTGTTTAGGATCTCACCAGGCTGAAAGCAAGATGTTCCTGGACGGGGCTCTTGTCTGGGAGAATTCTCTTCTCAACTCATTTAGGTTGTTGGTAGAATTGAGTTCCATGCAGTTCTAGGACCGAGGTTCCCATTTCCCGCTGACTCTCAGGGGACCTCTTTCAGCGACTGAAATCCACCCCCAGTACCTCTTACTTGGCCTGCTGTGTCCTCAAAGCCAGGAAGTTGAACTCCCATGTTCCTGAGATGTTTCCAACTTCCTCCTCTGCTCTAGAATAAAATAGAAAACTCTGCTTTTAAAAGGGCTCATGTGATTAGATTAGGTCCACCTGGAGAATCCCCCTATTTTAAGGTCAGCTGGGACCCATATAACATGACATAATCCTGGAAGTGATATATCATCATACTCAGTTTCCAGAGATTAGGTATGAAATTTTGAGGGCCTACCAACATTAAAAATAATAACAGGATTATTTTAGAGAAGGGAACTTTTTTGAAAGTGATACTACATTTTATCAAGGAAAAAATGCAAGAATTTTCAAAACTATGCTAACAATAGTACTGTATTAACTATAAACTTTTGTTTCACTGTAAGACTTTATAATGAAGCTATAAAAGTTAAAACAGATAACTTTGGAAATTTGGTGTAGGGACAATCAAATACAACAATACAATATAAAACAGTGTGCAGAGAAACAGGTACAAAAATGTATCAGGATTTAATAAAACACAAAGAAATCACTTATGATAACTGAGTAAAATCTATATTTTAAATAAACGGTTTTCCAAAGACTGAGAAGCCATTTGAAATATTTAATGAGTGAAGCTTTGTCCCTACTCACTGCCTGCATCCAAATAAATCAAAAATCAACTCATGTGTTTATTTATTCAACACATGTTTTTGAGGACTTACTTTTTGTCCAGGCTCTATCCTAGGCACTTGGGATACAGCGACAAAGATTTAGAGCTAAAACTAGATAGAGTAAAACATTGCTAGATCTTCTTATACTTTAGGAGAAAAAAAAACAAAACAAAACTTTCTATGGCTGACACTAATTCAAGAGCCAAAAAGAAAAAAAAAAAACAAAACAAAACTATGCAAATAGTTTAAATTTCTGCTAGAAAACAAAAAAAAAAGCATATCAGGAATGTAATTGCAAGGTACACGAAACATCAGAATGGTAAAAATGTTTCCAGCATTTATGAAAAGGGAATAATTTCTTAGGTACAAAAAGTATTTTTAATAGAATGTGAAAAGACTAACCAAAAAAAAAAAAAAATACACAGTAACACACTAAAGAAGGTCAGTTTCACTCATATTTAAATAATGCAAATTTTAAAAATAAGATACTGCCTTTTACTGACTATATTGGCAAATATTAAATAATCTGAATGTATTAGTTTTCTATTGCTGCTGTAGCAAATTGTCACAAACTGAGTAGCTTAAAGCAACATACATTTATTTATTATGTTACTGTTCTGGAGGTTAGAAGTCTGAAATGAGTTTCACTGGGCTAAAGTTCATCTTGGCAGAATTGTGTGCCTTTTGGAGGCTTTAGGGAAGAATTTGTGTCCTTGCCTTTTTCAGGTTCTAGAGGCTGCCTGCATTCCTTGACCCATGGCCCCCAGCCAGCATCTACATCAGTACAATCACTTCTTCCCTCCTCAATTCTCCTTTTCTGCTCCTTTCACTTATAAGGACCCTTGTGATTGCATGGGGCCCACCTAGATAATCCAAGACAATTTCTCATCTCATGATCTTTAACTTGATCACACCTGCAAAGTCCTTTTTGCCATGTAAAATAACATATTCATAGGTTCTTAGGATTAGAACATGAACATCTTTGGGGAACTATTATTCTGTCTATTAGATTGCTAGCACCCAAAAATGAGAAAGTTGTGAGGAAACAGAAAAAATTGATGCAATTTCTAATAGATCCATTTCATAGCCCTCAGATTAAAATCCCACATAGTCTATGACCCAATAGTAAACCATACATCCTCCTAGTTATGAATCGTACATCTCTACTATAGAAAATATTCAAAAAATAAGTACAAGGAAGTTTAGCACAGCACTGCTTGTAATAACAAAAACTTGTAAGAATTAAATATCCACTGATCAGGGATTCGTTTAATAAATTGTGATATATCCATGTAATAGTTTTTAACATGTGTATAAAAAAATATTGTGGTATATCTTTATATCCTAACATAGAAAATGTTTGAAATACAGAATTGATTGCAAAAGGCATGTTAAATAATTCTATGATCTCAAATCAACAAATTGGACTACATCAAACTCAAAAGCTTCTGCACAGCAAAATAAACAATTAACCAAATAAAAAGTTAGTCTAAAGAATGTTAATTTCTGCTGCACAGCAAAGTGATTCAGTTATATATATGTATACATTCTTTTCCATTATAGTTTATTACAGGCTATTGAATACAGTTCCCTGTGTTGTACAATAGGATCTTGTTATCTGTTTTATATATAGTAGTTTGTATCTGCTAATCCCAAATGCTTAATTTATCCCTCCCCCACCCCCCTTTTCCTTTGATAATCATAAGTTTGTTTTCTATGTCTGTGAGTCTGTTTCTGTTTCATAAATAAGTTCTTTTGTGTCATATTTTAGATTCCATGTATAAGTGATATTGGAAATGGCATTATTTCATTTTTTATGGCTAAGTAATATTCCATTGTATATACATACTACGTCTTCTTTATCCATTCATCTGTCGATGGGCATTTAGGTTGCTTCCATGTCTTGACTATTGTAAATAGTGCTGCTATGAACACTGGGGGTGCATGTATCTTTTCAAATTATAGTTTTCTCTGGATATATGCCCAGGAGTGGGATTGCTGGATCATATGGTAGCTCTATTTTCAGTTTTTTTAAAGGAAACTCTATACTGTTTTCCATAGTGGTTGCATCAATTTACATTCCCACCAGCCGTGTAGGAGGGTTCCCTCTTCTCCACATCCTCTCCAGCATTTGTTATTTGTAGACTTTTTAATGATGGCCATCCTGACTGGCGTGAACTGGTACTTCATTGTAGTTTTGATTTTCATTTATTTAATAATTAGCCGGAGCATCCTTTTTCTAATATGCACAAAGACCACCTATGGGGTGGATGCAGCCCCTAGGCACAAGCAGAGAGTGCCATTATGTGATTTAGGAAAAGACACCTGTTGTAGGTTGAATTGTGTCCACCCAAAAAAGATATGTTGACATCCTAACCCTTAGTAACTGTGACCTTATTTGAAAGTAGGGTGTTTGCAGATGTAATCAAGTTAAGGTGAAGTCATACTAATTAGGGTGTACCCTAATCTAATAGGACTGGGGTCCTATAGGAAGAGAGACATTTGGACACAGACACAGAGGGAGAATGCCATGTGACAACAGAGGCAGAGATGGGAATGACGCAGGTGGGAGCTGAGGATTGATGGCCGCCACCAGAAGCTAGAAGTGGGAAGGAGTTCTCCCCTACATTTTCCGAGGGACCATGGCCCCATCAACACCTTGATTTTGGACTTCTGGCCTGTAGAAATGTGAGATAATACATTTTTCTTGTTTTAAGTCATATACACACACATACACACACAGAATTCCATGATCTCATTTGTGTGAAAAAGTCCTGTTTATTTTACATGCTTTTCTAAGGTGCTCTTTTTTTTTTGTCATGAGCAAGAATTACTTCTATTACAAAAACCAATTATAACACAATATTATGTCTCTCACATTTCTTCACATCTTGTAAGCAGAGCCATTGACAACTTTTTGTGCCAGACTATTCTTTCAAGGATATCTGTATAGTGAACAGCCTTAGAAGACAGAAATAATGTCTCCAAAGCAGAGGGTAGATTTACTTACTGTCAGTATAATAAAGATAACGTCTCTCTCTGGTGCAAAGATTGAGCCACTTTGCTTGTAGTCTTCTTATAAAAGATTGAGGTTTCTCAAACTCTGGATTCTCCAGTTATGAGAAAAACTCACTGCATGTTCAGCATCTACCTGTGCTAACCTGTACCTCATCCCTATGGACTGGGTCGGGGGAAGGGGGGAGAATCACTGATGCAAACATAAAGCTCATCCTGCTTCCTGTGCCTTGAGTAAAAAAGTCCTTTGTCTGCAACCCCAGTGTCTTGTGCCTTCTGCCAACGTCCATGAAACTGTGACATGCTAAATTGTTAGCCTCCAAGTATAGCAAAATCCCTTCATGGTTCTTGACACAAAATTTAATTAAAATAAGATATACAAAATTGGAATTCGTTACACAAAAACTGACTTTATAAATTAAACAAAATATAACATTTGATATTCAAAGTTAAATGAAATATCCCAGATGATCAAATTATCCATTAGGAGAGGAAAAAGAAGCATTTATCATCCAAGTTATTGTTGGTATTCCAAAAGAGGTTCACTTAAAATAGTATCTGACTTACTGTAGCACATTTTTATTTGAATGGTGTCAGAAACCAACAACCCCACATTCTAGCACTAGACTGGGAAAAAAAAAAAAACCTATGTTGTAGTAGAATACGATATATCAATATAGTATTTGAAGAGTAGTAATATCATAAGCCTCAAAATTTCATGTATTTCTACGAAAAAGACAATTCAGATTTTTGGGAGTTCCAGCAAGAGATTCTTAAAGACTAAGCTTTGGGAAACAGTCATTCTTTAAAAAACTATTTACAGAAACATCAAACAAGAAGCAAACTTTTTAGTATTAACATCATTTTGTTGAATAATTGGCATTCTTTGTGTATTTAAAAAGCTTTCTGCTTTTATGAATAGTAGTAACATCCAGGAGTTGAGAGAATTAAAATTAAGTGGTCTCATTTATAATCTGCTTCCTTCCTCATCCATTTTACAAATTCTCAAGAACCTACTTAGGACTTTTTCCACTTGGCTGGTACCAATCTGAGAGAAAAGGCACAGTTTCTTTTTTTTTTTTTTTTTATTGAAGTATAGTTGATTTACAATGTTGTGCCACTCTGCTGTACAGCAAAGTGACTCAGTTATACACATATATACCTTCTTTTTTATATTCTTTTCCATTATGGTTTATCACAGGATATTGAGTATAGTTCCCTGTGCTATACATTAGGACCTTGTTTATTCATTCTTTTTTTTTATTGGGGTATAGTTGTTTTACAATGTTGTGTTAGTTTCTACTGTACAGCGAAGTGAAGTAGAGTTCTCTGAAGGCACAGTTTCTTATTCTCCACAGGACAAAAGAGACTATAAGCATAGCTGCTGTGAATCGGGGTTCAAACTCTCCTCTGATTATGAGGACTACAGATTGTTTGTGCTTTTGCAAAACAGCACAGTTGTCTGCAGTCACTGATTGATCGAGCCCTCTCTCTCTTTTTCCTCAGCTTCTACTTTTCTGAGTCAGATCACCTCCCTCCTTGGTCCAAAGCCCCGCACTCGAAGATGGCCAAAATCTTACAAAGTCTTGAATCACTTATATGTCCTACATGACCTGGCCACCCAGCTCCGTCTTCACTTCCATTTTCCCAAAAAGCAGAGCCTGAGACAAATGCTTATAAGCAAGAAGTTTATTTTGGGAAGTGATTCCAGAGAAGCAGAGCGAGGGAACTAAAGACAGCAAAGTGGAGAAGAGAAACCTGGCCACGGAGGTGTTATTGGGCTGGTTCTCTCTATGGGCAGCTGCAGCTCCATCCTGCCAGGCCCTTCTGAGGTCACAGGTCCTCTGTACCTACGTGTGATGGGGGAAGCTTTATTCACCGTCAGTCACACCGCATTCATCCTGGACTGCTCCAGAGGCTGGTACCTTGGCACTTCCAGGTGTGCTCAGGAGCAAGCAGAGCAGAACAGGTCCCACAGGCATCCTCCCACCAGGCAGCCCTAGGTGCACAGTGATACGGGCCCTACCTGCTCAGCTGAGGCAGCAATGGCCAGAGCCCAGGAGGGATAAGACAGAGAAGATGTTGAGCAGCACCATGGCCCCCCCTCCACCCACAATAACTCTCTGAGCACCTCTCTACTATTCTCTCTCTCTTTGGTGGTCCTTGATCAAACCAGGTACCCCCTGCCTTAAGGCATTTGCTTTAGCTGTTCTTTGTGTGAAATGCTGTTTCCCTTGACTTTCTCAAGTCTTTGCTCAGACTGCATCTTCTTAAGAACAGATACTGACCACTCTCATTACACAACATGCCCTTCCCCCTCTGCCCCACACCCCAAACTGCTGGAAAAAAATTAATAAACAGAAACCTCAATTAAATAGATTTTGGGGACCAGAAGGGGGAGCTCTCGCACCCTGTAACCATAGCAGAGCCCAACAGGAAGAAGTAAGACTCCCACATTGGCAAGGACTCAGCCAATGAAAAGTCACAGCCTCTTTGTTTACTACAGCCCTTCCAACTTCCCTTTCCCCTTTATAAGTGTTCTCCTTCCTTTGTCATGCAGGGATTTGCAGACCCCAAGTTGCAATTCTCTACTGATCTTGAATAAACCCATCCTTGCTAGAGAAATATCTAGCATCTATTTGTTTCAGGTCGATGCTCTCAATACCCCACACCTTTGATTCCTCACAAACTCAGTCTCTAAACCCTTCTCTGTTTTCTTCTTTCCTTAGCAATTATTACCTTTATTTTTTGTTTGTTTGAATTTTAGAATTTTATTTATTTTTTTATACAGCAGGTTCTTATTATCCATTTTATACATATTAATGTATATATGTCAATCCCAATCTCCCAATTCATCACACCACCACCTCCCTTATTACCTTTAAATATACCTCATCACTTATTGTTTGTGTTTATCATTTATAACTTGTTCTCTCATCCACAATCTACAGAATGGGAGCTGTTTTGGGATCTTTGATTTATTCACTGATAATCGTGTTTCAAGCAGTCTCTGAGAGCAATTTCAGTCTTTTTTGTTTCATATGTTTTGATTCAGATAAAAAAAATGACACTAAAGATAATTACTCAGGTTCAAAAAATGGAAATCAAGGGACCAAAGGGCCCACCTTTTTGCATTAACTATTAAACATCAATGCTCTTAGAGGAGGTAATCAAAGTGTTCAAGATTAGAAAATGCTAGTGCTTAAATTTAAAGCAATTTGAACTTTTATGAAAATTCTAATGACACTAAATGCAAATCTCTTGTAATTTAAATTTAATTTATAATAAACCATAGGTCACTTGATGAATACTTAAGGTTAAAAAGGTGACTGCATAGTCTAATAATAGCTAACCAGCAGTGGTAAGGAAGTAGTATCATAAATTTTGTTTGAAACTTCGTTTAACTAATTTAGAAATTCCTCATTGTTATTCACCTGCTAAACAGAGAACCCAATATAAAGATTGTCACTCTTTCTTTGAGAAAACTCATTCCCATGATTTTGTGTCCTTGGATAAGCTTCATACATTGGTGACATTGGTCACTATACTTTAAAAACAGAAGCAGCAACATTTCCAAGGTGACAGCCAACATTAAAAAATTGTCATGCTAAACAATTAAGCATAAGGAGAAAAAAAGATGCAGAAATTTCAGACCTGCTTCGTGTTATTTTCCCAAGGGAGAGCAGTGCTAATTACAGTGTGGTCCACAGGCCATGCCAGGTCCGCTGACTGCTCGTCACGGTGTTATGACAATTGAGAATAAACATTTGGAAACTCTTGTAGCAATTTGTCACTGCAGTGATATCAGAGTACGTTATCATTGCATAATAGAGCTGAATAGGGCATAGAGTAGTTTGGGTCAAACTTGCCTGGTGAGTTGCATTCGGGAGCAGCAGTGTAACTAGTCATGCACAGTAGGACGGGTATTGAGTAGTAGAACACACACTCTGGAAAAAAAGTCAGTAAATAAAACTGGTTCCTCACCCCCAGATAATTTGAAAATTCTGCTCTAGAGGCCTTATTATTCTCCAGTCACTATATTTGAATTTTTCATGGAAAAAAAAGTTCTCAGTTAAATTTTGAAGTGAAGACTGCCTTTGACTTCTTCATGGTCCTCTAGCTGGGACACTGTCCCATTCTGCTGAGGTCTACACTATGGACAGTAAGTCTCTACATCACATTGACCCTGGAGAAATGATTATCCCCAAGAAAGTCTCTAAACAAGTTTTTATAATCTTCTACTGATAACATCTAGAAAGATCTTTTAAAAAGAAAAGAAAAAGGAGTGTATTCTTTTAACATCATTTACAACCATTTCTCTCTAATTTTTAGCAACCACTCACAGCCTCTGGACCAGTGATGACAAGCTCAAATTCTTCATGGAGCCAAAGTGTCAGAAAAATTGTTCAAAACTTACAAATAGGCAAAAGAGATTCCAGAAAGTGCACTTTTGATCTTGACATTCTATTTATGGCCTATTTTACCACTATATAAGTAGAGAGATTAACTTATACATTTTTATCCAATACAAATGCAAAAATTTCTTTCTGGGAAATGAAAAACCCCAAAGATTTATTGCTCTGAAAGACATTAACCAGTTACATATAAATCAATAAATCTTTGGGGTTTTTCACGAGTGTCTCTTATTTGCTAATAATCACATTGCTTTGCACATAGCACCTCTAATTTTCAAAAACCCCTACATGGTGAGGGTTATTTTATACAGACGGTCCCTGATTTATGATGGTTCAATTTACGATTTTTCAACTTTACGATGGTGCAAAAGAAATATGTATTCAGTAGAAACCATACTTCAGATTTTGAATTTGATCTTTTCCTGGCCTAGCGATACGTGGTATGATACTCTCTAGTGATGGTGGGCAGCGACAACTCCCAGTCAGCCATGCCATCACAAGGGTAAACAGCCCATACACTTACAATCGTCCTGTCCCCATACAACCATTCTGTTTTACTTTCAGTACAGCATTCAACAAATTGCATGAGATATTCCACACTTTATTATTAAATAGACTTTGTCTTAGACGGTTTTGCCGAACTGTAGGCTAGTGTAAGTTTTGGAGCACATGTAAGGTAGGCTAGGCTAAGCTATGATGTTTGGAAGGTTAGGTGCGTTAAATGCATTTTTGACTTAAGATATTTTTAACTTACAGTGGAATTGTTGGGATGTAACCCCACTGTAAGTCAGGGAAGATATGTAGGTAGAAAATAAATAGGAAGATTTACCAGCTTGGTCCCAGTGACATTATTTATAAATAGAACAAAACTTCAAACTGACCGCAGTACACCCAGGTGGGTTCTGGAGCTGGCTTGACCTAGACCTTGAGAACTGGTTATATATATCTCTTCCCAAAGGAGTATACTTGAAATCAGCCATAGTTGGAGTATTTACACTACAGAAATTGGCAAACACCAGGACTTTTTTCCCCAGAAAGTTGGTTGTTAAACATTTACCACCATGTCATTGAAGGTAATATATTACCTCCTACATAAAGAAAAGGAAAAACTTGCAAAGACCGGTTGAAGTCTTGCTGTAGAGGGTTTAAATATTGCTTATATCTTGTTTAAACAGCACTAATTCATTAGAGTTTAGTTAATTTCCAAAATTTATAGATTGTACCAAAGATTACAGTCAATAAATATTTTTTCTCATTTCCTGTTAACAAAGAAGATTGAGTAATGGCTTATTTTCTCAGTCAAGTGAAGGTATGCCATTGTGGATTTTTCCCAATTTATGGTTTTTTTTAAATGCGTCCTTACTCTAATTTAGTCTCGGCCTTTATGTTGCGTTCTGGAGGAATGTATGAACTGAAATGGCTGGTGAAGCAGGTGCAACAAATGACACTAGAGGGATATCAAGAATTCCTCGAGAAAAAGTCACGCTAGGTGTTAAAATGCAAATTTTATGAATGGCCAGGGCAGGTGAATGTTTCAGGAATTGGTGGAGAAAACAGATGGCAACAATAGCTTATTAGGGATTGCTACGCGTTGCCTTATATTGTAAGAGCATCATAAAAAATACTACAATCCGGGCAGAAGTAAATAACGCATGAGTGGAAGCTGAAAAGAACTATGGCCAAAATCTCAAACCCTGAGAAGTCTATGAGAAGGAAACACCAACTGTTCTGAGCAAATCTCTATAAGGTCTACGCTCTAAAGATATCATGTGGACCATTATGAAGATCACACCCACCTTTGATGAGTATCATCTGTTTATAGTTTTAACATTGTTATGTGGACAAGGAGACTCTGATACAGTTTGTGTAAGAAAAAACATAAGTTGCTTTGAGTGTTACTTTTCTCCTTAGGAAAGGAAACAAATTGAGGTCAGTTAAGTGTTACTTAATGTTGTTAGTTATCCTGGTTTGCCCACACTATAACTTGGCATTGTACTTCACTGAAACAGTCACCTGTACATATTGATAAGCAGAACCATAGGACTGCATTTCAGTTATTAAGAAGTTTGACTTCAAATATAGATGAAGTAAACTGAGTATGCTTTACAACGAATCCAAAAGTGTCCAAAAGGTTAAACAATAACAGTATCAGCCAACTGAATAACAGCTTCTTAAAGGAAGCTTAAGATATTCTATGAGATATTGTATTAGACTTTAACATATTTTGGTGAAAATGAAAATTTTTATTTTGGTGGAGAAAGAACCATTGTGCAAAGACGTAATGGAAGTCACGGCATTAATATAAATATAAAAATACTCCAATCACATAAGCAGTTTATGGTAATAGTTAAATATCTTGTAGTAACTTATTATCATGTTCTGTCCATGTTTCTAAGCAAAAATCAATTATAAAGCTTAGACCGTAGAGAGGAAACTCATGCAGAAATAACTGTCCTGCAATGTTTCATCAGCTAAAATGTTTTTAATTGTAATAATAATATGTTTTTCAAGTGAATGTATGATTTTTAAGTGTTAAATAGTTGTCTTAGAATTTGAAGAAAACAATGGGAATGTATGGAATGACATTCTACCAACTCCAGTAATTTGATCCAATAACTTGAAAAACAACAAAAACAACATAAGCAGGGTATGTACAATGGAACAAAAATCAGGCTGACCTCAAAATGTATCTATGAAATATCAAACAATAGAAGAAAATGAAGCAATATCTATAAAAGTAAAAAATGAATGTTCAGTCCTACATCACCTAGATGTGATAAAGATGCAAATATAGAGATCATTTTAATGATTAATTGCAATAAGGCCTGCTATAAACAGTGAAAAGTGAGTAACAATTAGAAACCTATTATCCAGGTTATTTTGACTGAAAAGGATTTGGCTTTGAACATTAAATCAAGCAAATATATAGACCTAAACGAATTCATTGTAAATTCTCATGCAAAGTGAAATAAAAAATGAAAAAAAAAGAGAAAATTGAATAATGATTAAATCCTGAGTTAAATTAATGAAATTATGTAAAGGGATAGGAATAGAGAGGACACTGTTATTCCAAAAGATGAAACAAAATTGCTATATTCAGAATCTTTCTTATAAGAGTTTCAAAATGATTGTCATGCTTTTACACTTATAAGAAAAATTAGAACATAAAATTTTTAAAGCTTTTTCATAAAGAAATATTGAGACATTTTGACAGCAGAAAAGGGCTCCTAGAATTTATCATTAAGAAATAATCCCATATACAGAAAAGAAAGTGCATAAAGATATTCAGAACTATATTATTTTCAACAGCAGAAACTTAGAAACAACCTCTTTAACCCTAGGGAAATGGTTACATAAATATATTTATCCATAATATAATTTAATAAGTAGCCATTAAAAGTGATGGTGAGAAGTAATTCAAAATAATATAGGGAATGTTTAAAATTTTGGAAGAAAAATTTATGTATATGTAATATATAGGTGCATGCACCCACACACACACACACACAACACATCACATACACTAAAAAATCAGCTACCTAAACTCTGTAAAATGTATGGTGAAATAAATACAAAAAAAAATTGTCTCCTGTTTGTGTAATGGCTATGGAACTCTAGGCTGTGTTTCCTTTCTTTAACACACACATATATAAACACACACAAACACACACAATAATCATTATGTTCTATAAAGTCATTGTGAATGCTAAATTAGTGACTACTGGGCTATTTCTCCTGGGGAATATACAAAGTTAGGTCCTATAAGCCTCTGGTCACAATATTTTCATCAACCAAACAATACATAACCTTGCTTTATGTGTTTCTATTTAAAGGCATATTATTTGATATATATATTTCTTACAAGTAATTATATACAGTATTTCTTTGTAATAAAACAGCAGTTATGAAAGGTTTAACATTTCCCTGATTCTGGGTACATGACTGCAAATTTCTTTGGCTTTCAGCTTCACAGTATTGATGTCCAGGACACCTTTTTTTTAAAACCTTTTTTAAGTTAAAATATATTTGACATATTGTGCAAACTTAAGGTGTACGACATGTCAATTTGATGCATTTGTATATTATAATATGATTGCCATTGTAGTGATAATTAGCACCTCTCTCAAGTTCCATAATGATCCTTTCTTTTAGTGGTTGTGATCATTAAGTATTATTCTCTTAGCAAGTTTGATTATTATAATGCAATGTTGTTGTCTATGTTCACTATACCGTACATTAGCTCTCTAGGGCTTATTTACTACTCACTTCAAGTTTGCACCCTTTAAACAAACTCTGGCCTGTTCCCCTAACCCCCATTCCCTGGTAAACACCATTTTACTTTCCATTTCTATGAGTTTGGCTTTTTTAGATTCCAAATGTAAGTGATACCTTGCAGGATACTTTTTTTTTTAATCAGTTGTCATTTTATGAATTCACAAATGTAGGCATTTTCTATTTCTCCACAGCTTAATCAAGTAAAATGGGTGTTAATTTAGTACTTTGTGGAGCAGCCTTGCATACAAATAAATGCATTTTTTCTTCTTTTCCCTGGATATATCATACTGTTGATTCATTAACATTGGACTTAAGGCCATTAGCACTCTGACTCATGCCTGAAGGAAGCTTATCCAATGCATGAATTTTCTCCCCCTTAAGACAGGTCAGTCTTCCTGTTCTTAGGAACATTAGACAGCACTTCAGCCCTATGCTTGGGGCCCATTTTAAACAACAAATCACCAACAAAAAGCACAAAAATGCAAAAAACATGGCACTAAATGAATTGTGAAAAGGCTACTTGTTTACAGAATGAGAGCTGGAACAAGAAGGCAGAGTGTGACCTTGTTTGACTCACCTGTGTCTAGTGGGGTGAATCAAATTTCTCCCATTCTGCACATGTCCACAAATGATCTCCAATGACTGTGAAAGCACCAGGAATATTGATTTGAGGGTTACAAAAAATGTTAGAAGTAAAAAACTCACAGACACAGAATCTGTGAATAATGAGGATCAAATATGTGTGTTTGTGTGTGTGGGGGGGCACATATATGGCTTAGTTTATTGTAGTCATATGTTTTTATATCTAGAAAATACAACTGGCTAAGAAATAGAATTAATAAAATAATTTGTCTATAAAAATCATCAGTTTTCTTGTATATGAAGAAGTCCCATTCTTGATGTCAAAAAAATGATAGACATAAATCACAGCAAGATCCTTTTTGACCCACCTCCTAGAGATATGGAAATAAAAACAAAAATAAACAAATGGGACCTAATGAAACTTAAAAGCTTTTGCATAGCAAAGGAAACCATAAACAAGAGGAAAAGACAACCCTCAGAATAGGAGAAAATATTTGCAAATGAAGCAACTGACAAAGGATTAATCTCCAAAATTTACAGGCAGCTCATGCAGCTCAATATTAAAAAAACAAAAAAACCCAATCCAAAAACGGGCAGAAGACCTCAATAGACATTTCTACAAAGAAGACATACAGATTGCCAACAAACACTTGAAAGGATGCTCAACATCACTAATCATTAGAGAAATGCAAATCAAAACTACAATGAGGTATCACCTCACACCAGTCAGAATGGCCATCATCAAAATATCTACAAACAATAAACGCTGGAGAGGGTGTGGAGAAAAGGGAACCCTCTTGCACTGTTGGTGGGAATGTAAACTGACACAGCCACTACGGAGAACAGTATGGAGGTTTCTTAAAATACTAAAAATAGAACTACCATATGACCCAGCAATCCCACTACTGGGCATATACCCTGAGAAAACCATAATTAAAAAAGAGACATGTACCACAATGTTCACTGAAGCTCTCTTTACAATAGTCAGGACATGGACGCAACCTAAGTGTCCGTTGACAGATGAATGGATAAAGAAGATGTGGCACATATATACAATGGAATATTACTCACCCATAAAAAGAAACGAAATTGAGTTATTTGTAGTGAGGCGGATGAACCTAGAGTCTGTCATACAGAGCGAAGTAAGTCAGAAAGAGAAAAATAAATACCGCATGCTAACACACATATATGAAATTTAAAAAATTTAAAAAAATGGTTCTGAAGAACCTAGGGGCAGGACAGGAATAAAGACGCAGACGTAGAGAGTGGACTTGAGGACACAGGGAGTGGGAAAGGTAAGCTGGGATGAAGTGAGAC
The DNA here is from genome assembly GCF_949987535.1 of Balaenoptera acutorostrata. Classification (NCBI taxonomy): domain Eukaryota; kingdom Metazoa; phylum Chordata; class Mammalia; order Artiodactyla; family Balaenopteridae; genus Balaenoptera; species Balaenoptera acutorostrata. The sequence continues at coordinate 111,588,981 of NC_080067.1, forward strand.
AGTGGCATGGACATATATACACTACCAAATGTACAATAGATAACTAGTGGGAAGCAGCCACATAGCACAGGGAGATCAGCTTGGTGCTTTGTGACCACCTAGAGGGGTGGGATAGGGAGGGTGGGAGGGAGACGCAAGAGGGAGGAGATATGGGGATATATGTATATGCATAGCTGATTCACTTTGTTATAAAGCATAAACTAACCCACCATTATAAAGCAGTTATACTCCAATAAAGATGTTAAAAAAAAAGATAAATGGATTAAGATTCTACTGATGGAAATTTTATTTTTAAAATTAATATTTATTTTTTTATCATTATAAATTTAATTGGTTAACTTCAGACAAAATTACTAGTAATTTCTTTAGGAAAAAATTTTAAATGTTTTAAAGAAATCTGGAAAAATATATATGAAATAGCCAAGTCATATTTTCAAAAGAGGAATATAAAATTTCATAGCAAACATTAGCACAAATTTTAGTCCACAGTATCATAGACAGAAGAAAAATGGAGCATAATAGATAAACCAGGAACACACCTTACTATGTATAAGCACTTAATAAGTAATGAAAAGACATAGTAACTTAGCAGAAAGAAAGAAAATCAGTCAGTAAATAGTGTTAGGTTAATTGGCACTCTTATTTGTTGATGTGTGTGTGTATTTACACATACATTTTAGAATTTTATGTCACTTGCTTCAATATTAAATACAAATATTGATTTATTAAGTAATTGTCTGATTTAGAACAAGTCAGTCAAACTCTCTGCATCTTGGATTCTTCATTTGTAAAATAGTGTGGTGGATCTATCATTCTATAAAGAATGAGAGCCTTATACAAAATGGTGTCTGGAGCAGGCTCACAGGGTCATGAAAGCTGGTCGTGCATCTCTCTTCCCAATTCCATTTTTAATGACAGTAAGTTGAAATTGATCGTGGTGAGAATATTTATTCCAAGAAAATTGGCAAATGCTACAAATTAGGGGTTTTTTTCCCCTAGATAAACCAGTGTTTAAACACTTATCTACACACCACAACTTATACCTGTGTAAATGATATCTGTGTTATAATATCAAACATTTGGTATAAACATGAAATTAGAAATTGAGAATAGTATGGGGATATTTAGGATATAAGATACTAGGTGTTGCCATTTTAGGCATGTGAATAACCTAGGGTAGTGACACTCAGCTCTGACTCCACGTTAGAATCATATGAGACACTTGTTGGGACCTCAGTCCCCCAAAGCTTGTGATTTAATTGGTCTGAAATGCAGCCCAGGCATCAGTGTTTGTTTAAAAGTTCCTGAAGTGATTATACTGTGCAGTCACATTGCCCTAAGGTAATCACCAGTGTTCTCTACATAATTAAGGAACTTTGCCTTCAAAATTCCCACTTATGCTGAGATGTGTTTGAGTCTAAATTTTTGTTTAGTTTTAAAAGTTGCACTTAAAAATTCCAGTTTTAGTACCTAGGATATTTACAGATTGACAAGGAGAATGTAGTAAATGAAGGAGATTAAAGCTATGTCCTTTGGCTATAAAAAATCCAATCTGCTCCTTAGACTAGCAAAGAAAGCTATGAACAAAGTGGCTGTGATTCTAAGGCTGGCATATGTAATTTCCAAATTAGTAGAGGGGAAAACTAGGAATAAGGAAAATTCAGCAATCCAATAGGAACCACAAAAGGAGAAAAACAAATGATACATAGAAATAGCAGCATTTTCAGAAACACCAAGATCATGGAGATAATTCCAAATATAATATCAAGAACCATAAATATAAATGAACTAAGCATGACCATTAAAAGATGAAGAAGACAGACTTTATTAAGGAATATCTCAATTATATGTTAATTATGAGAGATACACCAGAGATATAAGACAAAATTTTAGCCATTTGCTTGTTTTTTCATTATTTCAAAAATTTTTACTGAGGGCCTGCTGTGTGCTGGGCAATATTCTATGTTCTAGCAGCGCAGCCATAAATTAACTGCGCTCTTGGAGCTTTTGTTCTTGGAGAGTGGAGGCGAGGTCAAAAGATGAGAGACTATCAATAAAATAACAATGGTTTATAGTATGCTACTGGGAGCAAGAGCCTTGCAAAGAATTGGCCTGCCTGTGAACCTGCCTGTATGTTCAAGACTAACAAGGAAGCCTGAGTGGGCAAAGGAGGCCTGTAGATGTGAATGAAAACTATTGCCTGCCCTATCAGTAAACAAAGGATGTTGCAGCCATCAAGCCATCACGTTATAGCCTCCCCAGTGGTGAACCCTGAGGGAACGCAGGATGGAGGCAGGATGTCCCCTCATCTAGCAGTCAGCTGCTGCAACCGCCCCTGACGGTGCACCTGAGGAAACTCAGTTTGAGAAAACACAGGCTACTGGCTACAGATAGCTGAGGTGCACATCAAAGGAATGATTTCCGTGAGCCCAGACTCTTGCATCTTCCCATACATAGAAAAGCACTAAATTCCTTAACTTGAAATATCTTGTTTTCTTTAATTAACAGTAATCTTTTGATGTTCCAACTACCTGGTCTTTATTGCAAAAACTCCTATATATCCTGGCTCCCCTTCAGAGCAGTTCCTCAGAGTGATGCGAGAGTCCTGTCTCCCAGGTTTAAGTCCTCAGTAAGTCCACCCAATAAAACATAACTCTCAACCTTCAGGTTGTGCTTTTTTTTTTTTTTCAGTCGACAGAGATGAGGTCACAGAGGTATGGCCATAGTGCAGAGCTTTTTGAGTCATTAAAAGGATTTTGGCTTTTATTCTGAATGAAATTAAAAGCCACTGGTGTGTTATGAGCAGAGGATGAATCTGGCTTATAGTTTAAAAGAAACCCTCTAAGAGCAATGTTAAGAATAGAAAGAGGAAGGACCCACCAGTTGGGAGGTTGTTGCATTGATTGATGTGAGAAAGGATGGTAATGAGGCCAGGATGGTAGCAATGGATGTGCTGGAAGGTAGAACCTACAGGGTTTTCTGACAACTGTATGAGAACAAAGAGGAATCAGAGATGACTCTGTTACTTATGACCTGAGGAACTGGAAGTATGAAGCTGCCGTTAACTGAGATAAGAAAGCTTTTAGGAGTTGCAGATCAGAAAGGAAGAAGGTAAGATTTGAGTTCAATTCACTGTGAACTTGATAAGAACAGTTTCAATGGAGATTAAGGCTGCATAGAGCAAAGTTGAAAAGGATGAGAGAGGAGGAAGTAAAGAGAGCTTATGCAACACTTTTAATAGTTTTACTGTAAAGAAAAGAAAAAGAATGGGGCAGTTGGAGGGTAAAGTAGTGTCAAGAGTTTTTATTCATGGAATATACAAGAGCATGTTTGATGATGAAGCAAACCTTATTGTTGACGAAGAAGAGAGAGGACGCACTTGCTGGTAAGTACAGGCAGATCTACTGTAAGGCAACTGAAGTTTAAAGTTCAGGGGCCCTCATTCTCACTTTTTCCAGGGCCCTGGGAGGTGCCCTAGCAATGGATTGACATTGTCATATGTTTTTTGTAAAATTTTCAAACGCAAAATATTTTAAACACAAAAGATAAAAACCAGTATTGCTACCCACATTGACTTCCCATCCATCCACACTCCCCTCTCATTAGGTGGTATTGGAGTGGCCACAAGCATTTTAGGGACCAGGCTAAAGGAAAATAAAACTGGAGGATACATTTGCTTTGAGTTTAGCAAGGTATATTTTTGTAGTTCCCCATCACTTTTACATGATTTGTTGTAGAAATGGCTTCCAGATGTTCTGTCTCCTAGTCAACCATAGTACTGACTCACCTGGCGTCCTGACAAAAAGATACAGAACCAGAGGTCACATTTCAATTATGATGCAGCACCAGAATTGTGTTAGTAGTGGGTGAGTAAAAAGTTTACAATGGGTGGAACCAGAAGTTAGCCTTGGAATATACAAGAAAATTCTTGGAAATTCTTGTAAAATTCTTCAAATCATCAGGTGTCTAAAATTGGAGGTGCAGGATTTGCTTCTCACTGATAAATAGTCACAACACAAGTGATTTCTTGTCTGGGATACACTCAATAAGTCAGAATATAAATTTATAATTGTACTATCTAATAAAATTATTTTTCTTATGTTTATATATTAAAGCAATATAAACTATTTCTGCAGAGCCAAACTGTTTCAAAGTTTTTCTAATCATAGCAAAACAATAATTCATTAAGAAAAGATAATTCATTAGAAAAGATTTTCTAATAGAAGTAAGGAATATATTTTTGTATTATTTCATAATCCAATTGATAAAAAGGAATGAATCATATGAACACAATGAAAATATTTAAATTTCTTGAAGATTTACCACAAAATAATGATATTAAAAAAAATAGCACACACACTCTAGCATGACATCAATAACAAACAGGTTACTGTTACCCACTCAAAGAGTATTTAAGCTTTGTCACTCACAAGAGTGAAATCTTATAGCTCATAAGTGAAAAAAAAAATAGATTTTCCCAATTTGACAATAATCCTAAAAATTTACAACATAACCAATATTTAAGTTGAAATAAAATTTTCTAAACTCTCAATAATAAATTCAAATTTTGATCAACAATATTAACAGAATAATTGGAGTACCATACTATTCACTCTATAGAATAAAATTATACAGATCTTACCATATGAAGAGACAATCAATGAATATGCAACAAAAATATGGGGGGAAAAGAATTACAGTAACACATCAGGCTGTTAGTTAATAAAATATATCATTTTTTCTGAATTAAAGATTCTTGTAATATTTCCACATTTTTTATATTTGATTGAAATCTGTGATTAATTTTTTTATTTTAATATTCACATTTATACCTAATTTAGTATTTGCTATTTTGTACTGTTTTTCCTAAAGAGGGCCTCCAAAATTTATAAACTCAGGTCCCACAAAACCTGGATCTGCCCTGTTGGCAAGATGACTTTGAGCAGTTCAAAGAAATAGAATTTAGAATGTGAGAAAAGTGTTTCATTCACGGCAATTGAAGAGAAGGTAGAGTACATGAATGGATATGCAGGGAAGGAAGTGGTAGAAGAGGTGGTGGAAGCTTTTGGAAGTTTTCTGTTTCCCAGTGAAGGAGAAAGCAAGGTGGTTTATCAGAGAATGAAGATGAGAAATAATGCATTAGAAGTTTGAGGAGTGGGGAAATGGCATGAAGTCAATGTCAAACAGAGTGGGAGAGTGAACGGACTGGGGAAAAGCATGGTTCCTGAGCAGCCCTGAGAGCTCACTTGAGGCTGGTGATCATGAGTGTCAGGTGAACCCACTCAGCCTGGTCTTTGGGTCTCCCTCTCCTGGGAGGGTGCGCGGAACAGGCAAAGTGGCTTCATCTGTGCGCTTTCGTCAAATGAGAGAGAAGGGCAAGAGAGTTGAAGTATGCCAGAGAGTATCAGAATGCTTGATAAGAAAGTTCCTTTGGGTAAGGAGGTGAATGAGGACATAGGAAAGTGAGGGACAGTAAGAAATAGGGGTATTGATGGATTATAGGTCCTCGCGGGGCTTAAACAATGTTGGAGTTACCAGAAATATAATAGGTGATACATGGAAAGTTGGATATTTTGATAAATGGAGATATTACCATCACTGCTAACAACATAGTCTAATAAATGCCCACTAGTGGGTGAGGTAGGGTGGAGGAGAAATCGAGGAGCTGAGTGGCCAGTATCCTAGAATCAATTGTCAAGCTGATATTGAAACCAATACGATTTATGTCAGAAATAATGTTGGAGAGAGTGGCAATGAGTTCAGGACTCTATTTATGACAGCAATAAGGAGGGAGAGTAGATGATGTACTTAGATGGTGAGACATTTGAAGCTGAGGAGGTTTGGGGAGGTGGTGAATAATCTTTAAACCAGAATGAAGAACAAGGGGAAATTCCCTATCCCTGGCCCAATGACACCTGAGGTTTGGAAAAGAGAACTTGTATGCTGCAGAGGAAGTACTGGTCCCATGGGACATCGGTAGAGCATGAAAGCCACAATAAAGGAAGTAAAATTATATAATAGAGAAAAATTAAATAAAACAAACTGTGATGCTATATTAATTAAGCCCGAACTAAGGCAAATAAACAATGCCAGGGATGATTTTAAAACTTTTCAACTCCATCTGTGCCTCTAGACGTTGCCATGATGATTATTTCCACACAGGATTTGAAACTAGGGCCCAAGTCACATAACTCTCATTTCTTGTCTCCAGAGATTCTACCTGGTACCCACCACTGCACATCCTGGAAGTGTGAAAGAATTAACACTGGTGCGGTCACTCTTGACCAATGAGGATGGAAGTGCTTTTGTTTCCTGGGCAAACTGTTGTGAGATGCAACACAGATAACTCAGGACATCCTCTGGAACCTTGCATTAGGTGTCAAGACTGGCGACCAACTCTACAAAGCATCCTTGATTGGCTTTCCCCTTTTATTTCACTCTGCTTGTCCCTCCCTCTTGCTGCCGGTTATCATCTCCAAATAAACCACCTGCCTGCAAGCCTTTGTATCAGGTTCTACTTCAGAGAAAGCCATGCTAAGCATGTGATTGTAATATTTTGTGGCCAGTTAATATACATACATGAATGTATGTGTATGTGTGTGTGAGTGTATAGATAGAAATAGTTCTTAAACAGGTCTTAACTGTGATCATTTCTGTGCGATGTGTGTGCCTTTATAAGTTTCAAACACTTAAGAGAACCTGAAATATTAGTCATACAGTTTCAACTGCATATTTAGGAACTTTGATTAAATGTTTAATAGATTTATAAACTCAAAATATTAAACACTAAGCCAGGTAACGACAGTCTCTCTTTGTGTAGAAGACCCCCTCAGATATTGAAGATATTGCAACAATTCTAATCATTTTTTAAGGGGCCCAGGGAAATTCTAGCCTTTCTTGGGAATTTATAAGAACCCTGGAGATGAGCAATCCAGGAAGCTGGAGTGATGGGTCCTGGGCCTCTGCATCAGAGCATCAGAGCAACATAGCCCAAGCCCTTAGGGGTCCTGAGGGGTGGATGTGCTGCTCCATGGCTCCCAGTCATTCTATGTTAAATTGGGTCTAGGGTCCCTTCTAACGTATGCACACCTCCCTGATCCTGTCCCTTTCTTCGTGTTTTGAAAGCCTAAATTTTCTGCTTCCTTGGAGCTTATTGATGAATCTCCAACTTCAATAGCATCATGTTGTGTATTTTCTCCCAAAGCCTGGATATTTCTTTTTATTCAACTTATTTTTCCTTATGCAAGGAAGCTCAGAACAAAGATTCTGAAAGCTGATTATATATTTAAAAATACCAAGTCACTTAATATTTAGCTTAAATTCTGCTAAATCAATTTAGGCCATAATATGAAAATATATTTCCTTATGGTTAAAAAAAGAAAAAGCTTTTTCTTACTTGAAAAGATAAAGTGGAATATATGTTATTTCTCTTTTTGCGTTTAAGTGAAGGTAGAGAAAGGATGTGAGAAGTAATGGCATGGTATAATTTACATGTTTATAATAATAACTCTGGATTATCAAGAAAATTGTAAATTTTCTTAAGTATTCTGTTTTATAAAAGCACATTTCTAATGATTATTATTGGAATCATTAAATATTTTCAATTATCAAAAGAATAATAAATGTCATTTATCAATAGCATCTGCAACAAAAACAATCTCCGATCAAAAAAAACACAACAAAACCTGATTATACCTCTTCTGAGAGAGAAGAGACAGTTAAAAATTTTCTTTTGAGGGCTTATTAATTCATAATGGCAAAAAACCCCAAAAGGTGTGTATGTGGGGGGGGGGATGCTCATTAATCAATTAGACAACATGTTACTAAGTAATGAATATTTTTTCCTATTTGGGAGTATTTCTTCAGGAGAAACTCCCAGACGTGAAATACTGAAGCAAAGTTAGAAAAAAAAGTGCACTGTTTGAGACACGCTAGCAAACTGAACTCTTTAAGGTACTCACAGAGACCAAAAAAGACACGTTTGTCTTCATTCTAGCCGGCACTGTTTTTTAGAGTTTGCTGGTTTAATAGTGAAAGTAAAAACCGACCACACAACCACTAGCATACTCTCTTACACCCGCTGCTTTTGGATAATGATATTCTATAATTTTCCTAAATTATGTTGTCAAAAAGTAAGCGGAAGCATCCCATTGTTTGTGTACAGTTCTCATTAGAAACAAAAATTATTGTTCAATTATATCATCATCCATTGAGTATAGCCATCTGAGCAATTCAAAACCAGGGAGTCCTCATTATCTGTAAAAGACAAGTGTAATCAATTAAGTTAAATGCTTCAGTGAAGCTGAAAGACTTGCCCCCTCAGTATTTATTTTGATTACCTGCCAAGAGTATAATATATACATAGCTAAGGAATGAGTTTCAGAATGAAAACCCTAAGCAGACCGGTCTTTCTAAATCTTAGAATCAAGCAGTTAATGATGACCACAAAATTTAATTATTATCAGTCAATATTGACTAATAGTATAAACAGTAGATTAAAATGATTCAACATGTTGGGTAATGAGTAGCAGGAAGTTTTCTCTTTCCAAATCATGAAGTGCAAAGTTAAGTCCATGGGAATTACAGCTGAAACCACTTTCCTGTTAGTTCAACATTTAAACAGTACTTTTTTGTGAGTGCTCCTGTTTATCTCCATGTGGCCAAGATGTATGTATATGTTGGGAGACAGGCAAAGTGTGTCTCTGAATTGTTCCACTCTATGCCTGTAGAAAATCTGTATATGTAATCTTGATCTCCCTTTCGAATTTAGGTTTCTATATTCAATTACCTACTGGCTGTTCTTAAGAGAATCAAATTCCAAATATGCAAAGTTGAATTTTCATCTTTCCACCTATACCTTTGCTTCTGCCTACTGTTCCCTATCTCATTGAGTGGCTTCACCACCCTCCTAATTGCTTAATCCAGAAACCCAGAAACTCAATTACCATCCTTCTCCCTCAGACTCAGCCTATATGTTCAGCTGATTACCACCTTCTATCTATTTTAACTTCATGCTGTCATCCAACATTTATTGAGGATCTGAAGTGTGCTAGGCCAGTGCTTCACAGACTTTAACATGTATACAAATCACCTGAGATCTTGTTTGGCTACTAATTCAGTAGTTCTGGAATTCTGCGTTTTTAATAAGTTCCAAAAAGATGCCAATGCTGCTGGTCCACAGGCCATATTTGGAGTAGCAAGATCCTAGGAAATCTTCTAAGAGCCAAGATGCTACCGTGACCCAAAGTTCCTGGCCTCAAGCAGCTTACATTGTAATGAAGGGAGATGGAAAATGAACAGATATATCTGAGGAAAATAAGCATGATGGAAAGAATAAAGAGTAAATGGTACAGTATAAAGAGGGAAGAGAGTGATAGTTAAGCTATTTAATAAGGTGGTCAGGGTGAACCTTTCTGATAACGTGACATTTGAAACCTCACATAAGAAGTAAAGGCAGAAAAAAGGATCCCAGACAGAAGTTGTCTGTCTCCTTCTCTCCATCCCTACAGCCTGAGTTGAAGTCCCCTTCATTTCTAGCTTGGACCACTGCAGAAGACGTCCTTCCACTTGTACTTGTCTCTGACGCATTCTCTACACCATTTCCAGAATGATCTTTCTAAAGCATAACTTTAATCATGTCATCTTCTAAAACTCCTGTTGGCTTTCATTGCTCACACTATAAAATATGATTAAACACTCTGTTAACCACACTGCATTAGCCTCCTCTTTTCCAATGCTAGGCTCGAACCCGGGCCCCCGCAGATAAAGCACTGAGTCCTAACGACTGGACCACCAGGGAATTCCCTGGCTGAGTATTCTTAATGTACAACACATTCCTTTCAACTTTTAAATAACTGCTTGCTGTATCACTGCCATTTTGTAGATCCTTACCGAGTCTTTTCATGCATTGTTGAAATGCTCAACTAAGTAAAATACATTTTTCCCTTCATCAATTTCTGTTTTTACAGAGAAAATGGAGACTATTTCAACTCTGAATATTTGCAACAAAAGCATGCAAAAATGTCCCTTTTTATTGGAGTATAGTTGATTTACAATGTTGTGTTAGGTTCAGGTGTACAGCAAAATATGGAGAAAGAATCTAAAAGGATGGATATATGTATATGTGTGACAAAATCGTCCTTTCATATTTCAAATTTTAATTTCTCCAAGAAATGAGGGCAATAAATTTAGAACTTATTTAAACATGTGCAAATTCCCAAGATCCCTGTTTGCTATGAGAAAATATTTGATTTGGTTGTTAGTAAGCTAGAAGCATACGTTTTTCTCAAATATTAAAATTTAAAGGAATGTCAACTATAGATATCTGATTTATCCTTTTTAAAGTATTGTTTCATTTACTCTTGTTCATGTGCTTCTATCTATGATTAACTCATGGAGTTATAGCCCTAGAAGCCAAAAAGAGAATTGATGATGCATACATTCTCAGAATCTTAAAATCAATCATAGATGCTTTATCTCCTCACATATAGGACAAGTTTTTCTGCATGAAAAGCATGTACAAAGATGAGAGTTCTGGAATACTGAGGGCCTTCCAGTCCAAGGTATTCCCTATTCATGTCCAGTCAGATGTTAATCCACAGCCATCTCATGTGGGATACTGGTCAAGTCAAAGAAAGCCGGGTTCTCTTTCTTTCGTGGTTTTCCTATGACTTGGCAATTTGAATATATGACACTAAATATATTCTAACAGAACACAAGCGTTGGGAACATTTGAGTTGTATAACGCAGGGCTCAGAAACTCAAAGGCTGATGTGGATCAGACTAGTCTCTCTTCTCAGGAAACTTCCACAGACTACCAACACAAACTATGAAGAAAGTGAACTTCTACTTCAAATACCCTCGGCTCAGAATTTTGGGCCCTTTCCCTGCTTCCATTGCAGTCTTTCCAATTCAATTTCTCAGAAATGTTCTGACACTATAGTTTAATTAAATAACATTTCAATTGTTTTGCAAAACTTAGTGGCATAGAAGAAAAATGATTTATTGGTTTCATGATTTTTTGGATTGGCTGGGTTCAACTAGATAGTTCTTCAGGTCTAGGTAGTTTCAGTAGAGGTAATCTGTGTGTCTGCCTTGCACTGAGAGTTGGACTATAGCTGGGTATTTAAGATGGCCTCAGTTACGTGTCTGGTACCTCAGCTGGGGCGGATGAAACTGCTTGAGATTGACTGGTCTTCTCTTCCCAACAAGATTCAGCTTCTAACATGGGGCCCAGCTTTCCAAACGGCAAAACTGGAAGCTGTCAGGTCTCTTATGCTCTTGTCCCATACTGCTATAGGGTCACTTTTGCCACATGCTTTGGGTCAAAGCAAGTCACATGGCAACATATATTAAAGGAAGGGAATATGAACTCCATCTCTTGAAGAGATGGACAGCATACATGCACAGGATAAGTTATTTCTGTCGCCCATTTTTGGAAACAATCTACCCAAAAAGAATTCTTTTCTATAAGTATATTAAATTTCAACTTTATTTCTAATTATGAAATAAAAGGCATTACTGTGCTCTGTTAAAGAAATTCCAAACCTTATCAAATTAGTAGCAGAATTTGTTAGCAATCGTTGGTGCTTCCTGGAACCATCTAATCAAGATATAGGTGTTACAGACTGATTATCTGTGTTCCCTCAGAATTCACATGTTAAAGTCCTAACTCCCAATATGGTGGTATTTGGAGATGGGGTCTTTGGGAGGTAATCAGGTTTAGACGAAGTAATGAGGGTGGGGCTGATGATGGATTAGTGTCTTTATAAGAAGGAAAAGCAAGACCAGAGTTTGTTCTCTCTTCCATGGAAGGACCAGAGAAAGGGCATCTGTCTTCAAGCCAGGAAGAGGGCCGTCAAAACCAAATCTGTTGGTACTTTGATCTTGAACATCCCAGCCCTCAGAACTGTGAGAAGTAAATATCTGTTGTTTAAGTCACCCAGTCTATGATATTTTCTTATAGCAGCCTGAGCTAACACAATAAGTAAGGCTAATCCTTCATCTAGAAAAACACAGTTTCTCCAATAACAGCTCCATTCTTCATTATTCATGTATAAAATCTAAGTGACTTTTACCACCATCAAATTTCAGTAACAAGCTTTGTGATTTTTTCATGACTTATAGATTAATATAAGCTGAAATCACCAAAGATAAAGTCTTTGGCTTATGCAGAATATCGTCGTGTATTTGAGAGCTATTGCTGAAATTCAGTGGCTTACAGGAACAGCAACAAGATTATACACTATAATATATGTAACAGATATTACAAGAATATTTATTCTTCTTGTCCACAGATCTGTGGGGTAGCCAGGGAAGCTCTGCTTCAGGCTGTGGGTCAGCTGGACTGGGCTCTGGGCTGTGGACTGGCTTCCGGTGTTCTCCACAGGTCTCATTCTGGGACCAGCATCCAGGGCATATGCTTCTTTTGAAAGCTAGTAAGAGCATACCAAAGCAAGTAGAAATGCACAAAATTTGTTAAGACCTTGTAAGACCTACCCATACTGCACTTGCTGAAACAAGTCACTTCACCAAAGCTAACATGCATGGGACAGGGCACTGTATTTCACAGACTCAAGGTCACTGCAAGTCACATGCAGAGGAGAGAAGTAAAGAACAGCAAACAATATTCCCATCTACCCACAGCAGGACAAATCCCATGACTGACCAAATCTAAGGACAACATTGGAGTGGCATATATGACTACTGATGCTTAACGAGGTGAAGATATCTGATGTTCATAACAGTGATCTTGAATCATCTAGAAAACATTGCATAATGTTCAAGAATTTTAGTTCTTTAACAATCAAAATGTTTCTAAAACATTTTAACACCAAAAATGATTGTCTCTAATTTCACAAAAAATTTATTTTTGTTGAACACATCCTATTATAGTGCCATATAATTGACATTATTGTACTTAATTAAAATTTTATTCTTCTATATCCTATTTAAGTCTATAATTCCTGTACTCCAAAATCATATTGTTCATTTTTTCTCTATATTCACACTCTAAAACTGTAGTAGAGCTGAACTTTAAGAAAGAGGTATTTTCTTTTCTTAATTTCAATTTAATCTAAGGAAATCCTAGAAATGTATTCTAAAATAAGCAAAGCATAAGCAGTCAAAACTGCCTGGCACTTCCACTCTATCTTACTGAAGCAGCATTTAAAATGCTTTTAACATATTTCTTTTCCTTTGAACTTGTAACTGTTGGAGAAGGTCATCAAGAAGACCTGAGTGCCGTTTGACACTCGAACTTGACCTGGGCAATTGGAGGCTCCTCCCCCATCCCCTGTCCTTGGAATGTAAGTTCTGCCACTAGGAGTTGCTTCAAGGACATAGCCGTGAAACAGTAATGTGTTGTTAAGACCATCTGGATGGTTTATGTGACTGAATCCAGTATTAAGGCCTCTATATAAACTTTTATACATAGATTCTGGAAGGCGGGTGCCAAGATCTACTCATCTTGCACCTGCCCAAGACAAACCTCTTTTGTATGTAAATTCCCTTGCTTATTAAACCTGCCACCTACAAATCTGGAGTGATCTGCCTCTTTCTTCTGTCTCTCCTTACCCTCTGTGTACAGGGGCCAGTTCCCACCTGGGGAATTCCCAAGGTTGCAAACCAAGAGCAACATAACTCCAGGTTTAAAAAATTGAAATACCATAAATTTCATTCCAATAGTAATTCATTGTACATTTTACCAACCTCTTGAATGTTCTTAACAATTGTGGCCCTTGAAATTAAAGCACATGAATTAAGTTGAAAATGAAATACATACTACTGTTCTCTCCATTCCCTTGACTTGTCTCTTTTGATATGCTCAGATAAAATACAGTTATGCCTAGGTACAATCATACCTTGTTTTGCGCTTCACTTTATCGTGCTTTGTAGATACTGAACTTTTTGCAAATTGAATGTTTGTGGCAACCCTCTTTCAAGCAAGTACATCGGTGCCATTTTTCCAACAGCATTTGCTCACTTCATGGTTCTGTGCCTTATTTTCATAATTCTCCCAATATTTCCAACTTTTTCATTATTATTATATTTGTTATAGTGGTCTGTGATCAGTGATCTTTGATGTTACTCTTGTTTTGGGGCACAACGAATCACGCTGCCCATATAAGACTGTTAACTTGATCCATAAATGTAGTGTGTGTTCTGACTGCTCCACTGAACGGTCCTTCCCCCATCTCTCTCCCTCTCCTTGGGCCTCCCTATTCCCTGACACACAATATATTAAAATTAGGCCAATTAATAACCCTACAATGGCCTCTATGTGTTCAGTCAAAAGCTAGAAATGATTAAGCTTAGTGAGGAAGTCATGTCCAAAGCCAAGATAGGCCAAAAGCTAGGCCTCTCGTGCCAGACAGTTAGCCAAGTTGTGACTGCAATAAATAAAGTTTCTTGAAGGACATTAAAAGTGCTACTCCAGTGATCCCATGAATAATAAGAAAGCAAAACAGCCTTATTGCTGATACGGAGAAAGTTTTAGTGGTCTGGTTAGAAGATCAAACCAGCCTTAACATCCCCTTAAACCAAAGCCTAATCCAGAGAAGGCCTTAACTCTCTTCAATTCTGTGAAGGCTTAGAGAGGTGAGGAAGCTGTAGAGAAGAAGTTTGGAACTCGCAGAGGTTAGTTTATGAACTTTGAGGAAAGAAGCCATCTTCATAACATAAAAATGCAAGGTTAAGCAGCAAGTGCTGATGTAGAAGCTACAGCAAGTTATCCAGAAGACCTAGCTGAGATAATTAATGATGGTGGCTATGCTAAACAACAGATTTTCAATGTAGACCAAACAATCTTTTATTGGAAGAAGATGCCATCTAGTTCTCTCTCTCAAGAGAAGTCAATGCCTGCTTCAAGGGGTCAAAGCACAGGTTAACTCTCCTGTTTTGGGCTAATGCAGCTGGTGACGAAGTTGAAGCTAACGTTCATTTACCATTCTGAAAATCCTAGGGCCCTTAAGAACTGTGCTACTGCACCTGTGCTGTATAAATGGTACCACAAAGCCTGAATGACAACACATCTGTTTATAATGTGGTGTACTGAATATTTTAAGCCCACTGTTGAGAACTACTGCTTAGAAAAGAAGATTCCTTTCCAAATATTACTGCACATTGACAGTGCTCCCAAGAGCGCTGGTGGAGAAGTACGACAAGATTAATGTCATTTTCATGCCTGCTAACACAACATCCATTCTGCAGCCGTGGGTTGAGGAGTAATTTCGACTTTTCAGTCTTATTATTTAAGAAATACATTTTGTAAGGCTATAGCTGCCATAGATGGTGATTTATCTGATAAATCTGGGCCAAAGTAAATTGAAAACCTTCTGGAAAGGATTTACCATTCTATATGTCATTAATAACATTTGTGATTCATGGGAAGAGGCCAAAATATCAACATTAATAGGAGTTTGAAAGAAGTTGATTCCAACCCTCATGGATGACTTTGAGGGGTTCAAGACTTCAGTGGAGGAAGTAACTGCAGATGTGGTGAAAATAGCAAGAGAACTAGAATTAGAAGTGGGTCTGCCGATGTGACTGAATTGCTGCAATCTCATGATAAAACTTGAATGGATGAGGAGTTGCTTCTTATGGTTGAGCAGAGAAAGTGGTTTCTTGAGGTGAAATCTACTCCTGGTGAAGAGGCTGTGGAGATTGTGGAAATGGCAACAAAGGATTTAGATTATGACATAAACTTAGTTGATGCCACAGCAACTCCAACCTTCAGCAACCACCGTCCTGATCAGTCAGCAGCCATCACCATCAAGGCAAGACCCTCCACCAGCAAAAAGATTATGATTCGCTGAACACTTAGATGATGGTTAGCATTTTTAAGCAATAAGTATTTTTTAATTAAGGTAGGTACATTGTTTTATTAGATATAATGCTATTGCACAGTTAACAGACTACAGCATAGTGTAAACATAACTTTTATATGCAATGGAAAATCAAAAAAATGTGACTCACTTTATTGCAGTGGTCTGGAACTGAACCAGCAATATTTCTGAGGTATGGCTGTATTTAAAAACTAGGGAAAATTGTATGACAAGCTCTACTAATATTATTTAAATGGTATTTCATTGAATTGAAAAGTTATTTCTTTTGGAAGGGGGAAAGGAGGAGTTTAGTTACAAGCTATAGGTTTTTATAGTCATAATGCAGTCATTACATTTCTATAAAATATAACATTTATTGCATGAATTATTCCTTATAAATTAGACACAAATTTACATTGAAGTTGAAATACCAACAAATGCCTCCAAACTAAAGTATATATTAACATATTCATAGTAAAACTATAACAAACTCTGAATACACATACACGCATCAAAGTAATTCAAGCTATTTCCTTTGTCTGGAATTTTCTTTCCTTATTTGCCAAAATTGTGAATCTTACTAGTTATGAACAAGTGGATTCCTCACCTTTAAAATTGTTACTGATAATAAAGCCTCTAAATTTAGTTACCTTAAACAATGGTCTTTCATCTCCCTGAATTCCTAGAGCATTTATTGACTCTGCCTTCTCTTTGAAATTTAGCTGATATTGGTTTGTATTTTAGTTATCTTTATAAGTGCCATATCTCTCCCCAAAGACTATAAGCTCTTGGATATTAGGAACTGAGTCTTATAACTGTTTGTATCCTCTGAGCCTCACGTGGTATCCATTTTGATTATTGGAAGTCCGAGGAATTCATTACTGATTAATGAATTTTGAGGCTTCTTTAAATTGTATGATGATCGATAGGGAGAAATCACAAATACACATGTACATACATTATCATTGTACTTTTGTTTATGCAATCTCTTCATGTAATTTGAGGGAAAACATATAAATAAAATGTGTATTTTAGAGCTAGGTTGGTAGATTGTTTTTGTAAAGGGCCAGATAATAAATATTTTAGATTTTACAGGCTATATTATCTCTGTTGCAACTGCTCAGCTCAGCTGTTACAGTGTGAGAACACCCACAGGCACTACACAAAGAAATGAGCAGAGCTATTTTCCAATAAAACTATATTTACCAAAGCAGGTAGTAGGCTAGATTCTTCTGCCCAAATCTGGAAGGATTTTCTAGTGTGTTGTTCTAGAGGGTTGACCAGGATATATTAAACCAAAAAGCATACATCTTATTTCACTTGTACTTAGGGCTACGGAATAAATTAACCAATGTTCACTCAAAAGAGTTTGTTTTCCTCACATACTCCCTAATATTCAGCAAATTTTATGCTAGCAAACAAGTTTAATGCAGGTTTTGGTATTGCAAAATTTGAAAATACTTTGTAGTACAGCATAATTTTCTTTGTTTTAAAAGTATATTCCCTCATGAATCTATGGTTTCAGTGGTAAGTTTATTTAGGTAACATAAATGTTGTTACATTTTTCTCGAAAATTGAAAGAAACAATTAACATTTACTCATGATCCAGAGTTCATTTTAAACATTTTAATCACAGAGTATAATTTTTTATTAATTAATAAATACATTTGGGAATCTCTTAAATAAATACCACTCTAAGGTTTATTCCAGGCACCAGGAAAACTGCACAACTATCTCCCTTCATGCTATTTGTTCTAGAAACACATTCAATGTGCATTCTTTGTGCTTCTCTTTTGTGTGACTCCAGATTTTCTGCAGAAAAAGTGATAGACAATCATCTGTATAATTCATAAAAAGACTTGGAAGTCAAAGTTAAGCTTTGACTTTTTACTTACAGTTATTACTTTAAAAATATTATTAGACTTGTTTTTTTGTTTTTTTTAAATTTATTTATTTATTTATGTATTTATTTATGGCTGTGTTGGGTCTTCGTTTCTGTGCGAGGACTTTCTCTAGTTGTGGCAAGTGGGGGCCACTCTTCATCGCGGTGCGCAGGCCTCTCACTGTCGCGGCCTCTCTTGTTGCGGCCTCTCTTGTTGCGGCCTCTCTTGTTGCGGAGCACAGGCTCCAGACGCGCAGGCTCAGTAACTGTGGCTCACGGGCCCAGCCACTCCGCAGCATGTGGGATCTTCCCAGACCTGGGCTCGAACCCGTGTCCCCTGCATTGGCAGGCAGATTCTCAACCACTGCGCCACCAGGGAAGCCCCTAGACTTGTTTTTGAGAAAAGTTTATTTTCCTGACAATAGTCAATAGTCCCAGATAAATTTTAACAATCCCTTTTGTTTTCCTGGCTCTAGATGTGTGGTAGTGCCACCTGCTGGTGTACTTGAAGCAAATGTCAAAATCATGAACCAAAAAAAAAAATCTACATGTTGGACATAGTATAAAGATGCATTAGAAAGAGCTAGAAAATTAAATAACCTTGAATACTATTTGAGGTGCATAAAGTTACTTCACCTAATTTGTATGTATTTTATTTTTTAAAGATTCATTTTTAAATGCAGTAAAATTTTTCATCTCAGACCTTTAGCAAAGTTTTTTTTTATAATTGTAAAACTTTCTAAACTTCCTAATGAGGAGTTTACAGCTTTAGCTACTAAAATTGTTTTTATTCAGTTTTTTGTTTGAAATTTTTATGAAATTTCTCTATACTTCTCAGCTTTCTCAAACAGAATATTCAAAACACAATTAATCTGATGCTTACTCATCAATGGCAAGCATGCCCTCAATCAACTTTCCACTCTATTTCCCAAGTCAACTGATGAGTTATCACTGCCTGACAGAGTATTTCATAATACTAGCCACTCTGTTTCCCTCCAATTTTCTTTTTATAACCTCTTGTATTCATGGAAATTACCTAAACAATGAACAACTTTTAAAACAAAAATGTTAAACAATCGGAATGGAAGTATTAGTGTCAGCTTGCAAAAAAGCTTGCAATTTAATACTAGAGTATTTGTAGAGGGAGGAGAGAAGACAGATCTCTACCTTAGAAAGTTTTAATTGAATTTTCTGTAATAGATGAAGGAAACAAAAGTTTTAGCACCATTTATGAACTCTCAGTAACTGACTCTTTCACTCACCCCACTCCTTCAACATCTTTTGAACAACCGTTAACTGCTCTTTTCCTGGGTCAGAAAGATAAGTAGAGGAAAAATGGCAGAGCTGATTCACCCTGAAGGTGAATAGCATAGCAGACAAGTTTATATAAATGTAGTAGTTTCCTCATGTCAACTTTCTGAGCATTTCTAGAATCCCCTCTGGCAATCATCCCCCATTTAGTAAATATCTATGCCTTTATGCTGCTGTCCAGTTAGTGACCACCACTAAAGTATTGATACTTGGGACATTTACGGTCTCCATTAATGCAGTCATCAATATGTCATCACCTTCCTTGGACCAAAGACTATGGTACCACTCTCTGCCTTCCTTTTGCTACATGGCTCTCAATATTTTTTGCTCCATTTTTAATAGTTAAATTTTAAGTGCTTTTACCATAAGCTACCTTAAATTCCTTTAGAAATAGCCTAGGTATAAAGATTAAACATATTCAATAAATAAATACCTGTTGTAGGCTTTTTTTCCCTTGAAGACCTTTTTCTAAAAAAATTATCCATAGAACTAGTGACTTAATACATTCCTGGTTAAGGCTTTGCATGGTTGATCCTTTTCAAAACTTTGCTTAAACCAAAAGAAGTCATATGAATGTGAGCTTTTTATCTACCTGATGTGTTAGTGGCAAGTTATGGGGAAGAAACAAGGTCTTGTGGACCCCTGGAATTCCACAATTTGTTTACTGCTTTTAGAACCCCAAATCAGAGCTGACCCTATGGGAAGTTAACAGTAAAGGTACCAGGACACATCTCATCTTGGTTTCTATTAGCATCACAACCCATTTTGACAAAAAAGAATCAAGCAGAATTTTCCAAACTTCCGTAGGCTTGCCAATGTAAACCAAACCTAATGTGATTTCTATAACAAAAATATTTAATGCTTTGTAATGCTTATACGAAGCATTAAATCTACCAAAATGTAGCAAAGCCATGCATCATCACCTATCACTGTGGAGACACATTACTTGACCTGAATAGAGAATGCTGTGTATTGATTCAAAGCATTAATCTCCTTTTAAGGAGAAAATTCACACCCTTGTCCTGTGTTGCTTTATTATTAAACGGTGGTCAATGCTGGCCATCTGCTTGACGAGCAACAGGAAAAGTGACTAATTCTATTGGACACTAATTTGTTGAGGATTTGAGTTGGCACGTCATTGAGGAAGCCTTCTTTCATTTCCTTAAACAGTTATCTCTTTATGTAAGTTTGCTAAAAGTACTTTTTCTGTCTCTAAAGAACTATTTTAAGAGATAGTTTTAGTCTGAATTAAAAACTTCAGCTTATCCCATTACACTTAAAATTCTAAACCTATCCTTGGAGACCGACTAGCCCATCTTCAACACCTCACAATGTAGAATCTCTTCGTGAAAAACCACTCTGTAGGAGTAAAGTGGATATCTTTTGAAGATGCATGGATTACCCAAACTAGCAGAATGAGATTTAGTATAAATGAATACTAATTTAGCGAGAAATGTCTGCTTATATGACAGAAGGTTATTTGCTACAAGGAGATGATGACAAATTTTCTGTTTGTGTGTTATTAATGCTTATTGTGACTAACTAGTGGTTGTAGACTAATTCAAAGATCGGAAGGTTAAGTGCAAGAGTGCCTATAGTAGCGAATGTCCAGTAAATGTCCTGATGGTCAAACACTAAAACTTGGGACCTTGGAAAGCACACTAAGTTTTTCCCAAGTCATAAAGATCCTGCGCTAGGAAATACAAGGACTCAAGCTTTGACCCATTTGCCTACCTAAGCTGTGATCAGTGCTGGTATAATTTGCCATGCTGGATACTGACTTGGTATGTAAAGTTTTAACACCTAGTTATATTACTTACTATGGAGATTATAGGTAAATATAGACTCCACCAAACTTAAAAGCAATTTATGACATCGTGGTAAACAACCCTTGATTTTGAAATGATTTAAGTGTTTTCTCAAGTGTTTAAATCAAGTTGTTTGCAGTTTAAAACCGCCAACTCACCTAGGTAGACACGCACATTAAAATAGTAAAAATTATTATGTTTACCATGAAAGTCAGTATTTGAGCAATTTTCTTATTAATAGTTACTTTTAAAAACATTTTGATGGAATATTTACAAGATGGAGAAATGTGACAATGTTACTTAATTCTTCCCTCAAACAATAACTGTGCATTCTATAAATATGCCTATCCTCTTTCTGACATCTGTGTCAGGACATTTCCTGAGTTACATTTGACATAGGCAATGCTTTGGCAATATTTGCAATTTGAGAGGAAACTGCAAAAATGTTTCAAGTAACCACATAGATGACTTGAGTCATACCTCAGGGAAGAGGATGAAAAACCAGCTTTAGACAATGTTTCATTCTAGGCACACATTTGTAAGATCAGATTGTAGGATATTATAACATTGGTGGCCTGTTTCTTTTTTTTATTTCAAATCCTTTTAAAATATAATATTTTGGCTTAAGCTTGTGTTATCATGAAAGCATCTATTGCCTAGTTCTACTATAAGATTTGCACTTCTCCAGATGTGATATGACTTAAGATATTGACAAGCAGCAGAAGTAATCACATATCTGATCATCTGGAATATGTCACTACCTGTGTTAGTATATAAACTTGGAAACCATTTATGGGCAGATCATGGAGAATTCTTTATCTTCAATATAATACAATACAATTTGTGATATATTTAATACGTGCAACTAGTACATTCAGTTTTACATTTATACTCAACTAATTTTAGTTATAATTTTACTTTAAAGTCTATTTTAAACTCTTTGAAATCCTGAAATCAAAACATTCTGGTATAATCTCATAGGTTGTATACTTTCTATGCATTTTACATCTTCCAGTTCTGGATAGGGATATTACATGAAGGAAGGTATTGTTTTTACAAATAGTAAGAATAATTCAGCTAGCCAATAATCTTGAACACTGATGATTAATAGCTGTATTAGTTAGTGTTCTGTAGAGAAACCAAACCCATAGAATTATAGTGTGTGTGGGTATGTGTATTTAAAGGAATTGGCTCCTGTGATTATGGGGACCAACAAGTCTGAAATCTGTAAACATCTGGCCTATTGGAAACTCAGGCAGGAGTTGGGATTGAGTCATGAGGCAGAATTTCTTCTCTGAAATCTCAGTTTTTGCTCTTAAAGCCTTCAACTGATTGGATTAGATCGATCACATTATTAAAGGGTCGTCTCCCTTTCTTAAAATCAACTGACTGTAGGTGTTAACCACGTCTATAAAATACCTTCACAGCAACACCTAGATTGGCACTTGATTAAATCACTGGGTACTACAACCTAGCCAAACTGCCATAGAAAAAGAACCACCACAGAAGCTAATGAAATTAATTTCTCCTTATTACCATTTTTTCTCTATTACTTTTCCAAAACCTTTGAATGAAAAGACAAAATGGCATGGTCATAAGGGGAGGTTGCTACTTTTGAAAAGCTGCTACACTTAAACGGTTGTTAAAATGAAATTACTTCCCTTAAAGAATGAATTTTTACTCGCTTTTTGTTTAACAAACTGGTTTGGGCAGAAGTGAAAAATAGAGAGGAGTAAGTGCTCTGAAAATGGAATGACTAATGTAAGAGACACCATTGCAGAAAGAAAGAAGAGTATGTATGTTTCTAACAAGTTCAAAAAACAGAAGCTTTAAAAGAGCAATTATTCAAATGAAGGACCTGAACTGGTTAGTGATGTGAATTACAGGACATATACCCTGTTTTTTCCTAATGTATATTTTTTTCTTATTGGGGCAGTAGAGATTTGGGAATATTTAGTTAAATCAAACAAATTCTTCAGAAATATATGAGTTTGTTTCACTTTCTAAATAAGAACTTCTAATTCCTACATTGCACAGATGGAATTCTTTACACCTGCTCTGCGTTATTATGATGGTTTAATTCAACTAGCACTCTGCTTATGTGCATGCTGCAGCATTCACCAGTGCAATGTCTCTGAGACAGATATTGTGAGCTTTCGTCAGCATCTCCCAGATGGTAGATTGATTTATTGTTAGAACACTGGTAAGAGAATATTTCTGATACTATCACAACCAACAACAAAAAACAGACAGCAAACTACCAATTCTCCTTTCACCTGCATTGCAACCCCATTCTGCCCAACTTTCTTTCCTCTTACTCTCCTTCCTTTCATAACTCCTACGCTGCAACCACATAGTTGGCTATTAACAGGCATGACAGTTAACATCTATAGACCCTTTTTATAAAAAGAACTGTGGGCCTAGGTTAGATGACTCCTTCTGAAAAGCCTTCTAGAACCAAGAGTTTATCATCTAAGGAATCTGCTGAATTCTCAGCAGTCTATATAACTTCAAAAGTGCCTTATTGCTCTAATTTTCCTAAGCAATGTCAGCATGATTGTGCCCATCAGACATTTTTAATATTTCCTTCCTGAATGGTAGCCTTCAAAATAAGTTATATTTGTATCAATGGAGAGGGAGGATTGATGAAATTGCATATATAATAATATTCACATTGAGTTTGATATTCTTCCATATCGGTCTATTCAGATCACAAATGAAGAGAGGTCAAAAAATAATTAAATAGTTGAAAGGCCAAAAAAAATGACCAATAAACAAACAAATAATCAATAAACATCCTCATTAGTAATGAAAAAGAATCAAGTTAAAGAGCAATAATCAGATACTATATTCTTTCCATCTCTATATACATATTGTTCAATACTTCAAGGGTATGTTGAGACCTTCACACTCACAAATACCTAGTCAGAGTGTAAATTTAAAAATCCTTTACAGAATGTAATTTGGTAATCTCAATTACCAAATTACAATCCTTAAAATATTCCTATCTTTTGAAGAATTCATTTTCATAACAATTCATTTTTAGTAGTCTACTCTAAGGGAGCAATCACAGATGTTAACAAATATTTATATACAAAGATTTTCATTGCAGCATTATGTGTAATTTGTCAAATATTGAAATTGTCCTAAATGTTCAATGATAAGTTAACATTAACAAATACAATAATATAAAGGGAACCCTCCTATACTGTTGGTGGGAATATAAATTGGTACAGCTACTATAGAGAACAGTATGGAGGTTCCTTAAAAAACTAAAAATAGAGCTACCATATGACCCAGCAATCCCACTCCTGGGCATATACCTGAAGAAAACCATAATTTGAAAAGATACATGCACCCCAATGTTCATTGCAGCCTATTTACAATAGCCAGGACATGGAAGCAACCTAAATGTCTATCAACAGAGGAATGGATAAAGAAGATGTGGTACATATATACACTGGAATATTACTCAGTCATAAAAAAGAACAAAACAATGCCATTTGCAGCAACATGGATGGACTTAAAGATTGTCATATTGAGTGAAGTTAGTCAGACACAGAAAGACAAATATCATATGATATCATTTATATGTGGAATCTAAAAAATGGTACAAGTGAACTTATTTACAAAAGAGAAGTAGAGTCACAGATGTAGAAAACAAACTCATGGTTACCAGGGGATGGGAGCGGGGGGAGAGGAAGGATAAATTGGGAGACTGGGATTGACATATACACACTACTATATATAAAATAGATAGCTAATAAGAACCTGCTGTATAGAGCAGGGAGCTCTACTCAATACTCTGTAATGGCCTATATGGTAAAAGAATCTAAAAGAAAGAGTGTATATATGTATATGTATAACTGATTCACTTTGCTGTACACCTGAAACTAACACAATGTTGTAAATTAACTATACTCCAATAAAAATTTTTTACAAATTACTATAAAAAAATACAATGATATATGATGAAACATTATGTAGACATCAAAAATATCTTTTTAAACTTTTTTAAAATATGGAGAAATAATCATACTATTATATAAAAAGATGATATAAATATATATTGACAGAAATTATTAACCAAATTATATTTGACAAACTAAACAAATATTTCCTAATGTTTTTCATGTCTCTTCTGTCTTAGTCTTTCCTTTGTTATATGGGCAAATGTCATTTGGAAAAGAAAAGGCTATGAGACAGGGGACTGGAATGAAAGAAGTTAAAAATAGCCTTTCTGATCACCAGAGAAGGGGCCCATGGTTAAAATAGTTGCTATTATTCCCAACATGGCAGATCTTATGCTTTAACCAAGCACCTGACTTTCTAATCCTGCACAGAGAAGAAAGAAACCAATGCAAAAACATTATGTTAAGTGGTTTTGCATCAATTATATATACATATATAAGATATGTAATATATAAGATAAGATATATAGTACATATAATAAATACACGTATGTATATTACAACTATACATGTATATCACAACTATACATGTATATCTAAGGTTGCAAAAAATAACTAAGGGGTTTTAGTTTCTTTGATCGTTATTTTCCTTTATCCTTAACATTTTTGTTTGCTAACAATAATATTTACTTTTACTCTTAATAAACTATGTACGTGTGTGTATATATATATATATATATATATATACACATACATATATATGTATATAAAATCTATACTACCCTTCTCTGCAGGGATAGAAAGTATACCTGTCTAAGAGATAGCAGGCTTGTGCTGTAGAGGTGGTCTTTGTTAAGGATGTGTGAAACCCTGAAATTACTGGGCAAATAAAATAGGTTATAATTAAAAATTTATGTATATTTAAACTTAGATCTCGAATACTAAATTTAATAAAAATTTACATAGCTGTCACAATCTAGTTAATAAAAGGAAGAAACATACCTGTTCGTTTTGATCAATATTTTACAAAACAATATTAAAAATCCTTCAATCCCTAAGGTAACATAGGCAAGTCTTGATAATGGTTAGGTTGTTTTTATTTTGTTCCCATTAAGCTTTAGAAGGTGAATGTCATTGCCCTCTTCCATGCTTTACCTGTGTTCTTAGCCTCTCAGTCACAAGCTGTCCCACCAGGATGCCCAAATTAAGTATTCCCACCATCCAATCCTAAAGTCCAAGTCAATATATACCTGTTACATGTCCACTTGGGGTTCTGTTCTATATAAATCTGACAAGTTATGGTTATGATGGGCCACAATTATGTTTCCTCAACCATGCCCGAGATGCATCACATAGAGCCCTATATCCCAGTTTACCCGGTTCACACCTGTTACCCAGGATAATTTTGAATGGAATCCATTTGCTTCTAAAGGCTGTCCATATTTGGATGATACATTATATGGTCACCTTAATCATAACAGAAAAGGACTATTTGAATAAAGAGATAACCAGTGTTTATTATCAAAGACCTGTCAGTGGAGATAATTATCAGGGAGTAAGAAAGGTGTGGTCAGTAACATAATGTAAGCAGCTATATTAATTAGCCTTCATGTAGAACTAGTCCTGATATGACTTAGTGTCAGAAATCGAATTGCTCTGTGCATCATGATGATTTACTCATCCTATTTTTGTCACTGATTAAAGTAACTTTTTGAACCTTGATTTCCTCATCTGTAACCAAGACTAATATCTCCCATACTAATTACCCAGAATGGATTGTGTAATTTAGTAAATTATTTATCTTAAGTTCATTGGAAGAGAAAATATGCAACATTATTTTACAAAGATTCGCCTCTTACGGTCACATCTACTCTGGTTACTTCTATTTTTAATTAATGCATCTCTTCTTTGTACTTTCATGAAGCATTATGATTTATCCTGTATCTTCCTAAGAAGGCTGATTTCCTTCTAACCAAAGGGGTTAAGTTTGATTTTTTTTTTAAAACTTCCCATGAAATTATTCATTTCATTTTCAAATATAATCTTTTAGATTTTAATACTAAATATTAATTGAACAAGGTGTAGGTGTTCTTTCTACAAGCTATGCATTCAGTAAATGGGATAATACAGCATCACAAATGAACATTTAAAACCAACAGATGTCCTTATGCCAGCATCTAGCTCCTCCAAATGCAACGGATGAGGCCAGGGAGTAGATGGAAACAGACATGATTCTTGCTTATCTCAAAGGTGTAATTTAGAAAATGTAGAAAAACCATTATTCTGAAGAAAAATACACATGAAGAAATTTTAAAAGGGAATTATTCAACATGCTCCAGTTCCTCTCCACATCTCAGATTATTTCTTTGCTTATTTACTTGGGTAAAGTTACATTTGGGATTTTTAAAAGAACCAATATTTGAAAACCGTAGTGTAATTAGGATATTGCCCAAGTGGCCATGGAGACAGGAGGGAAAGCTGTCCTGATTGCTCCCTGCGTTCCCTCCAACATCCTCTGCTGCTTTTCTCATTTGGTCATAGAGTTCTGCCAGCCTAATTGCCTTTCCTCCAGTTCAATTACTGCTCATTCGTCAATGCTGGATTCCAGCCTCAAATTTGCCATAAATAATTTTCATAATGACTTCAACTTGAGCAATATTTTCTTTTCACAATTTCCTTTAAGTAAGTCTTAGAATTTAGGCTAAAATACTTTTTGAAGAAGTTCATTTATATTTTTCTTCTTACTTTTTCCATATTTTCTTTCTCCGCCTTCTCTTCCCATCTCTTCAAGTGCTTCCATGACTTTTATGGCAAGGCTTTCTAGGTTATGTTTCCAAAAATCTAAGCACTTGAGGGGGAAGGGAGGTGGGCGCCTTCAAACTCTTCGGGCTAAGAGAATACATTAGCGGTATTAGTGGTGTCAGTATTGAAGAGGAGACTAGCAGACAACTCCTTGGCAGGAGCCAAGGACCTCAGGAAGGATAGACACAAGTGCTTGAAGAGGTTTAATTCACACCCAGCACTTCTGCACCAAAGATTTATGTTTCTCAATAATGGAAGAAGTGTAACGATGAAGGCCTGAAGTGACCATGTAGATTGGAACAAAAAGTATCTAAACAGTAACCATTGTGATCACATCTTCAGGGACTAAGGACCCCTGAAAAAAGAGTGGGGGTGTGGATTTTCAAGAATGTCTTATATTACATTTCCCACAAGCCTTATGAGATGGGGGTCTTTGAGTTTAAAAGGACACTACTTATAGACATTAACAACTATAGTCTTTCTTGTACAGCTGAATTTCTGAATGGAAATGTATAGATGTTTTGAAATTGTTTTATAGAGCCTCATGGGAAGAAATTATGCCCTATCATGATTCTTCATATTAAAGTAGAGCTGGTGGGAAGCAGTTTCTTACAAATTTCTTGATGCTTTAAGTCTCATCCTCGTACACCAGCTTTAGAGTTCAGACACCTCGGTGGTAATTCCAGGTCTGTCATTTCCTCATTGTGAGAACTCGAAGAAGCTGTCTAACCTCTCTGGACCTGTTGTATTTGATCTCTTGTTCTCTACAACATAGATAAGGCAGAAATCTCAGATCCCTTCCCCAGAATTGTGTTTTCCAACTTCACTTTTGGTAGGTGGTTGGGTGGAGAAGGAAGTCTTTTAGAAGAAATACTCATTGAAGTTATGTTGTGGCATGTGATTGTTGTTTTTGAGAGAACTTGCTTTGCCTTGTAGATGCTCCATTCCCAATGTCATAGGTACTGTTTTTCTATGTAGCAGGCAAGTGTCTCCTGGAGCATGACACCTTCAAATGTACAAGGTGGAGATGGGTCCTTGTGGTGAGAGTAGAGAGGAAGGGAAACATAGAACAGGGACCGCCAAAAGATTTGTAGGCTTCCATCCAGAGCGGTCTCTGTAAGGTTTGCTTTTTATGAATATCCCTACCTACACCAATTACCACTCAATTTCTTTACTTTCCTCTACTCCAAACTTCTTTTAAAAAGTCTGAATTTCAGCTTCCAATTTCCAGTCTCTCTTTTACTCTGTTACTAAGTGATCCAGCTTTATATTGGATAACTGTTGATTTTTCCTGCCCAATGTCTTTATTTTCTTCTTTAATTAAGCTTCAATATTTTTTTGGATAGCTATACCTTTTGTTAATTGTGTGAATATATATAGTTTAGTGTGGTCACTAAACCCAAGGTCCCGACTATTACTAAGCAAGCATTCACTTTACCATACCAGCAACACAGGTCTGGTATAGATTCACCAACGTATTTATCCTTGTTTGTTTCTACTATCTGAAGATTTCTTTTTCCTTCTTTCTCCTTATTTCTTTTTCTTTCTTCCTTCCTTCCTTTCTTTCTTTCTTTTTTTCTTTCTTTCTTCCTTCCTTCCTTTCTTTCTTCCTTCCTTCCTTCCTTCCTTCCTTTCTTTCTTTTTCTTTCTTTCTATCTTTCTTCTCTCTCTCTCTCTCTTAGTTATATATGTTTAAAAAACTCTTTATTTTATGCAGCATTTCCATTTGTTGCAGAAAGTTTTCTGGGTTATATGAGTGACATTTTTTCAGAACTGCAAGTATTAAAAATTAGTGTATTTATGGTGATTTTGATATACAGACCTTTATATATGTATGTAAAGCTAAATCTGAAAGTCTTTTCTTTAAAAAAATCCTTTTATTTTTTCTTTGAAATTTCCATCATGAGATTAAAAAATCACCTATAAATTCTACTTGTAAGACAACATTTTTAAAAATAATAGACACTTTAATCCATGTGTACTTATTTGATATATGCTCCAAAGTGAAGCTCTTTTTCCAACGTATTTTTCAATAGTGAGCCAAATGTCACAGGACCATTTATTAAATAACTCTTTCTTTTCCTACTGATTCATAAAGGCACCTACATCAAAAACAAAATTCTCACATTGATACTTGTATAAATTATTTTGAAATTATTAGTAGAATTTGACAAATTATTGTAAGTATAAAAGATTAAAAACTGTCTTGTCAGAAAAGAATTTCGTTTTAATGTTTTTAAGTTAACAATCTTACCTTCTCTTTTTATGTTTTATGTTTCAAAGTGTTACAAGTGACCTTTTACAGGTGATGGGTATTGATTTGAATATGCTGATGAAATTGCTTGGTTTGCAAGATGTTTGATAAAAAAATGAAACCTTAAACTACCAACTGTGTTTGAACAGATGATGTTTTTCTGCTTAATGCACCAATATTCATTAAACAGAAGTATGTGTCCAAAGTTCAGGTATGAATAAAAATGAAATGGATTTTCTCGGTGCTTACATGTTAATCTCCATTAGGTCATCGTTCCTCAATATCTTTATGATTTGTACTTTGTTCTTCAATATAAAAAGAGCAATTAAAATATTACAAAGCTTCCCTGAACTCTGAAGAACTTTTGTTCTCATTACTAATCATTTTTAAACTGGAATTCTGTAGTTAGCTTTACAAACTTGCGTAATTGGCTAATTCTAGGAACTTGTTCTATTCCTATTTTCATCCTTCTTATTTCCCTAAATTATCTCTCCAGATTATGGATATCAAATACAAGTAAAGGATGTACTAAGAAGAAAAATTTAAAAAGACAAAATTCTTTGTAATATTTTACATGGTGCTTACTATATCATAATTACCTGAATCATATGATGTGGTATATTTATCTTTTATATCTATCACATTTGAAGCATGACCAGAGTTTCCTGCTATATATGTGTCTGTTCCTACCTACCATTACACAAGATTCTCAGTGGATCTTTTAAACACATGGCATATCATTAACCCTCTCTTGTCCCTTCATCTCCCTTCCCCGAACTCCCTCTTGCTTTTCCCCTTTACTTTTCCCCTCACCCTCTCCAAACTATTTGACCCCTTGGAAAATATGTAGAGTTAAAGTAAGGCAAGTAAGAAACATGTTCATTTCACTATGTATCAACTAGTCAATACATTTGTTTATTAAAGGGAAATGTATTTTGCAAAATAATTGTCATGTGTTTTTTATATTTTGTAAATTTTATCAATATTTTAATCACTCATCATTCATGACGTCTGATTCATTGACTCAATTTTTCATTAGAAATAGAATTATCATATTCATTTTAATATATAATGTATTTTTAAATGATCTTATTTCATACAGTGAAGTAATTAGGTGATTCTGACCATATTCAGTTTCATAGATGACTCCATTAAAACTCACTTTTTAATTTTCCTTCTCCCATAGATCCTAAGAATATCAATGTCATTGGTTTTATGACATTTATTGGTTTTATTTATTTTCTGGGTTCAACTTTATTGTCATAAACATTTCCAAGTCAGTTATTGTTTTACTAAGATTCATTATTTATCATTATTTAAAATTCAAAATTTAGCTAATCTAGCTTTAAAAAATTCTGTCAAAACACTTTGTTTACACTCTACATGTTCTCTGAGAACCGTGGGAAGAACAGCTTTATCCTCAGAGATAGTTCCTTTCTTTAATGTACAACAGAGTGGTTTTCATTTGCAGAATCAATCTGGTTCAAGGCAGGTGTCTCAGTGAAAGAAATTCTAATTTTATTTACCCTTTATTGAACCTTTCATTTTTTCTTAATTAAACTTCTAGGCTCCTGTCAGGAGTAATGTAATTACCTTCGTTTTTATTCAGAGACCTAAGATCTAGACAGCTAATTATTCATAAAAAAAATATATGTATACACATACATACACATACACAGGACAGAAACATATATGGTTAATTGCTAAATTGTTTTAATCTGTTCTCTCCATTCTCCCCTGCAGAAACAAATGCACTTTACTTGCTTAATAAGACACCCAATAAAGAATTGAAATTACCTCCACAGACTTGTTCGGTTACTACACTGAAAGAGTTCTTGTACTGGATGAAAATATATGTGGAGAGATTAAGATTTTTAAAGTAAGTACAAGTCAGAATATTTAGATATTTCTGTGATAGCAACACTACAAGAAACATAAAGGAAGTATTTTCAACTAAAGAAATATAAATAACAAATTTACATTTAATAATTTATATATCTAACAATGTTGGGAAAATATAGAACAGAGATCAGCATAAAATCACTTGGTTATTGTTAAAATTACACTCAATTAAATAACATATGCTGGGGTAACATGATATATTTCAAAACACTTAGCACAAATGGGTCACAGAGTAGATGTTCAATAAAAAATAATTGAATCTGAATTCAAATTAGAAAACGTCTTATTGTTTACAATAAAAGAATGTTCTTTCCTAATAATTGGGCACTAACCAGAACTGTGTGCCTGTGAGCCAAGAGCAGCCCTCAGCACTATTCTTAAATAATGACCCTCAGGCACTGGGGTTTTTCAATAAATTTAGTTACGCTGCTACTTAGTTCTCCCACATTCATCAAGCCATTCATTTTTCCCCCATTTTAATCATTGACTGAAAATAGATATAGCCACATCTGATTCAGAATAATATAGATTTCTGAAAGTTTAGGTTATTAGATCTGTTTCTCAAATGATCACACAAATTTAAAAACACTTTATCAGCTCATGACATTGCTGCCTGATAAGTAGGAAATATAAAAGCAGCATAAACATGGTAGTAAAAAAAAAAAAAACAAAGCATGGGATAAGCAGAAGAGGAGTAAATGGTATAGATAACATTTCAGGAGAGGTAGTCTTAAAGCAGAACATAGTATTAATTTGTCTTCTGAAAGCCTTCTAATTCTTCATTATGATCTATAATGCCTTGCTTACTGTCACTTTAAGAACATGTTTTTCTTCCAGTTTTATTGAGGTATAATTGACATATAGTACTGTATAATGTTAAGGTGTACAGTATAATGATTTGGCTATTTATATGCATCATGAAATGATTACCACATTAACTTGAGTGAAATATTTTTTAGCAAACGTTGTGAATCACACATAAATAACTGAATTTTTTAGTTGACATATTCCAGCCCCACTCAAACAGAACACAAAATACTGAGGCAATCCCAAATAATCAAACTTAGCCTTTGATCTCTATCAGAGGAAATGAAACACCTTTCTTTCTCCTACTTTGCACCCCTGTTTACCTTGTCCCCCTTCTACAACCCCTACATTAGATTATCTTGTGTCCTGAACTAAGCCACAGCCAGATGATTATAATTAAATAATCTCACTGCAGTAACTAAGGAAAGCATTCGCTTCTTTCATCTTCAGAGATACCTAAATGAAAAAAGGAATCAGACTCACTCGGCACAGTATCAATTAATTTACTGTGTTCTGTATACATTTCTTGTTACACCACATGATATCCTTGTGTCACCCAATAAGACTACTAAGGAGCTAATCTTTTTTTTTTTACACCATGAGTGTAAGGAATAACAATATAATTTCTAATTTAGGTTCAAATAGCAAACACCTCTTGTGAAAGATTTACTCACTCAAAACATACCTCTATGCATCATGTATTAACGCTGTCTAATGAAACTTGGAGCAAAGATGTTTTCCAACTAAATTAATTCAAGCACAGCAGTCCATTGTTTAGACAAGACTTACTCTATTAAGTGAGTGAGGCAAATAATAAATCTACCCATGAACTATAGTACAACGGAGATATGGCCCTTGTGGAAGAGCATCATTCCTAAGTCAATGTCTCACCTTGACATTTATTTCCCATAAGTACCAAGTTTACCCTTTAGACAGCATTAAGAAAGCATTCATCTTCAGCAAGGCTGCAAGTCATTGACATTATCTCTTCCTTGGGCAATAAAGAACCTTGATTTCTGGATACAAAAGAATTTAAGCAAGAATAAACTGCATAACGCACACATTCGTTGCTGCTTTCACAATCAACAAAGAGCTAAAAATGACATGCATGACTTCTGCATGTTTTGAATAATGTCTGCTTCCAATGTAACAGAGTTTCTTTTCAAGCCATATGTCTGTATAATCGTTTCTTTAAAAACTGCTTGGAGTAAAATCTATCATCTTCTCAAATGTTGAGTTGTGGGAATACTACATTTTATTGTCACTTACACTAACTGAATAAATTAATTTAGATTCATTTTCATATCCTGATGGGAATCCCCCATCTTAATTCCTTCTCCTCTCTCTCTCTCTCAATCTCTCTCTGTTTATATATAGAGAGAACATATGTAACATATATATATATATATATATATATATATATATATATATAAATTCTAATTAGTTCAAAGTGATTTGAATTACAAATTGGTAAAGAAAGAATATTAACATTAATTGAACATATTGAATAGGGTTAAATTATTTAGTAGTGCCAGTCCATTACCCCACAAGAAATAATATCTATATTATTCATGTAATACACCTGGGAACTAATATAGGTTTATACAGAGACCCATATGCTGAGAAGGTGAGAATACTACATCTTGTAGAGAATTAGCTCTTTTTCCATGTTTTCTCCCTGAAGTCATGTGACAAGCAAAAAGTCTAAATATAAAGATACGTAGAAAGAGTCAGGGAACTATAGTTAATAAATCTCAAAATCAATACACCTTTTCCTTATACAATAAAAGGCAGTATTACGTAGCTTGTTCAGGCTTTAAATGGATGGCTTGGATTCCTATACCATCTCTGTTACTTACTGTATGACTTTTGGTAAGTCTTTAACCTAACCTCTCTATTCCTCAGTTTCCCAGTCTGTAAAACAGTGCCTAGGTTGCTGGATTAATGTGAGGATCAAAGAAAATAATAACCATAAAGCACATAGGCTTAATAAGCATAAATGTTTATTTTAAAATTCACATATTAATAATTGTTAACATTTATAGAGAACTTATTAGTATTATCTCCATTTTATAGAAAAAGTAAACTGAGACACTGTAAGGTGAAGTTACTTTCCTGTCACTTCATAGCTATTAAGGTGTCAAGCTTGAGTTCAAGCCCAAATATTTTGGCTCCAAAATCTATCTACATGCTGAACTATTACTTTATTTCTCAACTCATGCAAAAATGTAGAAAAATTAAGAAAACAGATTTCACTTCTATTACCTGGAGACAAATAGATTTGAGTATTATTTCCTAATAACATAACAGCATTTTTTCTGGGTTTATATATTTTTGTCAAAATGTGATTATTCTGTCAAAACTCAGTTTATTTTTAAAAAATAATTGTTTAGTTAATTGAAGAGAAGCTACAGTGAATGAACCAAACTAACAAATGTGCCTCACTAAGACGTCTGCTATATTTTCTTTTATTACCTTAACTTGAAGTGGATTTTTCTTCTTATTTATCTGATAGTTTTCAAATTATGCTATAATTTTCCTTAGCATCTAAGCAATTATAAATGAACTCTATTGCAGCATTATTTACAACAGCCAAGATATGGAAGCAACTTAAGTGTCCATCAATAGATAAATGAATAAGATACAGTGTATACAGTGGAATATTACTCGGCCATAAAAAAGAATGAAATTGTGCCATTTGTGACAACATGGATGGACCAAGAGTGTATTATTCTAAGTGAGATAAGTCAGGCAGAGAGAGACAAATACTGTATGATTTCATTGAGATGTGAAATCTAAAAAACAAAACAAATGAACAAATATAACCAAACAGAAACAGAGTCATAATACAGAGGAAAAACAGGTGGTTGCCAGAGGGGAGGTGAGTGGAGGGAGAGAAATAGGTGAGGGAGATTAAGAAGTACAAAGTTTCAGTTACAAAATAAATGTCACAGTTGTGAAATATACAGTATAGAGAATATAGTCAATAATTATGTAATATCTTTGTATGGTGACAGATGACAACTAGACTTATCAATGTGATCATTTTGAAATGTATAGAAATATCAAATCACTATGTTCTATACCAGAAATTAACATAGTGTTGTAGGTCAATTATACTTCAAAAACAAATAAAACTCATAGAAAAAGAGACCAAATTTGTGGCTACTAGAGGTGGGGGTTAGGGGAAAGAGAAATTGGATGAAGGTAGTCAAAAGGTACAAACTTCCAGTTATAAGAAAAATAAATACTAGGGAGGTAATGTACAACATGATAAAGATAATTCACTCTGCTGTATGTTATATATGAAAGTGGTTAAGAGTGTAAGTCCGAAGAGTTCTCATCATACGGAAAAAAATTTTTTTGCTATTTCTTTAATATTGCATCTATATGGGATGATGGATGTTAAGTAAACTTGTTGTGGTAATCATTTCATTATGTATATAAGTCAAATCATTATGTTGTACACCTTAAACTTATATAGTGCTGTATATCAATTATATCTCAGTAGAAAAAAGTTTTAAATAAATCAAATCTAGAAACATAATGCATACGCCAGCTTAAAATGTTAAGAGGAATTTTTTAAGACTCCAAAATAACAAAAAACAACAAAAACAAAAACAAAACCTCTAGACAAAAGAGAATTTTAAAACTTAAAATCATTAAGAAATGCACAAAGGAAAACATCAACATATTTAGTTCATGCACAAAAAATTATATATGTCAATATCCAATATAAATTTAAAAGACAAACAAGAAATTTTTAAAAATTTAATCATTAAATGATGGAAACAATGAAAATGAAACAATGACAATTAAAATTAATGTTTTAATATATTTAAAAAACACATACAAATTGATAATAAAAATCAATATTAAGTAAAAAGGCAAAACATAGCATCTGTTATTAACAAAACAATAAATACATATAGCTAATATAAATATGAAAATATAGCATATTAGCAATAAAAATGCAAATTAAATTAATAAAATGCTATTGTCTTAAGTGACTAATAGAGCTAAGTATTTAAAATTTAGTTTATTAATATCATTGAGAAAGCAACAAAAATGTAAGTTTTACTCTACTGAGGCTATTATGAAATTGCAGAACAGCATCAGTCACATTTTAAGGGTGTCTTCCCAGGTAGCAATCCATCCCTCATTGTCTACAAATGCCTGAGCGCTTCCAGTGCAACCCAATCCATTCACAAATGTGGACACAGGGAACCATGTTGTGCTTCTGGAACACAACAAAAGTCATGGCCAATCAGAATGTTTCTCTCATAAATGTAGACTGAGAAATGGCAAAATAATCTCTTTGGTTAAAAGCTTAAGGTGTGATCTGGAGATCTGTTAAGTGGCCATAGATGGACTCAACCTAGGCTGTGTTGTAGAGAGTTAAAAAGTGAGAGACACAGAGTAAGGGAGATAGGAGAGTCAGAGAGATGTGGCAGATGGCTTTCATTTCCTATTCAGTCCCTCCCTATGGCCTGACCTCTGTGAGATCCAAGAATCCTCTGTATCACCTAATAATAAACAATTATTTTTTGCTCAACTTGTTCCTGGTATTTGAAACCAAATCATAATAGAACAAATTGTTTGAAAAATAAACTTGGAAGACAAGCCACAGAATGGGAAAAAATATTTGCCAAAGACATATCTGATAATGGATTGTTATCCAAAATATACAAAGAACCCTTAAAATTCAACAATAAGAACAAACAGCAACCCAATTTAAAAATGGACAAACGATCTGAACACTTTACTGAAGAAGAGATACAGATGGCAAATAAATATGAAAAGATGCTCAACATCATATGCCATCAGGGAATAGTAAATTAAGAAAACAATGAAATACTACTGCATAGTAGAATGATCACAATCCAAAATACTGACAACACTAAATGCTGAGGAGGACGTGGAAGCAACATGCACTCTCATTCACTGCTGGTGAGAATACAAAATGGTACAGCCACTTTGGAAAACAGTTTGTCACTTTCTTACAAAACTAAACATATTCTTACTATACAATCCAGCAACCTTGCTCCTTGGTATTTATCCTAAAGAGCTGAAAATTTATGTCCACACAAAATCTTGCACACAGGTGTATACCCCAGCCTTATTCAAAATCGCCAAAACTTGGAAGTAACAAGATGTCCTTCAGTAGGTGAATGCATGAACTGTGGTACATCCAAACAATGCAATATTATTCAGAGCTAAAAAGAAAAGAGCTACCAAACCCTAAAAAGATCTGGGGGAAACTTACATGCATATTACCAAGTGAAAGAAGCCAATGTGAAAAAGCTACATACTGTATGATTCCAACCACATGGCATTCTGGAAAAGGCAAAACTATGGAGACAGTCAAAGATCAATGGTGCCAGGGGTTAGGAGGAAGGGGAGAATGAACAGGCAGAGCAAGGGGGATTTTTAGAGCAGTGAAACTATCCTGTATGATACTACAATAGTTGATACAGGTCATTAAACATTTGTTCAAACAAGTTGAATACACAGGAGTGAACTCTAATGTAAACCGTGGACTTTGGATGATAATGATGTATCACTGCAGTTTCATTAATTGTAACAAATGTATCACTCTGGTGCAGATGTGAGGTGGACCATGCATGTGTCGGAGCAGAGTACATACAGGAACTCTTAGTACTTTCTGCTCAGTTTTGCTGTGAACCTAAAACTGCTCTAAAAAAAAAAAAAGTCCTTCGTTTTTAAAGCAATTTAAGAATGTTTCCAAGAACTTTAAAAATATCATAAGGCAAACTCATAATCCCACTTCTAAGAACCCATCATAAGGAGG
The DNA here is from genome assembly GCF_949987535.1 of Balaenoptera acutorostrata. Classification (NCBI taxonomy): domain Eukaryota; kingdom Metazoa; phylum Chordata; class Mammalia; order Artiodactyla; family Balaenopteridae; genus Balaenoptera; species Balaenoptera acutorostrata. Next base: position 111,627,294 of record NC_080067.1, read on the forward strand.
GATATTCAAAACAATCCTATAGATAAATTGTAAAAATGCATTGTGTAAAAAAAACATTTTGGACAAAGAGTTAATTGCATTGTTATTTATAAAAGTGAAAAGCAAAAAGCAATACAAACACCCAACAATAAATGGTTAAATTGTAATAGAGCTATATAGTTCAGTACTATGCAAAAGCAAAACTGTGTACAAAAGCTGATTTAAAAATCTGATAAATTAATAATTTACAGTGCTAAGTAAAGATTATAATGGGAACATCTACTTCCTGGCTTTACACAATTTTAACTGTAACAGTCTGGTTTCCACTTCACAGCACAAATAGTTAAAAATTTTTAAACCATTATTAAGGAAATTATGTCTAAAATTGCAATTTTAGAATTTTAGGTGGCAAATACTGGTGAAGTTCTTTGTTGCTGTTCCAGGCAAGTTTTACAGTGCCCCTCTTTATCATTTGGTTGATATACTTTACTGACATATTCCAATGACTCAAACTATAGCAAAATTATTAGGGGCAATTTTCAAGTACTATTCTCTCTAAATATCATTTAGTTTATTTTAAAAATTATTTGATGCCCTATAAACTTTTAATTTTCTTAGCAAATCTCTTTATAAAAAAATTCTCTTTATAAACACATCAAAAAAATACTTTTTTGTATATATGAAGTCTGAAAATTACAGGAATTCTGCAAAAGTAAAATAAATACGTTTGATTACCTGTAACCTTCTTCTCTCATTAAAGAAGACAAATGGAGCTTCAAAGAGAATTCAGAAAAGAAAATATGTCATTTTTACAATAAATATTTTCAGGCAATATCTAATGATTTGGGCAACCTTATAACATCTTTTTCCTACAAAATATTAACTGGTTAATGACAAGCGTTCAAATTTCAAGTTTTTGAAAGTGTATTCTCATCAATATCAACATTAAATTTAGCACAAAGCAACCAATTCCAAGGTAAATATTCCATAATATAAAATTTCAAAAATATCTAATGGAGCATAAGTCCTTGATTATGTCAGTAATATCTATGCCTGTCAGGTTACTTCTGGTCCCTATATTATCCCTAGTATACATGATAAAGACAGTATTGCATTCATTCATTTATATGTAGAGATCATGATCATTGTGAAATCATTATAGTGATAATCATCTTTGAATCAATTGTTTATAGTATATTATTTTTTTCATAGTCTTATAATGTCAATATATTTTGTGTGGAAAGTTTGCACCCAGTGCAGGTTCTGGAGCGGAATGGCAAAGATCAGAGGCTCTGGCACAATCAAGGTTAGTGGGAATGGTACAGATCTCACAAAGATGTGACATTTGCTGACATAACTGTAGAAAGCGACTAGAATAGTGTTGACATCTAGTAAGAGCTCACTAAGTGTATGTTCTTGTTGAATAAATTGAAACCAAGGGAGAGATACTATCACTAATGTTCATCTTCTCTACAAATTACTACAATTTTATTTAATATTTTATCATTTTCTATTTGTGATATAGTAAGAATTCAATTGTTTTCATAGTTTTTCAGAATTATATTGAGTGTGAATCACTAGTTGGCAATATATTCATTCTCAAATTTAGTCTTTTATGCATCTTTCAATTTAAACTTAAAAATTCTGCTTCTTAAAATTATGTAGCATGTACTTCTCTTGTTATTTTTGAGATTTAATGAGGTTATGCAAAAAAAGAAAAAATCTCATATGTATAAATTTATCATTTTGTTAGTAGCAAAAATACACCTAGTGATTTTCAATTCATTTTAGTGTTATTTCTTTGAGGGACACTTTTTTTTTTTTTTTTTAAAGTTCTTGATTCCTTTCTAAAAGGTCTGAATTACTGAAGTTGTCAAATAAAGTTTCATATTTCTCCTTTGCCTTCAGTCTGTACCCAAGAACCAGCTTCCCCTCTTGGGCATGGATTATGTTTGGGTAAGAAGGAAGACTGTCCAGATTGATGAAGCAATACCCCTGGGAAAAGACGATTAACATGTATAAAGGGATTTCCCTGCAGTATAAATACCAGCACGCGCCCTCCCGGTGCTCAGAGCCTCCCTGATGTATATATGCAGGTAGTGAGATTTGAAACGGCCCTTTGAGATGGTGATATAATAAAACTCTGACTTGAGGAGCAGCACTTCTCCTCATTTTTCTGCTCTTTTGTGGGAATGAGTTGCCAACCTTTTACTTCGGCTGATACCTTTATACCTCTGAATTCTGAGTCTTCTGCAACTCTGCCTCTGATAATGCATCACAGCGCTGCCGAGTGCCTACCTGTCTCCAACCACGCCACCAACGTGATGTCCACAGGTACTGACTCCAATAACCGTCTACGTGTGGCTGGGCCTAAAATGTCAGGGTGGACGCTTTGAATCTTGTTAGTTTAGAATCTCATTGCTTCTTTTATTTTCATTGGTGTTAAGTTAAATATTCAGGATATCGAAGAGGTCAAAATGCCTAAGAAAATTCTCAAGAAATATTAGTAAGTGTAGTAATTTCTATTATTGTTGGTTTTATTATAGAAGAGATCTGTTTTCTATATAAGTAAACAGTGAGTCTGAAAACCATTTTTACGTAGACATGTATGGATAAAGAGCAAAGCTAAAGAAATAGTGTAAAATAATTTAAAAGGTGTTATTTCTTTATCTAAGAGATTTATTTGGTTTTTAGATTACGTTTACTACCATGTCTAAAAAAACAGTCATACACCTCACAGTAAACACAACTGAATGATTCCCAATACCAACAACAATGGGTTTCAAAGAATAAAATAATTAGGTGTTTAAATACACTTATAATTTTAGCATAATTAAAAACTCAGAAATCAAATCTAGAGGCAATATAATATTTAGAGCCCATAAACTGAGCTGAATTTTCTCAAAATTGAGTTCTGAAGAGACTTCAAAGTTTTTATATTTTCTTATATAACTTTCTTAAATGAAAATTAAACTTGAGAATTCAAATATATTGTCTCAAACACAACCAAGCAGATAAGTATATTTTGTTAATGTGTCCATTTTTTATGCAGTAACAAAGTGATTTGAAGCTGATTTATAAACAGTCTTGAGTTGAGTAAATGTCTTCTGTTTAACAGCACTTCCCACTTGTTTTAAAAGCAATCTAAATATGAACTAAATTTTATACATTTAAAAATCAAAATTTGAGTTGATACATTTATATGCTGATTTAAAGTATTTTAGCCTTATCTTTTGTTATAATTAAGCAGCTTTCAAACTTATACATAAGTTTGGCATTAATCTTCAGCTGAATTTTAAAGTATCTAGAGATCATATATTTAGACTTTGGGAAAATTATTAATGTAGTGATTTTTTTATCTACTAAACATTCTCAGAATTTAATTTAAAATGTACTAATGAAAATATCCTCAAACATATTTTTTGGAAAATGTAATAAAGTATTTTTATCAAAGAGGTGTGGTATAAATAAATTTAAACAATTATCACATAGCTAATTGTATATTTTACATTATAGGCATTTATATAGGTTGGTGATGAGAAGGATAATGCATTGTTTGCTTAATCTACTGTGTGTGGATAGTATTTGGCTAGAGTAAAAGTAAAATTTGGAATTGAGGTTAAAATTAAGTGAGTTTAGCTCAAAACCCTATTTATTTATTTAAAAATAAGTAAATAATGTATAAATAAATAATTTATAAATAACTTATAAATATTATTTATAGCTAATTCATAAATAATTATAAATAATAATGTATAAATAAATAATTTAAAAATAAATAAATAATGTACTTAGTAAGTTAGCCTACCCTTTTACACTACTTCCCCAAATCAGAAAAACAAAAGGTATTTAAACCTTGGAAGTAAAAAAATTCATAATCAGAAAAGTGACCTAATGTGTTTTAAATAACAATAACATTGATTTTTATAATTTTTCCATCAAATTGTAATCATATACATCTAATTGTCTAAGTAAGGAATTAAAAATAGTGATTATAATGAGAAGAGCATTTAGATATTGAATGTGTTTCATGTTCATTTGTTTAATTTTGGAATGCATAGTAATCATTTTAAAGTAAAATGACTTCAGTTCTCTGTGTCAGTTGTAAAATGAAAATTTATGCAGATATTTTAAAGTATTAAAAATTGAGTTATAGTTTGAGAAAATATGTTTTACTTTCTGAAGAAATTTTGTCTTTAATCGGTAGACCATATATTTTCAAAGGATTCTAAATCTCTTCTTTATAATATCTCATATTATTCAAGAAGATACAATTTTATTTATGAAAATCCACCACTACATTCAGGATATCATGAAAAAAAAGAGAAAATAAAATACATAAGAAAACGTTGGCTAGTGATTTTATTGTCAGTAGTCCATTGTGATTCATGTTTAAAGCTTGATAAAAGTTTAGTAATTCTAATTTATAATATTTTCAACATACACATTAATTCAATGAAACCTATAACTATTTATAAATGAGGTTAAGTTTATATGCTAGGTTCAACCTTTATAAACCTCAAGTTACTCAACAATCAATGAACTTATTTTTTGACCAGCTTCATCATTAGAATTGTTGAATTAATTGTGTGCCTGAAGAAAACCTACAACCTCATGATTTCAACACCAGCCTAAATACATTGTACATTGTCGCAGGCTTTTCATAAGCCTCTGAACTTAGTGGGGTTTTTATTATTATATCCAATAAAAGGCTAGTGACTCTGCCATTTCCTCTTTGATGGAAACAATTTGTTAGGTGAATAAGCAGAAGTAAAGACTGATCGGGAGTTGATTTCTGTATTCATTGCTCCAGAAAAAGACCACTGTATTATACTATGTTATACAAGAATTTTAAGAAACTATCCTCTCGTCAGTTCTTTACAATGTCTATATTGGGTGGAACCTGCGAGAATTCAGCTACTTCCAATTAGCCAAGTTTCAAACTGGTCAATCACCCCAACACAGAGCACAGGATATAATTAATGAAGGCTCTAGTCCACTTTGATGATTCATGATCTCATTATTTGAGACAAATTTCAACCCCTAGTTTTAACCTACTCATCAGAGAACCATCCCCAAATGAGAACAAATTATTGGCATATAACTTTAAGAATAGCTTAAACGTGTACTTTTGAAATGAAACGAATGTGTCTTGAATCCTCGTACATTTTCTTACCAGTCCCGTCTATTTTGTCTTTGATCCAAACTCCTAAATGTTTGTGCACATATTTCTTGGTGACAACATTGGGAACCACAGCAACAGGACTTCATTATTCTGTTCCTTCCTGTCATTATGGAAACCAGTCATCGACCTATGGAGTGATGGCAGGTAAGACAAATTGTCTTTACATATAAGATTGAGTTTGGGGACACTTGGATGGATTTCCTGGGTCTGAGGGAATCTTGACCAGAGTATATCATGAATTTCAGATCTCTTAACCTTGGAAATGCTGGTAAAACCACCGCTTATTGAAATGTTCTCTGATCTGTGATGTCTTCAGAGACCATAATAGTTATACCTGATTGCCCCTATTCTACACACCTCTGAACTGCTATGCTTCTTAACTCTTGTGTTTGCTTTGTATGATTTTTATTTTAATTCTCTACTGCCAAACTGCTCATTGTCACTTGTTTATGCCATTAGTGGGCTTGCCTACAGTAATAATAAGGTAGCCGCGAGCCTTATGTGTCTATTTAAATTTAGATGTAAATTAACTAAAATAAGGTCAAATTTAAAATTCAGTTCCTCAGTTGCACTAGCCATATTTCAAGTGCTCAGTAATCTTACGTGGCTACCAAAGCAGATGGACCAACTTATAGAGCATCTTCCTCATCACAATATTTCTTCTGGCCATTTGGTCCATAAAGATAAATAAGACATTGAAGGCTAAGAGTGATTTGCAGCTGCTTTAGCAATAGTTGAGTCTTCGGCAGCCCTGTCTGAGATGCTTCTGAGTCTTAGATGAGATTGAAATAGTTGAAGTTACATATCTTTTTTCCCTTTGGATAAGTAAAGCATCACTAGATCAAGATAAACTGCTTGTTTATTGACACTTGCATGAAGATATTGATAGCACATTTCTTAAGGAAAAGAAAATATGACCTAAGAGAGCCACTCATTACAAAATTTATGACTTAATTTTAGGATATGGCCATAGAAACAATTTTGCTGGGCACAGAAGTTTTTTTGGGTATCCCTTAATCTTTTATATTTATTTCTACAGCAGGGAGAGAAATACTGTGGGTAACAATAAACTACCAAGGATCTATGGGAGAATGTGAGTGTGTGTGTGTGTGTGTGTGTGCACACTTGTGTGATATTGAGAAACTCTGGATAGAGAAATCACATATTAGGGAAATCTTGTGTTTTGTTATCCAGAGTAGGTAATAAAAAATCAAATATGGATTTATGCTTATACATTTGAAATAAAATTGAACAAAGAATTTAGTTCACCAACCTTTAATTTCTCAGAATTTCTCAGTTTAAGACTCAATAAAACATTAAAACTTTAAAATAAAATATTCCAGAACAAATTAGCTTCTTTTACCTTCTATTAGGCAGCATTCTGAATAAACTAGTATCCTCACCTTTATATAAAATGAAAACTGATGTTCTTAATGGTTACCTGTAAATCCTAATGTCTCACTTTAATAAGTAAGAAATAAAGAAAGCCATATTTTTTCTTCCTCTTTGAAAACAGATCATTTATGATTCATATACGTAGTAGTTAATCAGTATTCATGGTTAATGAGAACAGCCCTCGATGATGAACTACTTTCATTATAAAATAGAATAATGTGCATTTAGCCACTAGAGGTGCAGGCAGAATGCTTTCTGTGGCCTCCACCACATTTTGATTATGGAGACTGGAAATAACAAGCTCATGGCCACGTGCTGCCCTTTCTTGGAGGAAAAAGGCCTTGCTCTTCCTTCACAGTAAGTCCCAGGAACCCCAGTACAACTATAGGCGCCCTCTATACCCAGCAAGTGGCAGGAATGGATTGAGGTTGGCACAAAGATAAAACCAGCCACAGACCAAATACTTTTAGACGGTTTTTGCTACCACCTCCCTCTCACCATATCTAGGCCAGTGTCTGCGGAGTTCACAGCTGACCTGAGAAATCTAACACCCTTCCAATTTCCAGGATTGGAGAGAACAGGCCCAGGTTCACACTGAGAGTCCACAGGCAGCTCAGATTGTGCTGGTACAAGTTTCCCTGGCAGGCTCAACAAACTCTCTTCCTCATTAAAAGCTGAAAAGGAGAGACCCCTGGAAAAGCCCTTTAAAATGATTCAAAGCCTGGGTTAGTGACAATCACGAGAAAAATTGCCCTAAGATTTGGAGGTATTGCTGTAGTCTTAAACCAAAATTAAATATATTTTGTCACTGAAATAAAAATTCACCATAGCAAGCATAGAGATTATATTTGAATATTTTTTGAGAGGGATATCATTAAAATGTGGTGTGCTTTATAATTTGTTACAATGTCACTATCTTGACATGTATTTGGTAATTAGCCTTTGCATCATGGCCGATTAAATCTCAGAGAATCTGAACCTTTCTGCCATCGTCCCCATAGAAGCTACACAAATTGAGTTGTAAAACACAAGAATTCAGAAGTATTCAGGAATTCAGAAAAGGTATAAAAAACACAAGAGAAACCTGGCAATGTCATTTGAATTTTCTGAGAAGTCTCAAGGCGTTCATCAAATCAGCTGCTTCCACACGATCCACAGAAGCGTCTAATCATCAACAACAAAGACAGATTCATTGTCACATACTCCATATAAAAGTGAAGCTGCAGAAAGAACAATATTTCAAAGGGTGTGAAATTGCTTTATTTGAATATGGTTATTTTGTCACTATACTCTGATGCTTACATTTAGTTTGAGCATTTCAGTAAATTAATAACCCATCGGAAGACAAGAGCTATAGCTAAGTATTTTGTTAAGGTTGGTAGGGAGGACTCTAATGATCAGATGTATCCCCTGTGCTTCATAGCCCAGGTGTGGGCATACCAAAGAGAATGACTGATTGGATGAAATGAATTAGCCACACCAGGAGCTAATGACAAACCTTGTTCAAGTCAGGATCTCCAAGTGTCAGTCTCTTCATATCCAAGTTGCAGTGGGTACCACACATCTATCAGAGTTGAGTTGTGGCAACTTTGTACCAACTCAACCTGGCTTTCTCCTTGATCTTCTCTTCAGATACATTCTCAGTTAAATTTCTTCTTCTGTCTCTTTCCTCCTGAGAATTTAGATAATTCAACAGCCTACAGTATAGATAATAGGAAACAGGGAATTATAAATGCTATTCAAAAATCTCTCCTGGAAAAACACAAAAGAAAACAAAATAACAACAAAAACCCTTCAAAACTCTGATTCCTGGGTATCTGACATTGTGTCTGTTCTCTAGTTTCTAAAGCTGGGTCAAAGTTAGAAAACAAGCTTAATGAGCTGTGTACTTTGTCCACTGTCCTGTGGAAACTGGGCAAATCAGCTACATGGTAATGATTGCTAAATCCAGCAAGGTTATGACATAATGGCCACCCAAGATGTGCTGTAAGAGTCCTTGCTTAAAAATTAATTTTATCAGGAAAGCAAAATAGCTGATATTCGGGAATTAATCAAGAAGATGGATGTTCTTTTCTTATGAGAAGTGGATAATAAGAGAAAAGATTAGTATGGCTGCAAGTGCCCTTTCCACCTGGGCTAAGGCAAAGGGTAACAGAAATCTGTGTGACAGTGACATAGAGAAATAGTGTACTTTGGAGCCCATCTCTTCATTCTTGTCTTTTTTTTTTTTTTTTTTCTGTTTCATTTTTGTATTTTTTTGTTTTATTTAGTCTTACTTTTCCCTAACTTATTCTGGTTGTGTTGACACTAAGGGAAGGAGTAATTCTGACCATCTTTTGCCTCTGGATCATGAAAGGACTTTCAGTAGCACTGACACTATGTATTTTCCCTAAATTTTGTAGCCTCTGTCTCAACTACACAACTCGGTGATTGTAAAGCAGCCACAGGCAATATTTAAACAGGCATGGCTATGCTCCAAATCAACCTAATTTATAAAACCAGGCAGAGGACCCTGTTGTACATGAATAGGATGTACAAATGCACAAAAGAGAAAAAAAAAATCACAGTTCAAATTTATGATTTGTTTCACGTTGTCATGCCTGAGGACAAAAGAAAAAAAGAAATGGAAATATTCAAATGCACTTTGCTGTGCATGTCTACAGCAAGGTGGGAGTATTTTACTATGTCCCTCTGCTTCCTCTGTTTGTTCTTTTAAAGCTTCATAACCTCAGAGATGTTGTCAGTTAGCATCTGGCTGAGCCACATGATGCAGAAGAGCCCCCTGCCCTGTATCACAGAACCTTGAGCCAGGTCCCCGCAAGGCAAGACCATGGCCTCCCCATCACCTGCTTTAAAAGACTCACCTCTGTTCCTCTCCCTCCTCCGCCACCCAGAAGTACATGCAGAGCAGTTCAGAAAGGCTGTAGTGGATTAATCTGCAGTGTGAAAATACATCTTGGGCTGTAAAGAATGTACAAACACTTCCAAGCTATTTAGGTTTGCGCTTGTTCTAGGCTTATAGACAATTTTGCTTTAGCAATGTTTTGGAAATTGTTCATGAAACTTCTGCTGGACACGACTCACTGCATCTTATTCTCCTCCTCTCCAACCTGACTTTTCAATAATCCAGGCTTTAGAAAAAAATTTTAAATATCTTGTCATGTATACCATACCAATCACTCCCCATTTTCCCCCAAATATAGGATCATATGATAGAAACCACAGGTTGTTTGGCTGTGCTTGTGACTGTCATGAATTTCTGTTTAAGGTTAATTCCAGGAAAACTGTGTCCTTGCAGATAATTGTGGATACTTTCAATTAACGAAAAATAAAAGCATGTCACACATTGTGCTTTCCTTTTTCCTCTGGATGCCAGACTTTTGAACATGGTATTTCCTGTGTACTTTTTATGGACTCATGTTCAAATTTATTTGCTAAATGTGCATTTCCCCAGAGTATTTATAATGTATAAACTAGCTTTAAAATTTTCCAGAAATAGAGATGGCACACTTCCAATATTTGATTAAATAAATATAATACTTCTGTCTGAAAGCGTTTGTTTAATGTAGCCAAATATGTTTAAGATGCAGAAATCTTTAGGTCATTTGATTTCCCTGAGTGCAGACTACCTGAAAAATGAACTGATTATTTTGATTTGGTTTACTGCAATGTTCATTGGACTTCACTTCTAGTTTCAACTGTGTAGTGAATTCATCATAGCACCCAAGGAGAGTTATTTAACTTGTTTTTATTCAAATTTTAAATTGTGGGTAAAAAATACATATCTTTTCTACTTCATTTGTTTATATAAGGATAAGAAGATGACAAATGTAAAATGAACACAGCACGGAGATTTGTAGCAGTGCGACTATTATCAGCAAGAAAAATTGAAAAGAGTGATCAAGATTGCTAACAAATTCAGACCTTTCTGCATCTCATGTAAACGATATGCAACAAATTACTTATGTGAAATAAAAATAATTTGACACAGATTACATGAGTTATCCAAAGTGCCTTAAAATACATTAAATATGCAAAATAAAACAGCAGTCTGATTTGTCTCACTGTTTTTACTGTTTCTCAGAGTATTTCATCATTAAGTGTATTAAGTGGCATTTGCTCTTTCTGAATGATGAAAGAAGTGAAGATTTTTTTCATATGTTAAGATTCAACTCTGAAAGCAAAGCAAAAGAAAAGTCTTGAGATAAATATTAAGAAAATGTTAAAATAAAAGTGATCAGTTTTCTTTTTTATATATTAGTCCTTTCTTTCAGTTCAACTAGCAGAAATCTAAAACTAATAGAAAGCTAAAAATGAACCCCAAAGGTAATAAACATTAACAAATTGAGTTATGTAATAAATTAAAAATTGATATTAAAAAAATAAAACTGGATAATTTTGATTTTTAGAAGTAACATTAATTGTTCTAGACAGGAATAGTTTCTTTTGTATATTTTTTACATCTGTGAAACGGCTAAATTTATTTTATGCTGTTTTGTTTAATTTCTCACTTGTATGTGTATTTTGCTTCAGAAAAGTAATATAGTCTACTGGATAAGGGTACACTATATAATTACATATTCTCATGTAAATAATATAAGCCAACAATTTGCTGACTTACACTATTCTTTGCTCATTACGTGTTGCTATATTAATGTAAGCTTTATATATTCTGGCAAAATACACTATTACTCATGTCTGACTTGTGAATGTATTTATAGAGAAATTATAGGTAGCATAAACTCGATGTATTTTTTCAGTAAGTTTCTAAGAATGATTACTGCAGGTATTCTGTAGTCATTTATTTTTAGTTTAAATACTTATTTGTACTCACAAGAAAGATTATTAATTATTGCATATTTTATTTACATCAAAATGTCTTGGTTATACAGGTGTCATTTAATATAAATTAAGGTTAAACCTCTATGAATAAAAATGTAAAGTACTGATGAAGAAAACAGAAATAAAATGTGTGGGAATTTGGCTTATACCATCCTCTCACCCACACTCCATGACTGAGGCAGACTCTTCTTTCCAAATGAAGAATGAAATCTAGAAGCAATTAAAAAATTAAATCTTTTAGTTTTTTGTGATTTATTTAACTCACTAAATGGATTCAATGCTTCATCACCTAGTATATCTAGAACTGCACCCTTCCTTGCCACTTATTTTTGCTTCCTAAATAATTGTCAGGAAGTGATTCCATTATATTTTATACTTTTCAAGAACTCTTGTTGCTAACTTTTTAATAGAACTTCAAAAATTACTTTTTGTTAATGTCTGTCGCTTGTTAACGTCGAATCTATTTAAACATATTAATGTATTTTGTGTTCTCATAATTTTCTTTTTACCTGACCTTACTAAATTAAGCATTTACTGAAAAAACAGTGGGGTTTCTTAATAATGTAAAATCAATTTTTCAATCCTACGAAAACTTCCCAGCATAGCCCTTAACCACGTGCCTTGATTATAACAAACATCATAGATTATTTGTTCAATGAATTAAGAAAACAGAGATGAATATGTACATTCTGGTTAAAGTTGAACCTCAGATTCCCAGGAATAGCTGTCTTTTAAGAGAAAAAAATGATGGAAAACTCACACTTCTGTGAAATTTGCTTATTTCTATTTTAATTATTTGTAAGTCCCTGCTTCTTTCCTTTGGCTTTGCATTATCTTTGTTTTTGCTGCTCCCAGGAAGGTGGAAAATAAATCATTGCATTTATACTAAGCTACTCTTCTATTTCAGAAGACTGAATGTCAGGTAACCTTTCAGAATTGAGACTGGCTGTCACAGAATATTCTTATGGGCCAAACTCTTGCATGTATAGAAATGGGGGATAATTACAAACGGTCCTTTCCTTTTCTTGCTGTTACAGGGAGCTTAGCCCCTTGTCTTTATAAGTTTCCTGACCACACCTTGAGTCATGGCTTTCCTCCCATGCACCAGCCTCTCCTGGCAGAGGACCTTACAGCCGCTGATTTCAAGCAGGAGCTCAGGCGGAAAAGCAAGTTGGCTGAAGAGCCAATAGACATGGATTCTCCAGAAATCCGAGAACTTGAAAAGTTTGCCAATGAATTTAAAGTGAGAAGAATTAAACTAGGTATGTGCTTGTTATGAGCAGTGGGGCACACAACCTGCTCTGCAAATTCTTACTCTGTTACTGTTCAGTCTCTGACACTCTGCTCAGAAGTCCAAGACAGTTCTCATTCTACATCTCTACTGTGGATGTAAGTTACTCGAATGATGACAAACCTACAAAAACCTTCATTTCCCTGTAAATTCTTAGTAGCCAAAATACATAGATTTCTAAATTAATGGTACTCTTTTTCAGAGATAAGTTTTGAAGTGCCTTTTTTACCTATATTTTATTTGAAGAGATACCTTTGTATGATTCAAAGGCTAAAAAAGTATAAGTGAAATATATCCCTTCTGCTTGTTTTTTCCTGTTTATCAGTGTTATGTGGCCTTCCAGAGATATTTTATGCATATACATACAAGCAGATACATATATTTCTTCATACAGATTTTTTTTCACTTAACTTTGTTTTGGAGAGCTTTCAATATTAGTTTTTTAGAGAGCTTTCTGTAATGCATCTGCCAATTTCCATTTTATGAATATACTACCAGTCTCCTGCTGATGGAATTTATATGGCCTTCAATCTTATGCTACTGAAAACAATACCACAATAATTAACTTCATAAATGTCATTTTGCACCTATATAAATACATGTGAAGGGAAAGTGTTGAAAGCAAACTTGCTTGATCAAAGAGTATGTGTGTTTGTAATCTCGATAGATGTCAAATTGGTCTCTGTGGAAGTTGTATCAAATTTTACTACCACCATGGGTGTCTCTTTTGCCACCCTTCAGAATATGAGCTCCATGAAGGCAGGAGTTTTTTGTACTTTGTTTTTTGTTTATTTATTTCTTTTTTGTTTTCTCCTTAGGGGCATATCCTCAGCACTTAGAACAGTGACTGGCACATAGAATAAAAAAATAGTTGTTGAAGGAAAAAGATGCTATTAAATCTTTTGGATCTTTGCAAATCAGATAGGTCAAAGTGGTGCCTCATGGTAGTTTCATTTTAAATTTCTCTTATTATGAGTGAAGAGTGAAATGTTCTTTCATGTGTTTGACAGTCATTTGTAATTCCTTTTCTGTGAACTGTCTGTTCATAGCCTTTGCTCACTTTCTATTGAAAAGTGTTTTTAATGTAAATAACCATAATAATTTACCTTGATTTTAATGCATGAAATGTATTTTTTAATGGATTGAAATGATGGTGCAAACTTTTGCATTTGTGAAATGAGCCACTGGTAATTTTTAATGATATTTATTGATGGGCATCATATGTAATCATTTTATGCATACAGGTATATAGCCTTAGGCCCTGAATTAATATGTAGTAACTATTTGTCATAAACACAGCAATAGGCATCTTTATAACATTCATTTTCAATTTGCTATTTATATTGCTGTGAATGTTTCAAGTTCTATATTGATGGCTTATATCAACTTGTATTCTAAAAATGTTTGAGACAATCTATGAGAACTTTTTTGCCTGGAGATAGAAGCATTACTGAATAATATCATAAATATGCTTGGAGGTATACATAAAATATTGTGCGATCAAAGTCTCATAATAAACATGTTTTTAGGGAAAGTAAACACAATTCTTAGTTTTAGGGAAAGTAAACACAAGTCTTAGTTTTATCTTCAACATGTTGAATTTTTCACTCTTAAAGTTGAGATAGAAATATTTATGATATATCACCATGTATTTTATGCATTATATTTAATATACTATAGATTTTGAGTATATATCATCAGATGTTTAATAATAATGATTAAGAGAGAATTTTTAAATGTCTTCTAAAGTGTTTATGACACATCTAACCAATCTGGCTAAATATTATGAATGGCAGATGTTCCTACCTGAATTCTTTTGACTTCTAAAAAAGTAATTTATTAACTAGAAGGAATTTTTTTTTGAAATATTGAAGAATTCTACACTGAACCTTACTGTTATTCTAAGTTGTCAACAAATATATGGTTAAAAGTGGTAATTAATAGTTGACAAAGATACACAAATTTGTACAATAATGGACCAAAATGAATGTTTCTTGAAAAACTGAAGTTAATGGCCTCTGTTGTTTTTTCACAGGATACACCCAAACAAATGTTGGGGAAGCCCTGGCAGCTGTGCATGGCTCTGAATTCAGTCAAACAACTATCTGCCGATTTGAAAACTTGCAGCTCAGCTTCAAAAATGCATGCAAACTGAAAGCAATATTATCCAAATGGCTGGAGGAAGCCGAGCAAGTAGGAGGTACAAAAGTTGTTTCTGGAGACTCAGTGATGTTCTAACCTGAAAACAATGCCTTCCCTTGGTTGGATTAATGCTAAAGTGAGAGGCTTGAAGTTTGGTTTGGGTTTGCTTTTTCTCTTTGACGTGAAAAATAAATATCTTTTGTTTCATCACACTAAAAAAAGCAAGGCCAGTGCAAGTATAGAAATAAGTTTACTGAGAATGTAAATTGTGAGAGAATAAACTGTATAAGGAAAGCCTCTAGACAATATGGCATAGGTGTGAAGTGGTAAAATGATTCTTTTTAACACATCCAGATTGTTTTGCCTCTGGGCTATATACTGTAGTAATTATACATGAATCATTTTTATGACCTAATATAAGTGTAGCCAGAGCAGTTGCACACACAAGCAATTGCTAGATGAGCAATTTATTGCGATAAAATTATATTAATTATATTAATGTCAAGGCTGGATAAAGAGCAAGGTTTGAGAGCATTCAGAGCAAGTGTTCCAACTAAAAGTAGGGATAGGATTTAAAGACAATTGTTTTCGCAAAGTTAATATTTATTTCTGTGTTAACATTTTAATCTAGGGCTTGTAATCTAAAATGATGTAGATCGCAAAACTTTAAAACAAAAATGTATGGTAATTTTATTTTGCATTGTTTTATAAAGAAAATTTTAAATCCAAATCTGATAGTTAAAATAAAAAGACTTACTTTGTTTTTGGAATTATTCATCTTTTCCCCATCACAGCTTTATACAATGAGAAAGTGGGTGCAAATGAAAGAAAAAGGAAACGGAGAACAACTATCAGGTATACTTTTGAGATATTAAGAGTTACTGGAGAAGAAAAAGATATTTTACAAATGGAATGAGCATTTAAGCATAATATAGGTTCAATATAACATAAAAATGAATAGAGTCAATTGAGAAAATAAGATAGGTGAAAAAGCATAACATTTAATAAATTACTGGTGAGATAGAGCTGGAAATTTAAAATTTGATGAAAAATATGTATTGTTTGATTCAAGAACAGTTTTACTCTGCAAGTTTTGGATAAAACAGAAACTGGACAATCACTTCTAAACAGAGTGACCGTTCCTATTGTCCTTTTAGACGTAAGTGTTGCTCTGGCAGTATGGTATCTATGTTATTACAAATAACAAAATTAGTCATCAGTATTTTAGCTGCATAAAGTTCAAGGTAACTCCTTGCATTTCAAGCCAGAAAGATTGTTCATTGATCTTTTTGTAATTTCCATGAGGCTCACAGAGGAATTGCTAAAATACAGTTTTTGTTTTAGTGGGTTCATTTCATTTATTGTAAATAAATGATTTCTGGGAGACATTTAGAAATGCCCACAGAATTATTTCCTTCTCAGTAAGTCAGTGCCCTCTTGTGGCACAAAGTGGGATAAACAGAATGTCTGGGTCCCCCTACTTATTTCTTCCTGTGACTCTGGTATAGGTAGCCTACGGAAGACTAGCAAGCATCCAAATGATCAACAAACTGCACATTTATCTTTGTTGAAGAGCTTTGAAGGTGTTTTTGGAGTCTTTAAATTTCCTTTTTATGTTAATATTTAGGAAATTCAACCTAACAATTTTGGTCTGCCGAAAACATCCCTAAAAATATACTATCTCCCTTTCTCTCCTGTCAACTCCCCACCTCCCAGTATTGCTGCTAAAGACGCTCTGGAGAGACACTTTGGAGAACAGAATAAACCTTCCTCTCAAGAGATCTTGCGGATGGCTGAAGAACTGAACTTGGAGAAAGAAGTAGTGAGGGTTTGGTTTTGCAACCGAAGGCAGAGAGAAAAACGGGTGAAAACAAGTCTGAATCAGAGTTTATTTACTATTTCTAAGGAGCATCTTGAATGCAGATAAGATTTCCTATTGTGTAATAGCCAGTTTTTCTATTTTTCATTCCTTTCTCTTCTTCAGCCAAACTAAAAATTCTTTTTTTGGTTAGCTTCAAAAAAATATCAGTAACTTTTGCAGAAGCTTTTCTTTTCTACTTTAAAAATAAATATGACAATTTAAATTATATTGATGAATTATTCTCAGAAGCCACATTGTACTTTTTAAGCCAGAGACTAATAGGAATAAAACAGTGATTCTCTCTCTCAATATATCTCTCCCTCTCTTTATACACACACACACACACACACACACACACACACACACACGGGAGTGGTCTTTTAGTTTAAAAGTTCCTTTTCCAAAGGCTGTGTATCTGCTTTTTAATATTTTAGTCAGTAATGTCACGTAAAGAATATCACCAGAGAAGATCCAATTAGAAAATTCCTTAACTGATGTCCTGCTTACCATCAGCTCTAATAGTTTGTTTGAACTAAACTTTTTTTTTTTTATAAAGTTATTTTATTATTTATTTATTTATTTTTGGCTGCATTGGGTCTTTGTTGCTGTGTGCGGGCTTTCTCTAGTTAGGTGAGCGGGCTTCTCGTTGCAGTGGTTTCACTTGTTGCAGAGCACGGGCTCTAGGTGCACAGGCTTCAGTAGTTGTGGCACGTGGGCTAGGTAGTTGTGGCTCGCGGGCTCTAGAGCGTAGGCTCAGTAGTTGTGGCGCACGGACTCAGTTGCTCCGCGGCATGTGGGATCTTCCCGGACCAGGGCTCGAACCCGTGTCCCCTGCATTGGCAGGCGGATTCTTAACCACTGCGCCACCAGGGAAGTCCTGAACTAAAAGTTTTGCACTTAAGAACCACAGGGGCCTTTGAATTTTATTATTGCATTTAGGAATAAATCTTAGAAGTGACACCTTTGAAGTTAACATTTAGGGCATAGAGCCCAAAGAAGTGTTTCAAAAGAAATTTGTAGAAATATTAATTTATGTTCTTTTTATTCTTCCCAGACATTAGCTTTTTTGATGTTTAGCTTTAGAAAATATGCTTTATTGATTCTTGAGCCCCACACTGCTATTTCTGTAAGCTGTAAAAGTGCAAGGAAGATGTCTGGCTTGTTTGCTGTTGTTTCTCCAGGGTCTGGGAAAGCCTATGCTCACAATGGGCATGCAGTCTTTGTTAAATGAACAAAGGGCTGTGCTCTTAACAATGGCTACGAACTTGAAGGGAGTCTAATTTAATAACATAACTTATTTTTGAAATCTCACAACCTAGAAAGTCATCTGGAGTCCTATCAGAAAAGATGATCATTTTTTATGTAATTTGTTAGAATATGATTTATTATTAATAAAAAAGTTTGCTATATTGAGCTTTTCAATTCAGAGAGTTGTACCGTAAGGGACATATTTATTTAATTTATAAGAATGTGCACTGTATAGCACAGGGAATATAGCCACTATTTTATAATAACTTTAAATGGAGTATAATCTGTAAAAATATTGAATCGCTATGTTGTACACCTGAAATTAACATAATATTCTAAATCAACTATACTTCAATTTAAAAAAAGAATGCACTTCTTTAAAACTTGTAGGCAGAACTAGACTGTAATGTGATAGCACTATCAAATAATGACTTTGTTTTGCATTTTGAATGTCAATCTGCTGGCAATGTTTAACTTATTTTATGTAACAAAAATGGGAATTAGACTAAATTTTTTTATTTAGAATGCTTACTAAACTACACTGTCCTGTCTCTTGCTTTTTGTAATATTAATAAAGACCAAGCATTATACAGGTCATAATCTATGTAGATTATGTATGTCTGTGCACACATAATCAGCATTAATTGGATGGCTAGAAACTTTGATATATCATGAGCAACAAAAAAATTAGTTTTTATGGGATTGACATATATACACTGATATGTATAAAATAGATAACTAATGAGAACCTGCTGTAT
Organism: Balaenoptera acutorostrata; assembly: GCF_949987535.1. NCBI lineage: Eukaryota > Metazoa > Chordata > Mammalia > Artiodactyla > Balaenopteridae > Balaenoptera > Balaenoptera acutorostrata. Next base: position 111,645,995 of record NC_080067.1, read on the forward strand.
AGCACAGGGAACTCTACTTCGTGTCGCTGTATGGTAGAAACTAACACAACATTGTAAAACAACTATACCCCAATAATAATAATTAAAAAAAATTAGTTTTCAGTGGCCTGATCATCCATGCTTAAGGACACATCTAGCACCCAGGAGGTGTTAAATAATATATATATTTAACTATATATTTAATATTTACTATATATATAGAGAGAGGCTTTTCTTAATTGAGAGTAAATTCCAAATTTTTCAGCTATGTGGATTTATAAGTACTTTCTCTTGATAATTCACCTGCTTAAAGCATACATTAGTTGGGGAAGTGATTCTTTAGTTTGCAAAAGGCAGGGCAAAATGTACATACATATATACACACCTAAAAATACATATATGCATGCCTTTGAAACTTGCAAATAGGAGCAAATGTAATGCAATATAAATCTAGAATAGTTTTTGCACTTAAAATCCAGACTTTTTGCACTTAAAATATGAAACTGCTGGGAATGTTTAATCTGACATTATATAGCAAAAACAAGCATGTGTATATGCTTAGTCATCATTACAGATGTATGTTTAGATCATATTATCAGACATTCATTTTAAAGGTCATTCTTTGCAACTTTAGATACAATTAGCATTGGAAACCAACTTTTCTCCCTAAAAATATTTTGAATCAATACTTAATATTGAAATAGCAATTCCTTAGTTATTTAGCTATTCATTGGTTATAAATGCACTGGTATTTGCTATAAACTCATTTGTATAAATGAGTTTTGAGACTATATTTTCTAAGTATATTGAGATAGAATTTTAACAGATACTGGCCTTTTTAAAAAAATAGAAAATAGTTAGTGTTATTTAGAATCCTAAACTGCAATTAAACAAATGACAAATGTGATTTGCTGTGCAGTATCTATGTGTTCATACATTTGGGAATAAACGTCAAAAGCTGACTTTAGCCACACAGCCTTTCCATCTCATGTTTTTGTGAGCTCTTCTGTGGTAAATCTTCAGGAATTCAGTAGAGTTCCGCTAAAATGGAAAGATCTGTTTGTCACTTACCTATTGGTATACTCAATTTTACCCTGTAGAGGTGGTTGAGAAACTCATTCATGTAATTTACCTTTCCATATCTAATGGTGGAAGTATTTATTTAGTTAAAGGAAACCTTTTCAGTGGTTGGGGACAGAGGTGTGTGTGTGTGTGTGTGTGCGCGCGCGCGCGCGTGTAGCACGTCTTCAGGTTCTTAGGAGGATGGCACGTGGGGGAGGAGGAAGTTTGTGTGCTGTTCCAGTAGCAGGGTACCTCACCTCAGACTTCAGGATCCTCAGGCTTCAATCCAATTGACTCTTGAAGGAACTAAGTTACATGAATGGTCTTAAATACCTTTATGGGACTCAGCTTCTACAGAAAGGAAATTGGAAAGGTGATCTATTTTTTTGTAGCTGCAAAACCCTATTCATGTAGAGTAATGGCATCAAAGGAGAAGGTCATCACAGGTCTCTTTTCAGATCTGCACATACACTGTTTTAACATGGCAGTGTCTGAAAAGGGGGTGCATGTTTAAATTGGGCCCACTGGGATCAGGCTAGAAGCGTCGCTACTGGGCTAGTAAGGAATGCACATGTGGCCAAGGGGCAAGGGCAGGATTCTCCTAAAGGCATTCATTACAAAGAATAAAATACACATCACTGTGCAGGTCAAATAACATAAAGCTCACAGGCTACTAGATTCCCCACTCTGGTCTACAAGGTCACTATCTTTTTAAAAATTTTTTTAAAATTTACTTTATTGAAGTATAGTTGATTTTCAATGTTGTGTTAATTTCCTGAGCCCATTTCCACTATCCCTGCCATGACCAGGTGCTCCTCTCAGAGCACAGAGTACAGTCTGTGCAACACAGTCATCTGACAGATGGTCATTTTATGTTTTCTAAGATGAGTATTGACATTTCCGTACCACATTCTACTTCTCTGAGACTCAGCCATCTCCTCCATCCATGACTTTCACACTCAGTAATAGGATATGACATTGGGCTGCATCCCTTTCAGTAACAGAGAAATTGCTATACTCCTCTGCTCTCTTTCTACTGGCAAACTTTTGTTTGACTACAGCTGTTAAAGAAATCCTTTTGCCAGAAGTAGGAAATGAGGGAAATCAAGTTTAAAAAAAAAAAAATCAGTATTTTCATTAAACTCAGTGTGTAAGAATCCTTGTTTCCTAATCTTAAGGGTCTAAAAGGAAGTTTTATTTTTAGCAAAGGATAGCGTAACATTACAAATTTAAAGTGACTGTTTGTGAAAACTGCCACTACAGCATTTTATAAATGTAGCCAAATCAGAATGACTCTACTTTTTCCTTTGGATCCCAAAGTCTTCTGTGGCATCCATTTTTGACTGAAATTTTAAAAATAAGCTCTAAGACCTATCTGTTTAAAAATGGTTATCCCCTGGAAGTTCTAGGAAAGAAATTATCAGATAAATTTCATGTAAAACCACCAAGTCTTAGACTTACTCCATTCACAAACATCAGTCCTGTATCAGCTGCTAATTCTTAAAAAGATAATTATTGTTAAAATGTAAGTAGCAGAGTTATCTAATTTTTCCTTCCAAGAAAGTAATAAAAATTAGTCTTTTGAAAAATTACCAGATATGCATAAAACTTTTAACTTCAGCAGAAACCAAAAATAGAGTTAAAGAGATAAGGGAAAAAAAAGCATAACAGCAATAAACCTTTATTGGGGTTTTTTTTTAACAAAATAATTTAAAAAACAAAACCCCCCACATGTAAACAAGAAAGCAAACAAGAAAGTTAGTTAGCATTATTATGTACATCCAAGAATCAAAACAAGTTCTGGGTTAACATTCCATAATCCAGTAAAATGTTTTGACCCATCAATGTTCAGGGTAACTGCATTTAATATTATCAATAACGGAATCTTATCTTTGAACATTATAAATGGTTTATGGATTATAGACTGTAAACTGTAGGTTTTTGTTTTACCCACCAATCCATATGCCACATGTCTACTAGTCCTAAAATGTATTGATGTTGTCCATATTAGTCCAAAATATCCATTATCCCAAATCAACCAGGTTACAGCTATCTGATCTCCTCCAGAAGAGTTTTTATGCTGGGATGTGCTAGAACCCATATATGACAACATCATTTTTCAAAGCTAACCTAATTCTAAATTCTAACTAATCTGCCACTTCTTCACTTATTCTCACTTTCTATCCATACATTAAATACCATAGCAACTTTACCTTAAAAAATGCAGCTAATACATTAATACACATTCAGGCAGTAATTTCGGACAAAGTTGTAGTTTATTTACCATGAAAAAATGCTAATTTTTAAAATTTAGGTTGAGTACTGTCATAGTAGTGTTATTTAATTGAGAATGATGCCTTCAATTTAGAGGGTTCAGTGTACACATTAATACAGTTCAAAACTAAAGAGATTAAATTATAGCTCATATGGAGAAAATCTCAGTTCTTGGCAGAAAGATCAAAATATATTGTTTTATTACTATAAAATGTTATTAATTCAGTGTCTCTTTTTGCTAATTATATTTAATTCACTTTTATAAGCTTTACAAAAAAGAGCCTGGATAATTTTTGTAAAAGGCTTCAATTTGAGTTTAAAATGTAATTCTTTTCTGTCAGTTAAAATGATTTAAAGATGTGCACAATATGTTTGTGCTATTTAAGGCAGGTGCCAAGCACATTTTGAAAGGTAAGAAACTTACCAACTAGAATGTTCTCCCAAAGGAAAAAAAAAAGAAAAGCTCATAACAGTTTTTGTTTAAGACAGATGTTTAAATAGCACTCTTCTTTCAGGTAATTTAAAAATAATTTGGCAGCTGAACCACCTATGGTCATAACACATATCGCTAACAAAGGACAAGTTAACAGATACAGAATTAATGATATACTTTTAATATTTTTACAGGTCTCTTTAAGCTGGTGCCTAGTGGCTTTAACAAGATTTGTATTCAGTGAAAAAGATTTAGAACATAAACGACACTAAGTAATGAATATAATTTCTCTATGCCGTGCAGAAAAGAAGTCAACATTTTACACATCATCACTCCTAAACAGTTTTAATTAAAATCCAAACTGTTCCCATTTTTGCATCATTGTCATTCTTTGGCAAAAGATTCAAAACAGCCATGGGTTAGGAAACAACTGTTTACTCATGGTCTTCATTTTTGCAAAATAAATGTGTTTTGTAAAAGGAATCTGCACTGTGCCTGGTTTATACTAAATAATTATAATAGGCAAAATATAATGGCTTTTTTGATTAATCTACTCCTAAAGCTTTGAGTTGCCGTTCAATCTCTTCATCGGAGATAGTAGCCTTTGAAGTAGAGGCAGATGGTAAGCTTCGGGCTGCTGATGGCGCTTTGGCCATCTATATTAAAGAGAGAAAAAGAGAAAAAATGTGTATTATCAAACTTTTGGGATAGGACATAAAAGATGTGCTGCAAACAGGTGTAATTTACTTTTCAAACAAATATTAAAAACATACAACCTAACATAAAGGAAAACTTAAAACAATTAAGTGACACAAATGGTAGAGAAAATATTTCCAACTGAGAGAATAAGACATTCATACCTTTCCAGAGATTTCAATTCCAATTTCATCAAGAACTTGATTCACAATATCTTGGCTTTCTTCTTCATCATCAGAGCCTTCAAAGATGTCATCAAGTGTGTCATTGACTTGAGAGGAGGGGAGGAAACAAAGCAGTTACTTTCAAACAGATTTCAGGTTAGGTTTATATTTTTAGAAAAAGGCCCAACTATGTAATTTACACAGTACAAATAAAATTTATGAATGGATGGAGAAAAGTAAAGATCTTAGGTAGTTTACATTTAAGTAGAACAGAAAAAAATTAATAAACAGTTTGTGATAAATGGAAAGGTAAATGATTATAAAGCTTCAAAGGGAAGAGAGTATATCCACCTGGGGGGAAGTAATATGTGAGATGGTCCTTGAAGGACACATAGGATTTAACCAAACAGAGATAGCGTAGTGTGAGCAAAGACATGGTGGAAGGCAATAGGGAATATATATAAGTAAGAGTAAGTTCCTCTGTTTGGTTATTTAAGATGTATAAAGGGAAAATGGTTGAGAGGGAAGAATTAAAGCAACTGGCCTGTGATCATTACTAACATGATCACCGGGGAATGCCCCCAGAGAAAGAAAGACAAGTAACCTAGTCTGACCTCTCTGTAAGCACGCTGCTAATTGCGCTCCTGCTAAACAGACTAATATTAGCTAGCAAGAGAGTCCTTGTTTATGGAATGCTCCTAGCAGGCTGTTTTTGCTTTGGTATTGCTATAGCTACTATCTATGGCTTTATATCCATGACTCCCCAGAAAATAACACATAAGGTAGGTGACCATCTGAGGTATAAATTTAATATATTTCCTAAAGTGCTCTCTTCAACATGAGATGATAAGCAAACCTATTGGACACATCATCTCTTATGCTGGGTCAAAGAGCTTATGTCTGATATGGAAAGAAAAGATCTGGAGAGTCATTTGGGATGTCCCACCACTCTCCTTGTTTTGCATGTGCATCTTAATAGTTTGTATCCTTGACATTGCTACTAAAGCTTGACATTGGTTAAGATCTCTGATTTGTCTGAGCATGGTTTGATAATTTAATTTTTTGTGTTAGTTTAATAGTATAAAGTCAGTTGGAAAAAGCTAAAGAGCTTAAGGCCAAAAAAGTGGACTATCATCTCCGAAGAAGTAAAGTGAATGTTAAGACTTTAATTACAATCTCAATTCTTCCACTTAGTACCTGTGCAACTTTGGAGGAAGTCACTTTACCTCTCTGCGCCTCAGTATTTGCATTGACAAAATAAAGGGGCTTGACCTGAAAATTGTTTCTGATTTATAATGTAGGATTTTATTTTGTAGTCAGAAAGAAGCCACTGCGGGAATATGATCGGCACACTCAGAGGTAAGCTTCTAGAAAAATAATTTAGCAGTGATACTCAGATTGTAGTGAAGTAACAAGGGAGGTGGGGAGTCCAGGTCAGAGTTTATAAGGGCCTGAATGAAAAACTGCTTGCAGAAAAAATGAAAGAAAAGGATGGAGGAGAAACACCAGAATGGTGTAATCAGGATGTAATAAAAATTTCCCAAAGATCTTGTTTCCAAAATCTAAGTGTGAACAAGCGTTGGCACAACACTGTACAATATGAATTCTAATTGGAGAAAGACATGTCCATTTAAACCTTGAATTTATCTTTGGGTGAAAATATTAATGTTAAAATACCTTACTGAAAAAACAAGTAACCACCAATAACTACTATTCTTTCAGACTCACTTTCAAATTACTAAAACACAAACAAGAACTGTGACAGATACAAGTTTTAAGTACAAGCTTATTGACTCTCTTCATTATAGCTTAATGAAATAGTTAATCCCTCTGTTAAGATCTGCTCACACCTGTGCCATCACTGGAATCCACATAAACATATTAGATACCGTGATCATTATATAAATGACAATTCTCTCAGTCATTAAAAATTCACTAATGATGTCTTTGAAAAATTATATTTTTGAAAGTAAAGGTTCAAAGTAAAAACTAAAGTAAACAATTTTTGGAACTATCAAAGATACATGTACAGTATCATTAAACCTTAGAAGGAAAACAGATACTCTGAAATAGAATACTAGAACAAAGGTAAATTTAGGAATCCTAGTAATTTAATTAGATACTATTTTATGCAATAAATGCCGTTAAATTAAAATGCTAGCAGATAAGCAGAACTAAACTGGCATATCCCGACACAGTTGTAAAACAATTAGAAAATATCTTTGCAAAATAATGATGCCAGCTTTGACATGTCATACAAATAATGATTCAATGTTGACCAGGGTGTTGTGAAGGGTCACTCATTCGTTATCGGTGAAATAAAGATGGGCATAGTCCTTCTGGAAAAAGTCTGGCAGTATGAATCAAAAGCTTTATAAAAGTTAATACTCTAAGAACACTGAAGAAATTCAGACAAAGAAACATATTTATCAAAGGATTATCAAATACATTGAACATTTTAAAACAATCTTATTGGCTAATGTAAGAATGGTTCAATAAATTAGGGTATATTGATGTTACATAATATTAAAGCCATTAAAAAAAAAAGACTTCAGAGAAAATTCAAGGTAATGAGTACATGTTTATGTTATACTACTGTTTTGTAAAGGCAAGGTAAGATTCAAAATTGTCCATGTTATATTATCTCACTTTAGAAGACATGGAAAAATATAGGAAAGACATATACAATGTTAACACTAAGTATATCTGGGTGGTGTGATGATAAATTTTTTTTATAGCTTTGTTCATTTTATTCCTCATATTTCCACCACAGCCTGTAGTTTATACTCAAAAAGAAGAAAATTAAATATTAAATTTAGACTCTGGAAAGGGAAAAAGAAAAAAGAATGAAAGAACTCCGTTATCTCTACCTCCAGTATAAATAGATTTTCTATAGCATGAAATATATACATTAAATTTATATATAGATAGATATACATTAGATATTCTATAGTATGAAAAAATATAAATATATCTTTTATATATATTCATAGATCTTCTCTAGTATGAAAGAATCAACACAACTCTTAAACTATCTAACTTATACCAGGAAGAAGTATTTTATTCACAAGTTGGTTTGGGTCCTCTAATCAACAAAGTAAAACTGCTGAGGCCAATATGGCATAGAAATATGGCATCACATATTTTATATATTTCCTTCAGTTAAATGTTAATAGAATTTTGAGCCTTCTATAAAAATACAATGAAATTACAATATAGTCATCTATCTAGAAGGGAGCTGTATCATTTCTTTTCTCATCATTTGTGCCTTCGTGGATGAGAATATGAGGTTGCTAGTAAATAAACTTGTTAATTCAAAGAGAAAAACCTGTAAATTTCATTACAAGTTATTAAACTTACTCATTTCTTCAGTCATTTCCATTTTCATGTTTTCCTTCTGGAAATTCTGCATTGTTTGTAATGTCTTTTGTGGATCCATCTTCTTGTTAACCGCCTGCATTGTCTAAATGTATGAAAAGATTCACGTTAGCTACATAATTATGAAAATTTTACTATGGAATAAGTCCAAAGGGAGCACATCAAAAAAAGGCAGGTTTCTTAAAGATATTCTACCATAATCAAACATAATAGTGTTAGTATTCTAGAAAAAAATGAAATGCTCATTTGGAAACCACCTGCTTAACATCTATATAATAAAGACAACTGCGAAAAACCTCATCTGAACAGTAGGCAAAAAATTATATAATAAAAAACACTGACAACATAAAATCCACTGCTACTCAAATGGGAAAACTACATTTGCCTATAATGTGGCAAGCAGGTAATATCTAAATTAAAAAGAATTTTTAAATTTTTTCAAAAATTTTCAAAAGTTTTAATGTCTAAATTAAAGGATATACTGGCATACATATTTAACCTATTAATTCATTTTAAACCATGATTTCAAGAAATGTTCAAAACATTGAGTTTTGCAAAAATACGTGAAAAGAATTCTCTTACATTTTATATTCACAACCACTTTTATTAAAAGAAATTAATGCCACCTAGTAAGACCAAAATATTTTATATATTATTATTATATATGTGTCTGTGTATATATTATATGTGTGTATTATATGAAATATGTCAGTTTCAAAGATACAAAGCAAACACAGTCTTTTATGCATGCTGCAGTCAAAGTAATCTTTGCAAGTATGACACTGTACCCCCCCCACCCCCCACCAGCCCACACATACCTAACTCTCCAGTGGCTTTGCATTGCTTTTAGTATTAAAAGCCAAATTCCATACTTGACCTGTGATACCAAGCACCATTTGAACTCTGCTTAACAAGCCAGTCTCATTCTACACCACTGCCCTCTAGACACACTGATCTTATATTTCCTTAAATGTGCCATGTTTCCTCCTGCCACAGGACCTTTGCATATACTGTCTCTTACCTGGAATGCTCTTCTTTATTTGCTTTCACTATCAATACTTCAGATTTCAGTTTATATACAACTTTCTTAGGGAAGTAGTCCCTGACACCCTAGTTTAGAATAGATACCCCTATTAAATCCTTCTCACTATAGATAAAATTTTATTTATTGGTGTAAATTATATTACTTTACTCGCAAATTACATTATTGTTACAAAAATATACTAAAAACAACAATGATGCTGACAGTGATAATAGAGCAGCTAATGCCTATATATATTAGCTTTCTGTGTGCCAGGCACTGTTCTAGAACTTTACATATAATAATATTTAAAGTTAATTGACATTTAAACCTAACAAGTCTTTATGTGCTAGGTATTACCATTTCCCCTGCATTACAAATGGAGAATGAAGGTATAGGAAGGTGAAATAGCTTGCTAAGGTCACATAGCTACCAAGTGAGATCTGAACCCAAGTAGTCTGACTCCAAAGCTTATGTTTTTAATCACTGCACTAAACTACATCTCAAATGGGCTGCTTTTTAAATAGACTTTAACCTATTACAGGTTAAGCCCTTGCCTGGTTTTGCTTTCCATTTCATCTCCATCACTTATTATAATTCCTACTTAGGGGACCTAAACAAATATTTCCTGAATTAATAAATTTCTGAGAAATTTAAGTGAAAACTAATTCATACATTGCTATATGGCAGGACCACATTAGGTACCTTTTCCTCCCCTATCACTTGCAGAAAATTGCAAAATGAGCAGTCTTCCTCCTCAACATTATTGAAACGTTATCCAGTCCAGGTGTGAGATCTTCAGATATGACCTTTTCCTCAAATTAGACAGATGTTTAGTTCTGTCAACTTGGTAAAACCAAAAAAGGGAAAAAAAGTTTTTGCCTTTGACTGTGTTTTTCACTGTAAAATGACTAAGATTCCTAGAGAGTAAAAACTAACAGAACGAAGCTATATCGAAACATTCTGTTTTTTTAAGGAACACATGTGCCACTGTACATAAGATGGACACATTCTATTTTCATGTGTCCTGCAGTCTAAAAGGCAATTATACTTGATCCTCATTATTTCTGGATTCCTTAGTTTTGAATTTGCCTACTCACTAAAATATATTTGTAACAAGTCAACACTTGCAGTACTTTTGTGCTCATTTGTGGACATGTGCAGAACTGCAAAACATCTGAGTCACCCAACACACGTTTCCAGCTTAGTTCAAGCAAGGTGACACTCTGCCATCTTGACTCAGCACTAATACTGTAAATTCGTGTCTTCTTTGTGGTTTATTTTGTGCCTTTGGTTGGTTGGGGGTTAAAATGTACTAAAGTGTGGTCTAGCGTTTCTAAATGCAAGAAGTCCATGACGTGCCTTGGATCAAATGTGGAAAAATTGGAAAAAATACAAATGTGGAGAAAATACATTTGTTAGATAAGCTTTTTTCAGGCATGAGTTACAGTGCTGCTGACCATGAGTTCAATGTTAATGATCAACTATGATAAGTAAGGTGTCTTTCAACAGAAACATATAAAACAAGGTTACGTATAGACTGGTTGACAAAAGTTGTGATCAAAGGCTCACAGGAACCTAGGTCTGCATTTCCCCTAGGAGCAATGGTTTGATATTCCCTAATTCAGTATTCCTGACTTTATAGAACGTAACTACTGCAAATAATGAGAATCAACTGTTATGTACTTTTCTCCTAATATAAACCTGTACTTTCTCTCCTCTGTGGCTTTTCTTCCTTTTGCTCTTCACATTCATATTCTTTCTTCCCTTTATTTAAAGTCTAGTGATATTTAAGACCTAGGTCTTCTGCAAAGTCTTTCAGATCAAGTATAATTGCCTTTTAGACTGCAGAACACAGGGAAATAGAATGTGTCCATCTTATGTACAGTAAGTACTATTCAAGGATCTGTGCAGTTTACTGAAACCTAGCATAGACTGATGTATAGTGAGTTTCCTTTTCAGACACATCTTAACCTCCTCCCATCCCCGACTGAACTATATAAGATCTGTGAGAGCAGAGCCTTTGTCTTGAACTTCTGATTTCTCACAATTCTTAATATACATCAAAGAGCTCATTATTTATTAAATGTCTGAAAGGCTCACAGTCCTTTGAGTTCTATAGTAAGAACACTAATTTTTTTTTTAATGTAAAGACTGTAAGTTAGGGCTTCCCTGGTGGCGCAGTGGTTGAGAGTCTGCCTGCCAATGCAGGGCACACGGGTTCGAGCCCTGGTCTGGGAGGATCCCACGTGCCGCGGAGCAACTAGGCCCGTGAGCCACAATTACTGAGCCTGCGCGTCTGGAGCCTGTGCTCCGCAACAAGAGAGGCCGCGATAGTGAGAGGCCCGCGCACCGCAATGAAGAGTGGCCCCCGCTTGCCGCAACTAGAGAAAAGCCCATGCACAGCAACGAAGACCCAACACAGCCATAAATAAATAAATAAAATAAAAATAAATAAAAATTAAAAAAAAAAAAAAAAAAAAAAGACTGTAAGTTAAACTTAAGTTCCTGATAAAAATTAACTGATAAATTCTTCTCACAATACTCATGTGTCCTTCTGACACATTCATGAAAATGAATCAAGAGAAAATTATTATTCAAATTATTATACCAAAACTTATGGCATAATGAAATAAGGCCAAAAATCTTAAAATGATGTTTTAAGTCAATTTTAAAAATTTAGAAGCTACATATAATCTTGGAACAGTGGAACTGCCCTGGAACAAAAAATTTTATATTAAAACAAATCAATAAAAAAATCTAGAAATATTTATCTGGATTATGTAGTATTATAACTCATTTTATTAAAAATTACAAAGATTCTGTACCACATATATATCAGAAGGTGCTTTAAATTTAATTTGAATCTAATCTGAATACTGACATTTAAATATCTCAGATAAAATCATAAAGCTATGGATATAAAGGTTCCCACTTACTTTTGCTGTAGTAGACATTGCTCCTGCCATCTTCATCTGGGAATTCATCACTTTTGTTTGTGTGGACATAGACGTGACTTTTGAACTTACAGCAAAAGTTCTTGTTTTCTGTTTCCTTAGATGTACAAGCTGTTTGGCTAAAACTCTGCAAGCTTCTTTATTACCAATCTTGGCCATTTTCTTAATTTCTAATTCCTAAGAGAGGAAATAAAAAGAGGGGAACAAAATCATTAAGGGGGAGTCCTCAATGATTTAAGAAGAATAGACTGAACATATATAATATACCATTTCACCCTGATTATGAAGAGAAAGAGGCTAGTATAAAGCCACAGAAATAGTAATTTGAGAGGGAAATTTATTCTACATGTTTACATGGAATAGAGAGAACTAGTACCTTCATCCAGAATTACAAAACAAGTGTACAAAACAGTACTCACATAAAGCCCAGAAGAGAATTTATAAACTCAAACCAAAAGCAGGTAGGAAAAAAAGGAAAAAATAAATAATCAAACGAAGAGTTGGTAGGAGATAGCAAAAAAGAAGACCACAGTGGTATATTTAAAGCTAGTAATATAGACAATCATGTTAGGTGAAAAGGTCCATCTCCATTTCAAATAAAAGGTACACTGTTAGATTAGATAAGAACATAAAGGCAATTATATGCTATCTCAAGAAACCAACTTTAATTACCAAAACAAAGCTAAATAAAGCTAAGTAAAAGGATAGAAAAATATATTCTATATAAATACTTATTAAAATCTGGAAATTTGGAGTGGTTACATTAACCAGATCAAAAAAACTTAAAAAAAGGAGTATTACCAGAATAAAAAGGGGCATTTCATAATAATAAAGGAATTAATACATAAAGGTGTCAAAACAATCCTAAATGTGTACGCACCTAAAACAGTACTTCCAAATTTATGAAGCAGAAACTGACAGAACTGAAAGACGTAACAGACAAATACATAACTAGGATGAGGGGTATCAACAACTCCTTTCTGAAGTATATTGCTGTACTTGTTAGGACAAATGGACAGAAAATCTGTAATGATACAGAAGATTTACAAAAACACTATCACCAACTTGACCTAAGCAACATTTACTAAAAGCTCCATCGCCAACAGCAGAATACTCACTCTTTGCAAGTGTACACTAAAAAAAAAAAAATCACCAAAATATATCATATTCTGTAACAGAAAACAAGGCTCAACAAATATAAAAGGATTGAAAGCATACGAGGTATGATCTCTAACTACAGTAAAATTAAACTAGAAAGCAGTAAGAAAAATATGAAAGGAAAAACAGAAGCAGATATCAAACAATGTGGTTTGAAATAAGTCATGGGTTAAAGAAAAAAATCAGAGGGGAAATGAGATAATATTTTAAATTAATAAAATGAAAATGCCCCATATCAAAACGTGTGAGCTGCAGTTAAAAATAATTCTTAGAAATGTATAGCGTTAGAGCTTACATTAAAAAAATGAATATCTCGTCAGCTTCAAAATAGAGAAAGGAGAAAGAAGAGCAAATAAAACATAAAGTAGGGCTTCCCTGGTGGCGCAGTGGTTGAGAATCTGCCTGCCAACGCAGGGGACACGGGTTCGAGCCCTGGTCTGGGAAGATCCCACATGCCGCGGAGCAGCTGGGCCCCTGAGCCACAATTACTGAGCCTGCGTGTCTGGAGCCTGTGCTCCGCAACAAGAGAGGCCGCGATAGTGAGAGGCCCGCGCACCGCGATGAAGAGTGGCCCCCACTTGCCACAATTAGGGAAAGCCCTCGCACAGAGACGAAGACCCAACACAGCCAAAAATAAATAAATAAATAAAAATTAAAAAAAAAAATAAAGTAAACAAAAGGAAGGAAATAATATAAACAAGAAAAGAAATCTGTGAACTAGGAAAGAAAAAAATACAGAAAATTAATGAGATCAAAGGCTGGTTTTTTACAAGAAATTGATCAAATTGATAAACCATCAGCCAGTCAGAAGAGGGAGAAAAACCGAGACAGACAGAGAGAACACACAAACGATAAATATTGGGAATGTAAAGGGAGGCATCACTTTATATCCTAAAGATGTTAAAGAATAATAAAAAATATTATAAACACGATGTCATTACCTTTTAAAATTTAGTAGAAATGGGCAAATTACTTGACAGATGCACACTACCAAATCTCATTCAGAAAGGGAGATAGCGTGATCCATTCTATATCTATTTTCTAAAAATTGAAAATTTTAGAATTTAAAAATCTATCCACAAAGATAGATTTTTGTGTAGCTTAAAGTCTATCCACAAAGAAAACTTCACTCCCAGTGCTTTACTGATGAAACCTATCAAACATTTAAGAAAGAAATACACAAACCCTTCCAGTAAATGAAACAGGAAGGGACACTTGCCAATTCATGCTTTAAGGTCAGCAGTACTCTGATGTCAAAACCATATAAAGACACTATACAAAGAGATAACTACAAATTAACAGCTTTTATGAACAGAGATGCTAATATTCTTATGAAAATTTCAGCAAATTGAAATAAAAGTATTTTTAAAAAATTCATCATTACCAATGAAGTTCATCCCAGTAGCAAAAGCTTGATTCAGCTTTGGAATTCAACTTTGGAATTCATCAATGATGTAATTCACTATACTAACAGACTAAAGAAGAAGAACTACATAATCATCATTTCAATAGATGCCAAAAAAAAAAATCACTTGACAAAATTAATTCCCCATAAAAACTCTCAACAAACTAGATGCAAAAGGAACTTCCTCAACCTGAGAAAGGGCCTCTACAAAAAGCCTACAGTTGATATCATACTTAATGATGAAAGACTGAATGTTTTCCCCTAAAATCAATAAAAAGGTTATAAACCACTTTTAACATTGGAAGTTCTGGCCAGTGTAATAAGGTATAAAAAAAAAAAGCATCAAGATTGAAAAGGAAGATGAAAAATTTTATTTACACAGATGACATGATTGTCTATGTAGAAATAGACAACAGAATAGAATAAAATAGAACAGAATCCACAAACAGGCTACTAGAATAAGTGAGTTTAGGAAGGTTACAGGATAAAAGATAAATATACAAAAAAATGAATGTATTTCTAAATACCAGCAAAACAAAATCAGAAATCTGATGAAAGAAGCACAGGATCAGTATAATTACAAGTGCAAATACTGCTCAGAAAAATTTTAATCTAAATAAATAGAGAGATATAGCATGCTCATGGGTTGAAAGATTAATATTGTTAAGATGGTAAATTGGTTCAATGTAATCCCAATCAAAATCTGATCCTTTTTTGTAGAAACTGACAAGTTTACTTTAAAGTTCATAGGGAAATACAAAGCACCTAAACTAGCCAAAACAATTTTAAAAAGAAGCACAAAACTTAAGGGTTAATGCTATATAACTTTAAGACTTAATTATTAAGTGTTAGTAAAAACAGTGTGGTATTGGCTTAAAAATAGTCATATAGTAAAGCAATTATACTCTAATAAAGATGTTAAAAAAAAAAAAAGAATAGTTATATAGGTCAATGGAATAGCATAGAGTCAAGAATGAGGCCCACGTGTACTTGAACAAATGATTTTCCGTAAAGATGACAAGATATTTGAATAGGGAAACAAATGATGATGGAACAACTGAATATCCAAATGCAAAATGTGAACCTCTACCCTTACCTGACAACATAGTAAAATTTAATTCAGTAAGATTCACAGTCCTAAATGTAAGAACTGAAATTATAATACTTCTAGAAGAAAATCTCAGAGAAAATATTAGTGACTTAGGGTTAGGCAAAGATGTCTTAGATAGGACACTAAAAGTACTAAATAACAGAAGAAAAAAATAATAAATTTCACTTGATCAAAATAAAAATCTTCTGTTCCTCAAAAGACACTCTTAGGGAAATAAAGGACCAAGCCAAGAACTGGAAAAAATAACGGCAAAACATATATTTAATAAAGCACTTGCATTCAGAATATATAAAGAACTCTCACAACTAAATAATTAGAAAACAACTTGATGAAAAAAATAGATAAAATATTTCAATAGACACTTTGGCAAAGAGAATATGTAAATGGTGAACAGGCACATGAAAAGATGCTGAACATCATTAGTGATTAGGGAAATGCAATTTAAAATGACAATCTACTACACACCACTAGAATGGATAAAATATAAAGACTGTAAACTCCAACTATTGGCTGGGATGTGAAACAATTTTACTCTCATATATAACTGGTGGGAACAACAACTTTGAAAAATTGTTTAGCATTCTTATACAGTCAAACATACATTTAACCTGTGATCTACCAAGCAATCCCACCCCTAGGAAACATGTTCAAACAAAGACTTCAACTGAATGTTTATAACAACCTTTATCAAAATAGCCAAAACCTGGGAATAACCCAAATGTCCACTGGCTGGTGAATGGGATAGACAAAATGTGAAATGTCCACACAGTGAAATAACATTCATCAATAAAAAGGAGTTAGTATTCATACATGTAACAACACTGATTAATCTCAAAATAATTATGAATGAAAGAAGCCATATAAAAATGAATTCACTTTATGATTCCATCTATATAGAATTCTAGGAAATGTAAACTAATCTACAATGACAGATCAGTGTTGCCTAACTATGGAGGGAAACAGGAAGGGATGGGTAGAAGGGATTACAAAGGGAAAAAGGAAACTTTTGGGGATGATGGATATGTTCATTACCTTGACTGTAGTAATGGTTTCATGAGTTAATACATATGTCAAAATGTATCAAATTGTATGCTTTAAAAATGTACAGTCAGGGCTTCCCTGGTGGTGCAGTGGTTTAGAGTCTGCCTGCTAATGCAGGGGACGCGGGTTCGAGCCCTGGTCTGGGAGGTTCCCACATGCCGCGGAGCGGCTAGGCCCGTGTGCCACAACTACTGAGCCTGTGCGTCTGGAGCCTGTGCTCCGCAACAAGAGAGGCCACGATAGTGAGAGGCCCGCGCACCGCGATGAAGAGTGGCCTCTGCTTGCCGCAACTAGAGAAAGCCCTCGCACAGAAATGAAGACCCAACAGAGCGAAAAATAAATAAATAAATTAATTAATTAAAAAAAAATGTACAGTCAACTGCATGTCAATTATACCTCAATCATGCTGGTTTTTAAAAATATTTTAAGCAACATACATTTAAAAGTATAACATAAAAATACAGAAAGATAGCCAATCTATTAAAAAAGTACATTTATTATCACAGACCCAATAACAGTTAAAATAAGACACCTATGAGTTAACAATTATTTTCTTGTAACACTGTCTTGTTTTCTAGGACTATTTTATCTTTGCTGTTAACTGACAAGAAGGTGGCTCTGTTTTGAGCAATATTTCTTCCTAGGCATTCATGTCTTTCACAAACTGAAGAATATAATCAGCAGAATACACAATACACAGAATCCTGATAAAAGTCAGCAGAATGACACAGTAAACAAAGGTAAGCAGAAATTGCAGGAAGACGTTAAATGTCATTTCTTAGTAAAGTAAATCACTTACCACCTGTCGTGTCTTTTTCCTAGTTAGCTAATTATTCCAACACTGATTTCTAAATTTGTTTGAAAAGTTAAAATGAAATTCAATGTTCTACTTACCAGCTGTTTTTCTTGTTTCTCTAAAGCTGCTCGATCTCTGATTATAGCCCTCTGTGTACCTCGTAACTCTCGATTCTGTTCCTTTATTACATCTAAGAGAACCACAAAAGACACCTAAATGTATGAGTTGTAAAATCTTCTTCAATACCATTTAAAATATTGGACTCAGAAACCTCAATAAAATAAATAAATAAACCTTAATTTACAAGGTGTTAAATTTTTTTTGTTTCAATTCAATATACTAAAAATTAATCAAATGTTAAAACAAATTATAAATATTGATTATATAAAAAACTACAGAAGTGCAAATATGCAAATATGCTATAGTTTGGCCAAAAGTATATATAAATCACAGTAAAATACTCCCTTAGAGAACTGATTATTATACAGTGTTTTATATGGCATATATATATATGTCATATGCATATACATGTGCACGCGTGCACACACACACACCCTTTTCATCTCTCCTTACTCCAGTATTACATGAAATTCCAAGAAGGAAGACAAGCAATGTGTTTATTACATCTTTTTTCCTACACTAAGTCATCATAACAGAGTGAAGCAGCCGACCTTCCAATGAAGCAGACCTGGATTTGAATCGCACCTCTGCCACTTGATAATTATATGATGATACTTTGCAAAGTTAGTTAACACTCTAAACCTCAGGTTTCTTACAAAATTAGGATTGTTGTTAAGGAGTAAATAACATACACAATGCCCTGATATATTGTAAGTGTCCAGTCATTGTTAATGTCTTTTTCATTTATCTCAAATCATCAGGATCCACCGGTCTCACCTTTTTTTTTTAAAAAGATTTTTTTGATGTGGACCATTTTTAAAGTCTTTATTGAATTTGTTACAATATTGCTTCTGTTTTATGTTTTGGTTTTTTGGCTGTGAGGCATATGGGATCTTAGCTCCCCGACCAGGGGTCGAACCCACACCCCCTGCATTGGAAGGCGAAGTCTTAACCACTGGACTGCCAGGGAAGTCCCAGTCTTACCTTTTGAAGACTTAAAATATTAGTCTGAGACTGACAGACTATCATTTGGGTTAACAGTGATTTACTAAACAGTGATTTCTTCAAAGGATCACAGATATGGATAGTAATGTTTGCCAAAACTCTTCCCTCATTGTCAGGAATCTTGCTAAGTGCTTTACATACAGTATACAGTATAATGTTCACAATAATGCCATGGAGTTGATTTTTCTATTATTTTATATATATGAGAAAACTAAGTGTTAGCAAGTTTAAATAATGTGCCCAAGGAATCCAAGTGTTGTCTCCTGAATCAGTGATCTTAATCATTTCACTAGAGTACCTTTTCAGTAAAGAGATAGATTTAAAACCACCACCACCACAACAGAAAGAACAGTCTCTTCATCAAATGGCACTGGGAAAACTAGATATCCACATGACACACACACACAAAAAGAAATTGGACCCCTACCTAACACCATATATAAAAATTAACTCATAAAAGATTAATGACCCAAATATAAGAGCTAAAATCATAAAACTCAGAAGAAAACACAGGAGTAAATCTACATGATTTGGGATTTGGCAATTGATTCTTAGATATGACACTAAAAGCACAAGCAACAAAAGAAAAAAATAGATAAACTGGACTTCGTGAAAATTAAAAACTGATTAAAGGACATTATCAAATGAAAAGACAGTGTAGAAAATGGGAGGAAATATATGTAAATTATATGAGTCTAGTATCCAGAATATATAAAAAACTCTGACAACTCAAAAACAAAAGACAAACAACTCAATAAATGAGTGAAGGCCTTGAATAGACATTTCTCCAAAGAAGATACACAAATGGCCAATAAACACTTGGAAAAGATGCAAAATATCATTAGTCATTAGGAAAACCAGATACCACTTCACATCTGCCAAAATGGCTATAATCAAAAACAGGAAAATAAGTGTTGATTTGCCAGTAGGAATGTAAATTATTTCAGCCACTGTGGATAACAGTTTGGTGGTTCCTCAAAAAGTTAAACAGAAAATTACCAAATCACCTCACAATTCCCCTCCTAGGTATTCACCCAAAAAAACTGAAACAAGTACCTAAACAAATACTCTACACAAATGCAGCGCTATTTACAATAGTCAAAAGGTGGAAACAACTCAAATATCCGTGAACTGATGAATTCATAAACAAACTGTGGTATATACATATAATATAATGGAATATTGTTCAGTTATTTTAAAAAATGAAGTACTGATACATACTGCAACATGGATAAACCTCAAAAGCGTGGTAAGTGAAAGAAGCCAGTTACAAATGGTCTTTTATGATTATACTCATATGAAATATCCAGAATAGGTAAATCCACAAAGACAGAAAGCAGATTGATAGTTGCCAGGAGTTGGAGAGAGGGGGGAACAGATGAGTCACCACTTAATGGATATAAGGTTTTATTTTAAAGTGATGAAAATGTTTTAGAACTAGAGATGGTGGTTATACACCATTGTGAATGTACTAAATGCTACAGACCTGTTCACTCTAAAATGATTAATGTCATGTGACTTTCATCTCAATTAAAACAGCAGCAAAGCCAGCAACCGTTACCTTTTTAGTGATGGAGCATCACAACTTATATTCTACACATTTCTGTTTTAATGAAACTTTACTCAGAATACAAATAACTAATTACACTGAGTAATAGACACTATAGTAAGTGCTTCACAACAACCCCCAAAGGTAGGTACTATTATCTCACTTGTTTCAGAGGGGGGGAATTGATATTTGGTGAGGTAATCTGCCCAAGGGAGAAAAAGTGGTAGGATTCACATACAGCCATTCTGATTCCAAGGCCTCTGATTTTAAATATGCTATTACACTGTGAAGCTTTTAGGAAAACAAAAAGTAAAGTTATCAGAGATATAATCCTTATAAATATAGATCCATATCAATAAAAATACTGTTAAAACAGAATGAAAAACATTTCAAGTCATTATATAGAATATAACTAATCAACTACAATGACTTTCTGAATAAAAGTTAAAATAAGATGCCAGAGCTCCTATATCCTACATACAAGACATCTATTTCTCCTCCTTTACTTACTCTGTTTCTCAGTGAAGTTATATTGGTGGACATCTCATGCTCAGGATTTACTAAGAACACATTTTATATGTTCCTTAAACATAAGCATATGAAACCATAGAGTATCTATATGGGAGGTGAAACGAGAGGGAGCTCTCTCCCTCCACCAACTTCCTTCTGGATGGGAAACGTGTTTCATTTAAAAAAGAGGGAAGGAGATATTCTATAGACAAATATATTTGGGAAACGTTCAAGTTGGAAAAAAAATAAACCGATTTCTTTGCTTCAAGGCTTCTAAGAACATTTAACATAAGAATATACATTATCAATCTTTAAGGGGAGAATATGTGAGATTGTTTCCCAAATTTATTAAGCCAAGGATCCCTTTTAAGAAATCTCTATTAACATTTCTCAGATATAACTGTTTCATGGAGCATTGGTCGGGATCCTATTCTAAAATAACATGACTTATTAGTTTGCTAGGGCTATCATAACAAACACCACAGACTGAGTGCTTAAACAACAGAAATTTATTTTCTCCTAGTTCTGGAGGCTGTAAATCCAAGATTAAGGTGCTGGCAGGGTTGGTTTTTCCTGAGCCCTCTCTCCTTGGCATGCAGATGTCCACCTTCTTGCTGTGTCCTCACATGGCCTCTTATCCATGTGTGCCCATCCCTGGTATCTCTTCCTCTTCTTATAGGGACACCAGTCGTATTGGATTAGGGCTCCACCCTCATGATCTCATTTAACCTTAATAATCTCCCTAAAGACCCTATCTCCAAATACAGTCACATTAGGAGTTGGGGCTTCAACATACCAATTTTAAGGGGACATAATTAGGTCCACAACACATGATATTTTTCCTCTGACATCTACAGATTCATACTAAACAAAATAACAAAGAAAGCTCTCATTTCCCCTTTCAAAACAATCATCAGCCTTTTCATCCTCAACATTTAAACCCTCCAAATTTTTATCTTTTGGTCTTAGTTCCCTATTTTGCCCAAGGCAATGGATTGGTATGAAAACATTCACCACTTATCCTACTATTTCAATAGAAAATATGTCCTAAATTTAAAACTATGAAATTACAAATGAACTTTTAGAGTATAGCCCCTTTGTATACTAAAAACTCCCTGAACTCAACTAGGATAAGATGAAATATTAAAATAATGATGACGGTCTCCTAAAGTTACAAAAGTACTGGGCTGAAAGAGAAGTCACCGTACTGATAAGCTGAATTGTGACCAGGTAATTGACACAGTGCAAAGCACTGTGAAACACTACTGAAAGCCTTGACTGCTAAGATCTAGAATGTTATTCACATACATTTTTTTCATTACTTGGGTGGCATAATGAAAAATACATTATTTGGTCTTTGGCTTGAGTTCCTGGCACAAAGGTCCTAAAACCCTTGGAATTTCCTGAGTGATAGAAACATCTTTTGACTCAGAGAGGGGTACACCTACATAGCTTCAGGATGGGGCTGGTTACCAGAAAGTCCAAATATTTGATTAGAAGGTGGGGAATTTCAGCCCCATCCCTCAGGGGAGGGGAGTGGGGCCAGAGGTTGGGTTATAATAACTCTTGAACAAAGACATTGGAAGAGCTTCTGGGTTCGTGAACATATTGATGTTCTGGGAAGGTAACATGTCCAGAGAGGGCAGAGAAGCTCTGAGCTGCACCCCTCACCCCACCCCCCCTGCATAATAACTTGCTTCCATTTGGCTGTTCCTGAGTTGCATCGTATAATAAAATGGTAATACTAAGTAAAGCACTTTCCTGAGTTATGAGTTGTTCTAGTGAATTACCAAACCTGAAGAGGGAGTTGCGGTGACACTAGAATTTATAGCTGGTCGGTCAGAAGTACTGGTGGTAATCTAGGACTGCGACTGGCCTCTTAAGTGAGGACAGTCTTGTGGACAGAGCCCTTAACTTGTGGTGTGGGGTCTGTGCTAACTCCAGACAGTTAGTGTTAGGATTGAACTGAACTGCTGGAGACACCCAGTTGGTGTCAGAGAATCAGAGTAAAGAACAGATATAGCCATCTTTGTTGAAAAACAAGTATGACATGAAATTTTAACAAAACATAATTTAATTAAAATAGTTTGGCTTCACTTTTCTTAATTTTATGTAACTATGTGTACCATAACTGTCACTGTATATAAGAGAAGGAAAATAAAGAAAATTAACTACTGCATATTCCACAGCCTTTTGTTAATAGACCTATTAATATTTAAACAGTTCTAGGCTATAAACCAAGAGCATCTAATGTTATACTAAAACAGAGTCATAACACTTTAAAACATATTAAGGTAAGTAGGAAAAGACAGTAAAATATTTTTTCACATGAGATGATAGGTATATCTTATAAAACAAATTACTCTTTAATTTTCTTTAAAAACAATCTCTACACTAAACCCCCAGTTAATGATTTGGTCTTCTAGATAATTCAGAAGAAATAACATGAGAAAGATTCTGAGACTATTTTAATGTTTTTAAGGCCAAGTTTATTTCCAATCATATTTATTTCTTAGTAGGTCTGATTTATTCCTAAGATTACAAGCTCTTTAAGAGCAAGAAACACATTTTATTTTATTTACCTATCTGTATTCCCATTTTACTTTGTGTCAACAACTATACCAATATATTAGTTAACAGTAATCTAAGGCAGCACAAACATATATATCAAAATGTAAAAGGATTTGCCTTATAGTCATAATTTAACACATTTCTTTAAAAATGTATAATAAAATCTATTGGTTATCAAGAAAGATGGCTGATAATTTAACAAATTATCATAGTAAAATCTGAACTACGATAGATACCTTTCTACAATGGAAAAATGTAACACTGAAATAATCAGATGTTTCTCTTATAATTTTTTGCTGTCCCCTTTTTTCATTCTGAGTTATGACCATGACAGAAATATGTGCAAGTACTGCTGACCTAGGAGAGACGGAGCGCTTGGCTCTGCCTATCCTGTGCTTCCCTGTCCATCCCATTTCCTCCTCTAGTCAAGAGCACTCCCTGAACTCTCATACGCCAGCACTTCTTCTACCTCGTGGGGTGTTGTGAAGCGTTTCGTAACAGGTGGCTATAGGGAACTTGCAAACTGTGAAAATACATGGAAGTGCCCGTGGCGTGCTCTCTCTGTTACCATTTGGTGAGGTCCAAAGGGTCTGGGAACTCCCCCACCCACCACCCTCTCCTCACCCACACCCAGCACAACACTGAGAAAAAGCCACTCAGGCCAGCTCTACTCTGGGCACTAAAGCCTGTCTCAAGCCTTTCAGGCTCTTTTTACTGAACAAAAGAACACATGTATACATTAGAGGGATAAGATCACTGACGTAAATTTTGGGCTTAAGAAGATACAGACAGAAAAGCTCATTCTGTACTCTTTGGTTCTGAGCCAATAAGGCCTATCTGCTTACAGAAAAAAGAAAGAAAGAAAAAAGCCAAAAAATAAAAAATAAAATCTAAAAGGGCCTCTCATGTGGTCTAGCTCACTAGAATTCTCTACTGGGGTTTGAGGCCAAGCCCCAACTTGAATTATGGCTGTCCTTCTAGACCCTGCTCATTTACATGCTATTTGCACATCTGAGGATTAAAGCAAAAAGTGGTTACCAACTGCAAATATGGACATTCATTAATTTGTGAGTAATATCCTCTAAAGTGCCTATCTTTTGAGAAAAGGGAGGGGGCCTGTCTCAAGCTTTCAGGATAGTTCAGGATTACTGCCCCATGAGCGCTAAGGCACAACTCACCGACTGTACCACTCAGCTGGATTCAAGCTGGTCTCTTAGACAGCATCCACGCTACCATGTACTGGGTTTGCTGCTTTACTATAAGGTCATGATGGACTTTTTAATCTAATAGATTTTTTCTGCTTTTAAATGTATTTCTTCAAAGAAAAATCATTTTGATTTATGCAACTTTATTGCCTACCAATTATTCTGAATCTAATGATCACATGGATTGAGAAAGGAGCACAAAATGCTCCCACATCCTTCCTTACCATCTCCATTAACTGGGTTTTGGAGATCAAGATCCAAGAGGAAAGTGAGCTTCCTCTTCAGATTTCATGTGCAAGCTCTGCAAGCTAGTATCGATGGAAATAGTGGGTACTGTGGCACTGGTATAGTGGGATAATGGATATTAGGTAAACCCTGATCATGGCTATGAACAGAAGAGCTGGGAGTGTGAGTTCAGCTACAGCAGTCATGGTGGAGCTCACCAATGAACAATAAAGGGGGATGGGGGTCCTGGCCATATGGGGCTATACCACCTTCTTAGGTTGATGAGGAGAAAAAAACTGCAAAAATGCTCCAAACTCAAAGGTTAAGGGGTAAGAAACAAATACTAAAGGCCAGTAACCAGAAAATACCAGCTCTAAAAGCCAAATTTACTCAGAGGCAGAAGAACAATGACAATGAGAGAGTGGGTGAGGAGAAGTCAGAATTTGATATGCAAAGCAAACTTGTTTCTCAGGCTTTGTACATGATATATGAGAAATCAGGGAGAAAAGGTATCAGCTTAATTAACCAGTTTTAAACACATGAAAAAAAAATAAAAACAAAAATAAATAAACTATAGGAAACAGAAAGGACAGTAGAGAATCATGCCAACAGCTTTACTCTATACATAGATCCACTTAAGAACCAGGTTGAAGTTGAAAAACTCAGCAGGACTCACTTGGGAGGAAGAGGTAGAACACTAAGAAGAGAATAGGAGTCTAGCCCTAAGGTAGGATAAAAGGAAGCAATAAGGAATGCTTTTCCCCCCACCAGTAAAGTCTCAAAAGTCACTAAAGCCCTGAGGAATTCATTGAAATGAATTTGTTCATTATTATTAAAATATCAGTGTTTTCAAGAGCTGAAGGAAGGTTTTGAGATGTCAGCTGTTGGCAGATCTTTGGGTCTCATGTAGTTCTCAAAGACACAGCCTTTGGCATCATCATCAATAACAGCTCCAGAAAACTGTCAAAGGGCAGTTTTCAGCTTAGATAAGTAAGGGAATGAGGGAATGATCCTTTGAAAGAACAGTCTCACAGATATATGGATGGACTTGAAGGTAGAAAATGGTAGCATGAAAAGAAATACCAGTCTTTGGTATCATGCTTGGGATGGAGAAATACAGAGGAAAGACATTTTCCTACAGAAATATCTGTTCCTAGGCTTCTGAAAGGGCCTCCTGCCTCGCTGTTCTCTATGCCTAGGAGGCTCGCGTACCAGATCATCACATGACTATTTCTTCTCAACATGTTGTTTTTCCCTCAAATGCCACATAAGTAGGGAAATCTTTTTTCATCACCCAGGTAACCACTCTCCCCCACACACAAACAACAAAAACAGCAATAATGGATTTGGGAGGGGGGGCAATAGAGGAAATTTTGAATTTAATTCCATATTAAATAATGTTATTGTATACTATTAAATTTTTTGAGAGTCATAATGGCATTGTGGTTATACAGGTGAACATCCTATTCTTGGGAAATATTTGGTAGACTATTCAGAGATAGTTTCATTATGTCTATAATTTATCCTAAATAGTTCAACAAGAACCCACATATGTGTATGTAAGTACATATAAAGAAATACACACATAGAGGAGGGAGAGAGAGAGCAAATGTTAATAATTGGTGCATTTAGGCAATGCGAAAATGGGTGTTCACTGAATACTGTCACTTCAACTTTTCTGTAGATTTGAAATTGTTCAAAATAAAAAGAGACTAGTCTACATTCCTAAAAATAAACAAATAAATAAAGTATGGAGAATTTTTGCTCAGAAAAATGCTCAGAAGAGAGAACGGTGCTCCTGAATCCCTTATTCAATTATTTTTCTTTGGTGTGCCAAGAATTTAGGGACCAAACAGAAAGTAATTTGAGTTTTTAAGTATTCAGAATAATAATCACTCTGGGAACACACAACACGCTAGGAAAGATCTGGGTACTTACTGTAGGTAGCACCATAAGAATTTTGTATTTTACTTGGAAGAAAGCAGAATGTTTCTGAAGGGGATCTAATTTATATAGATCGTAAATTTTATTCCTTCTTGAGCTATAAAAAATGTGGTATCACAACTGACTCTTGACAGATTTATCCAACTTAGTCAAAACTTCACAGGTTCTGAACTCTGGAAAACTAGCATACATGGATACCACCCCACTGAGACAAAACCCAAGAAGCTTTGTTCCTCTACTATCAGTAACATTCCTCAAATTATCTCTAAACTTGTACTAAGGTTCGAGGTGAGTGGCGATAATATGGATGTAGACTATAGTAAGCTCTGGATACTGGGAACACAACTTTTGGTTAATAAATGCTACTATTTTGGAATTTAGTCTCTAAATTCTAAACTGCTGCAGTTATTTTCATTTATGCTGAAGACTCTCTGCAACCTTGCAAATGTGGAATGAAGGAAAAACTTAGAAAAAGCATAATCCAACTTTGGAAGTGCATGAGGATCTACTTTGGTTCTGGCGAATGCAAATCGGGAAGCAGATGGGGGGAACACAAGGAGTGAGGCATTTAACATAATTTGAGGTGGCATCAAAGAAGAATTTCTAGAAAAAGAAAAAACCTGAGACAGTTCAAGTAAGCTAGAGGAAGAAAAAAAAAAGAATTCTATGCGTAAAGTCATCGTAATTTAAAATATGTCAGAGTGGGTAAGAGTATGGTATATACAGATGAATATGACAAGTGTTCTTGGAGAGTAAAATGACATGGCTAGAAAAGAAGACAAGGACCAGATCAAGCAGGGCCATACATACCTTATTAAAGAGCACTCACTTGATCCTTTTAGTGCTAGAGACTCAATAAATTGATTTATACTGAGGAGTAGTAGCATTGTAAGATTTGGATTTCATATATATCAATCACACAGGCAACTTTGTATTGAGTTGGCCAAAAAGTGCCTTTGGTTTTTAAGTAAAAATAAAAGACACACTTTTCATTTTCACCGAGAACTTTATTGAACAACATATTCACCATTTTGTTCCACTACCTTCTGCCATTTTTCAGGCAACTGCATAATTCCATCTTCCCAAAACTTTCATTTTTTTGAGAAAATAACTGTTCAGGTGCCTTTTACAGCCTTCTAGGGAATTGAAATTTTTTCCATTAAGAGAATTTTGTAAAGACCGAAATAAATGGAAATCCGAAGGTGAAAGGTCTGGTGAATACGGCGGATGAATCAGAACTTCCCAGCCACTGTAACAGTTTTTGCCTGGTCATCAAAGTAACATGCAGTCTAGCATTATCTTGATAGAAGATTATGCATTTTCTGTTGACCAATTCTGGACGCTTTTCGTCGAGTGCTGCTTTCAGTTAAGTCTAATTGGGAGCAGTACTTGTGGGAATTAATCGTTTGGTTTTCTGGAAGGAGCTCATAACAGAGGACTCCCTTCCAATCCCACCATATACACATCACCTTCTTTGGATGAAGACCGGCCTTTGGTTTGGTTGGTGGTGGTTCATTTCGCTTGCTCCACGATCTCTTCCGTTCCACATTATTGTACAGTATCCACTTTTCATCGCCTGTCACAATTTGTTTTTAAAACAGAATGTTTTCATTACGTTTAAGTAGACAATCACATGCAGAAATACCGTCAAGGAGCTTTTTTTCGCTAAAGTTATGTGGAACCCAAACATCAAAGTGATTCACATAACCAAGCTGGGGCAATGGATTTTCAACGCTTGATTTGGATATTTTGAGTATGTCGGCTATCTCCCGTGTGGTATAACATTGATTGTTCTCAATTAATGTCTCGATTTGATCCCTATCAACTTCAACTGGTCTCCCGGACCGTGGAGCATCATCCAGCAAGAAATCTCCAGCAGGAAACTTAGCAAACCACTTTTGACACGTTCGATCAGTCACAGCACCTTCTCTATACGATGCACAAATCATTTTTTGCATTTCAGTTGCATTTTTACCTTTCTTGAAATAATAAAACATAATATGCCGAAAATGTTGTTTTTTCTTCCATCTTCAATATTAAAATGGCTACACAAAAATTCACCAATTTTGGTAAGTCTTTTTTTTAAATGCACGCAGATATGACAGCCATTACATACAATCTAACAAAATTGTTTCGAATGAAGTTAAAGACAACTAAGTGCTACTAGAGTCATCTTACAGAAAAAAACAAACAAACCTTTTGGCCAACCCAATAGATGAATGATTTAAAGGCTATAAAGTTACAGGAAAGAAACACAGAAAAGTAATGTAGTAAAGTGTAAGATAAATGGGATCTGAGTAAGAGCAAGGAAGATCATATGTGCCAAACATTTAAGAGGCAAAAGGAAAAGGAGTTGGTAATTAATTGAAGGTAGAGGGCAAAATCAAGAACTGCCAAACACTAGAAGAGGAGAACCCAGTAAAGGAACTGACTTGAAGGAGATGGTGATGAATTCTGTTTGGGATCTGTTTTAATTTGAGGTATTTGGGACATCAAGGCGGAGATACTTAGCAAACTATTGTATATATTGGTCTGAAACTCAGAAAAATATATCTAGAGATACACAGTTGGGATCCATCAGCACTTGGGTTATATCTAAAATAATAAGAGTTTAGATAAGATCATGTAGGGAGAGAATGTACGATTCGAATAGTGGTAGTTCAAGATGGAACCAAGAAAAATACTAACATTTAAAGGGCAGGTTCAAATAAGAAAGGAAGAAAGGAGGAAAGGAGGGAGGAAAGAAGGAAGGAAGAAAGAAAGGAAAAAAGAAAGAAAAACATAAAAGGAAAAAGAAAAAGAGTAGTCAGAAAAATTTGAGGAAAATTAAGAGAGGGTTATGTCACGCGAGCTGAAAGAGAATTTCAAGGAAGAAATTATTGTCAAAATCAAATTCAAAACATAAGCCCAAGAGACGGTCACTAAAAAATGGCCACTGGATTTGGTGATCTGGAAGTCATTGATGATCTTAGCAAGATCTCATTCATTACATGAGATGTAAAACAAACTGCTGTACAATGGGGAGCATCAGAGGAGTAAAGAAGTGAAGATAGGAGACATCACCACTCCTTCGAGAGGTTTCGATGAAGAGCAAAAAGAGACTGGAAAATACTTCCTAAGAAAATGTTGGGTTAAGGGAGAGTCAGGAAAAGGAGGGTTGTTTCCAGTTCTACCACCATTAGAAATTAAAGTTCTAATACTAATTCTAATGAGAGAGAATAATACTAATACTAATACTAATGAGAGAAAATAGTCTGGCTCACAGACAAAAGGTAGGTGAACATGGTACCTACCAAAAGCTGAGAATTCCATGTACTTAGCAAGAACAGCAAAATTAAACTGTGCCACAGGCTCTCCAATAAGAAGAAATAACAATGATAATACCCAAAGAGATGAGGTCCTGGCTCTGCTGCAGGCCTGTACCCAAGACCGGCCCGTAGCCAAGTTAATTTAGTAGCTGTGTGATCTTGGGCAAGTTACTTAGTCCTTTGCCTCTCAGTTTCCTCATCTATAAAGTGGGGATAATAATAGTACTTATAGGTTTTGTAAGAATTAAATAAGATACTGATACAAAATGCTAACAGTGCTGGCTTAGAGTAATACCTCAAATTTGTCCTTGTTGAGGATAACAGACAAAAAGTATATAGTGCCTAAAGAACTTCACTTTTTAAGAGGCATATTTAGTTGTGCATTCATGACAAGTCCTCATGGCATCCTGATTTATAGGTTCATAATTAGCTTCAATAAATAGGTCACCATTAGTCCACTTAGGAAAAAAACAAAAGAAAAACAAAAAACAAAAAAACACTGTAGATAAACACATTGCCATATATATGCCTTATATATATGTGTATATCTTATAAATCAGTAAAAGTACTCAACTGTAATTTCAAATTCAAAAGAATCTCTTCTTTAGCATTGAGGTACAATTCTCATTAATTTTTGTAACAAAGTATACACTGCAGAGACTTGTTCATCTTTATGTCAAAAATGAATTAAACATAACTCTGAATAGTAATAAGTGTGTAATGTTGTCTCCCTTTTTAATTTACAATGTGCAGTATTTTTAATGATATAATATGCAACTCTTCTAGCCAATCTAAAGAGACAAAAAGATTCAATTATTCTCCAGCTCTATAAGCAGTTACATATTTTCCTTTCATATCAGAATTTCATTGCTGCTGAAACAGATAAAAAGACAGCATACAGTAAAAGATCTTGTGATCAATAATCAACGAGTCTAAGGATCTGGGAGAAATGCATAAGAATACATTTAACTTCATAATATATAGCCTCATTATTGCTAAGAAGAATGCTGTCACCTTTTAAACAAAACACCTTATTTTTGATAAAACAAAGAATAAAAACATCAGTAAATCTCTAGATCAAAATAATGAAAGTACAGATAGACAGATAAGATGTCATTAAGTGATCTGAATTGACATGATAATTTAAGAAAACATCAAGTATGCAGTTTGGTAGTTATAGTGAATGTACATAGTGGCCAAATTTATATTCAGAAATTTCATACACAGATCTTTAAGACAGTAGTATAGTTCCTTCCAAAAGTCCTTAGGATCTTTTTCTCGCAAGTAAGTCTATTTAGCTAAAACATTATTTCTTGGATGAATTACCCCAACTTCAAATAAATATACAGTTAAACACCCTCACTGCACATCCTCATTGTCTTTTTTTTTTTTTTTTCTGCTCTATACTTCAAGTACAATAGTCACTAGATTGCCAAAAGCACCAGGAAGCACAGCACTGAAAATATAGAACTGATATTCATGTCTTAGTAAAAATTTGACAGATATCAAGCAATTAAAGCTAGGATGTTTGGCTTTTAATGTTAATTTTTAAAATTTAATTTGTAACATCACAGTAAGAAAGATGCAACCCTTTTCCTCTGTTTAGTAAATTCTCACTCTATAAAACTGAAACCAAAAAAATGAACCATTTTTTCCCCTGGAGTACTATACAATGACTTAAAATTATATTACTGGTACTGAAACACTGAAAAACTAAAGTGCCATGTTAAAGATTAAATAGGATTCTCAGGTAAAACACACATAAAACTCATTTCACATAATTGTATTACTTCCTATCCCAACTTGGTAGTTATTTCAGGTATTGTAAGTGGTATTTCTCAGTTAATAAAAGGTCAATTTCACCCACACAGAATAAGCGAAAATATTATTATGCTCTGTGATAAATTAGGGGTAAAATGCCATTATGTGTTGAAGTAAAGGGTAGGGTGGCAGGGTAAAGATATGTTTTTGTCATCCTCCACAAAATAACTGTGCTGGCATTGGAAAAGTCACTACAGAGGAATGAAGGAGTTACCCCAGGTCTGGACTGACCACCCTGTTGGTACCAACCACTGTCTAGCTACCACTGCTCCTTTTGTGGCAGAGTTAGACCCTTACAAAGAAGTGATTCTTCGACTGAACCAGCAACAACCTAGATTCAACATGTAATGAGAAACACGATTTTTAAATAACTTGAATGAATTTGATTCCTAGTAGAGTCAATGAAAAGTATCAAGACTAATTAAACAGTTACATAAACACATATTACAGTCATTCCTTATAAATACCCATTTGTATATTCCTGTACATTCACTTTTTTCCCCTTAACATGACATTGAGCTAAATGTCTGAAGCAATGCAAGTCTCTTAAAATGTAAACTTCTAGGCAGATAATGCATACCATATCTCTTTAGATAGCAAAAGACAATCATAAGGGAGAAAAATCTACTATGAAAACTAAATCCAGGCACTTCCCCTGTATTTCTTTAATTTTTCTACCGGTGTCAGTCAAGAAGCATTTTTTTCACGTCTCCATTGATGGGGTGTTCCTAGGGCAAGACCGGCCCGTACCTAAGTTCATTTTGTAACAGTAGCCTATTACACCCTCCCCCACCTCAACACAGGTTTCCGGTTTGGATGCCCAGAAGTAGTACGGCTCCAAACTGAAGGAGCAGTAAACCAAGCAGGGGAAACCAATAAGAAATGCATCAGATCACCAAGTCTAATGACACTCAAGGGCCAGCCGCATCCTGCCTCCGTGGATGCTCAGGATCCCGCTAAAGGAGAAACCTGGGGGCGGGGCTGTTAAGGACTATGTTATCAGAGAGAGGAAGCAAGACTGCCCAGGTGAGGTTGAGGTGGGGTGAGTCAGAAGAGATAGGGAAACAGAAAAGTGACGCACGAGGTAGGTCAAGTGGTCACCTGTGGGGCCACTTGATCCAGCCCCGCCCCCAGGGACAGCAACAAGAATCGCGGCCGGAAGCCCCCAAAATACGCCGGGGAAAGACAGAGCTGGGCCCCTTCGGCCCGGCCTGGAACTCACCATCCACGGTTTTCTTCTTGAAGAGGGACGCCATGGTCAGGGACCTCGTCCGGGCAGCCCGGCTCGGCCCGGTCCGGCCCGCGACTGGGAAAGGACCGGAGGAAAAGGACAGGCCTTTGGAGGGCTCGGGATGGCGGAGCGGATGGGCAAGAGAAGAGGGCGGGGTCTCCAGGCAGGACCCGCGGAGGGCGGGTATCCACGAACCCTGCCGCAGCGGAGTTGCCCTCCGCTCAGGTGACCGCGAACTAAGACACTTTTTGGAGAAGTCACTTCCAGGCAGCGCCTGCGTGATCTGCGCGCGCGCCTGCGTACTGCGGCGCCTGAAGCTGCAGCGCTGCCCTCACTTCAGCTGCTGCCCGCTCTCCCGCTTGCAGCGTCCCGGTGTGGCGAATCATGCGAGGCTTGAGGTGGTAGCAGTGCGTAGGAGACTGCAGGCGGTGTCAGGTGGCTTTTAGGTGCGGGTTCCGTGCTGAATGCTGACAGAGATGAGCCTTACTTAGCGCTCTTTTTGCCCCGGAGAAGCTGGAAGTAGGGGGGTCCCCAGAATCCTAGGACAAGCGTGGGTCGTCCTGGAACCAGTTGATTTACGACCATCCCCTTGCTGTCTGTATCAAGGCATACATAAGTGCAGGGTCTGGTGATAATGCTGAGGTCCGAGCCCCGGTGGTATTTGTCTTGGGAGTTCACACTCGTTTGGGCCCTGACTCGCTCAGCGGTCTCTCCGACGCCGCCCACGCAGCCCCCTGCCGGACCCGAGGCGCTCACTGCGGCCCTGAGCCGCAGGCTCTGACCACCAGGTGTGGGTCTCCGGGGATCAGGTTTCTAGGCTTGAGAGTGGCGGGGGAGGAAGGGAATGGGGAGCAGCTCCCTTAAGGCACCATTTTTTATTTAATGTTCTTGGCTGGAAACATGAAAAAAGAAATCCATACACATTTGTTGTATACCGGTTTAAATGTCGGCAACTCTATTTCTTTAATATCTCAATTTCTTGTAATTGCTCAAGAAAAATTTATGGCTACACTGTGAACCTATTAGAATGCTACATACCTGTACATTGGTATTCACTGTGGAAAAAAGCTCCATATTATGTAAAAGGAAAAGCATAATGAATTATTTCAAGAATCCTTCTGTGTATAAGCGTAAATATGGGAAATACTGTCTTTGGATCAAGACCTTGAGTTCATCGGTCATTTTGTGAGTGTGTGTGTGTGTGTATGTGTGTGTGTGTGTGTGTCTTTCTCTTTCTGTGTGTACACATCTCTGTTAATATATTATTTTGCTATTTGGAATCTTAATTTTGCTTTGAACTTTTTTCTCCCAATCTATTAGTGCTTTAAGCAGCACTGCCTTCCACAGGATGAAAATCATAGTACTTTTTTACAAAGATGTGATTTATGATAGGAAGACACCTCAATAATAGTATCGGTATTATCAGTCACCTCTGGCTTTAAGAATCATGTCTCAAGGATTTTTAAATATTTGGGGTAGTCAGACTTTCCTTCCCCATTTTTCCCCCTCTTGAGACATCAAAGCCCTCAGGGCCACTGATCATCCCACTGTTGCTGCTAAAATTCAGCTAAGAGTCTGCTCATGAAAACTTTCTCAGAATAACATAGTAGTATGCAAGGTATAAGTATCTTACTCCTTCTCAAGTTATTTGAGATATTGTGGGAAGGTGAAGAAGTAAGGAAACAGGAAAAAAAAAAAAAACATAAGCAGGAAACAGCCTCTGCCCCCAAGTCCCGGCCTTTCTTGGGGTAAGCTCTATAGCAAAAAGGTGTTTTGCCCTGGCTGCCTGTTGTAATGAATAGCACTGAGCTGTGCTTGAGTGCCTGAGAGGCAATAAGCTGTGATGTGTCTAGTGATCGTGTTCCTCCCTGCTGCAGTCACCCTTGTTTTATTACTCCCACACAATCCCCCCCACTGACCCAATTGTAACAGTTGGGAAAAATGCCAAAGTACTTAGCAACCATATGGAAGACCCTCCAAAAGTGCACAGCAGGAGCTAAAGACAGGGCTTCCTCATTACAATAAAGACAAAATAGAAATATGCAGTATTTAAGCTCAGCACTCAAATAGTTTTAATTCTCCCCTGGTTTGAAGCAGGCTGATATGCAGCTGATAAGCAAACTGACATCCATTCTGATTAGTTGCTGGCCAAACTACTGGTTTATATTTTGTAGATCGCTCCGTATTGAAGGGCATGTACACTTAAATATAACTGAGATTTAGGACACCAAGGTGCCATAAATTAGAATACAATGGTATTTTTCATTTGTTCAAAATCACCATCATCGCATACAAACTCACTGAATCAACAAGACATATATATAAGCATAGTGGATAGAGAAGATGTTTTAATGTTATTCTTTTTAAACCTCATTAAGAAATAATGAACTAATATCCTATGGTCATTATGACCCAATACTAGTCTTCCAAACTGCTCAGGCAGTGAAAAATATATTTGTTATATACCTAATGACACATACCATGTTTTGTGTGAAGAAACAAATACAGTCCCACCATCATTTTCTCTTACCCACCTTCCTACCAGGTTTTTCATCTTTTATCATTCACTTGTTACTCTCTGACACGAATTCCAATATGTGGGATTTTTTTCCCACACGAAGCCATTCTCCAACACCAGCTGGGTGTCCTACGACTCAACTCAATTCCAACACCATCTACTCAGAGATATAGCATCAGATCCACAGCATAAGGGCTCAGTCCCAAAAGATCATCCTCACTTCAGGTGCCAGTCGCAAGTCCAGGTTGTTACCTGTGCTTCTGACCAACCATCCATAAATCAGAGGTTCCTATGACCCCCCCTCCTTGGGTTTAATTAATTTGTTAGATTATCTTACAGAACTCAGGAAACCAGTTTATTCACTAGACTACCAGTTTATTACAAAGGATATTAAAGGAATCCACAGCCAGATGAAGAGATACATAGGGCCAGGTCCTGAATGCAGGTTCTTTTGTCTCCATGGAGCTTGGGACCCAGGCACAGTGGCATGTGGATGTGTTCTGGTTCACCAACCTGGAAGCTCCCTAAACCCAGACCTTTTGGGTTTTTATGGAGCCTTCCTTACATAGGCATGGTTGATTAAATCATTGACCCATGGTGACTGAACTCAATCTCTAGCCCCTTTCCCCTCTCCAGAGGTTGGAGGAAGGAGACTGGAAGTTCCAACCCTTTGTTCACATGGTTGTTTCCCTTCAGGACCAGCCCCCATCCTTAGAGGCTTTCCAAAATCACCTTATTAACATAAACTCAGGTGTGTTTGAAAGGTGTTTGTTATGAATGTCAACATACATTTATTGCTCCTATCACTTATGAATTCCCAAGAGTTTTAGGAGCTTTGTGTGAGAAATGAGGAGGAAGACCAAATATATATTTCTTTTTTATAAATCATAATAACACACTTGTCCATCACAGAGAAACAAGCTTTAGCTCGGTGTAAGAAAAAGAGCTTTTAAAAGCAGAGCTTCTCTAAAATAGGATGGGTGCCGTGTGGGATAGTGAGTTCCTTGTCACAAAAGTGTTCAAGCAGGAGCAGGTTATTGTAGAAAGAATTCCTTTGAAGAATCAAAGGTTTGATTAGAAGGTTTCTAAGGTTCCTTTAAATTTTGGAATTTTATTATGAATAAAATATAGCTCAGGCCAAATATCTTGACGTATGGTGTCCCATATCCTACAGGTAATACCATCAAATCTTATTGGCTTCACCTTTAAAGATATGGTAAAGCCAAAAAAATACAGCATTTTATGCTGGAGAGGGTGTGAAGAAAAGAGAACCCTCTTGCACTGTTGGTGGGAATGTAAATGGATACAGCCACTATGGAGAACAGTATGGAGGTTCCTCAAAAAACTAAAAATAGAACTACCATACGACCCAGCAATCCCACTACTGGGCATATACCCTGAGAAAACCATAATTCAAAAAGAGTCATGTACCACAATGTTCATTGCAGCTCTATTTACAATAGCCAGGACATGGAAGCAACCTAAGTGTCCATCGACAGATGAATGGATAAAGAAGATGTGGCACATATCTACAATGGAATATTACTCAGCCATAAAAAGAAACGAAATTGAGATATTTGTAGTGAGGTGGATAGACCTAGAGTCTGTCATACAGAGTGAAGTAAGTCAGAAAGAGAAAAAAAAATACCCTATGCTAACACATATATATGGAATCTAAAAAAAAAAAAAAATGGCTTTGAAGAACCAAGGGGCAGGACAGGAATAAAGACACAGACGTAGAGAATGGACTTGAGGACACGGGGAGGGGGAAAGGTAAGCTGGGACAAAGTGAGAGAGTGGCATGGACATATATACACTACCAATTGTAAAATAGATAGCTAGTGGGAAGCAGCCACATAGCAGAGGGAGATCAGCTCGGTGCTTTTTGTCCACTTAGAGGGGTGGGATAGAGAGGGTGGGAGAGAGACGCAAGAGAGAGGAGATATGGGGATATATGTATATGTATAGCTGATTCACTTTGTTATGCAGCAGAAACTAACACACCATTGTAAAGCAATTATACTCCAATAAAGTTGTTTAAAAAAAAAAATAGCATTTTACCATTCTGAATCATCCCAATACAGGTAACCTTCATCTTTCTTCTAGATCATTACCATTTATGTCGGGGTTCCCCAACCCCTGGGGTACCAGTCCATGGCCTGTTAGGAACCAGGCCACACAGCAGGAGGTGAGCTGCTGGGATCCCGAACCATCCCCTCCCCCACACCCCCGTCCATGGAAAAATTGTCTTCCACAAAACCGATCCCTGGTGCCAAAAAGGTTGGAGAATGCTGATCTATGTTATTTTTGTTTCCATCCTTACCTCACTCTTCTTTTGTCACAATATAGAGATAGAGTGGTCCTGTTAAAATGTGAGTCAGAGCATCCTGATGATGCTCATCTGTTTCTCAGAAAGAGATCAACATAATCTCAATATTTATGTCTGGACCACACATACATATGTGAATACGTACATACACACACACACACACACACACACACACACACACACGTTTTACAGATTGAACTTCTGTTATTCATTCATTATATGTTCAAAATTTTACCATCCAGGTTGCCCTCCTAGTTATTTCCCTTCATTATGAGTCACTCACATGGAACTTAATTGTTTCCATGCAATCCTAAAATTATGCCATCTATTACCTCCCTTGTTCTGTACATGGAATTTCTGATAGCACTCTCTTCGATTGCATTACCATTTTTGACTATCATGTTCTTTGAAATGCGTCAAACTTTTAGTCAAGTAAAACTTTTAGCATTTTTTAAAAATATGAATTCCTACTCAGTCCACTCATCCTATTCTTGATTATGGATAATATTAACCCAAATACAAAAGTTTTCATGCATCACTAGAGACATCCATTCATCTTTGTATTGATTCATTTATAAGTACTTTTGAGGCATTGTAGCTATCTATGAATCTATTTATACAAAATCATCAAGATTTTATTTATTTTTTTCATTTTTAAGATCATTTTGAAGATTTTTGCAGTCTTTATTAAGACAGAAAAACTTCTGCTGATATCAAGGTACAATATGCCTGTTATATCACATTTTATCAGTTATAACAACCATAAAGATAAAAAAGATGAGTTGAGTTTGGCGTAATTTATTCCAGAGGAAACAACATTCACTCCACATGATCAACAATTTGTTTTTCGAGTATTAATAAAACATAATTTAATAATCTATTTAAGAGTGTTTTCTGAAATATTTTATAACATAGTTTCCTCTTTGAGAACCAGAATATTTGCCATTCTCCAGTCTTTTGCTGTCATAGGCTATAATTTTAATGGACACCCTCTTTTACTCGTTTGGCTGTTATACAACATCACGGTTGAGAGTGCTGACTTTGGACATAGACTGCCCAGGTCTATAACCAGCTCAGCCACTTTCTAGCTATCAGACATGGGGCAAGTCATTAAACCTCTCCATGTCCATTTCATCACATGTAAAATAGGGATAATATTAGTACTACCTTCAAATGGCTGTTGAAAGAATTAAATGAGCTAATATATGTAAATACTCAAGAGTAGTGCCTAACACATATTAAGCACTATAAGACATTAGGTCTCTGTGTTAATATTCCTAGATCTTACCTTTCCATGTTGCCTCAAGAGTAATCACTTCACTCTGAAATTCACTAATCTGTAATAGAGAAAATATACATCTTCGATTTGTGTTTTCTGATTCTGATCCTGGTTACCTTCACTCTATCAGTCACCCCACTTCACTTATCCCCCAATTAGCCAATTTCCTTCTCCTTAATTAAAAACAATCTGTTTTTCTTGTCCTTGATTCTATTATATTTATAGAAGTTGACTTGTTATAGGAATATGTGTCTAACATTGGTATTTATTATATTGGGCGGATCCATTACAGGTTTGCTTGTGTTCGTCTTTTCTCCCCAGCGTCCCATCCTAAGCTCCTTGGATTCAGAGAGACTATCTTGTCATATGCTTCAATCATTTCCTGTTGGAATATAAATATATCAATATTTAGTCAAAACTTAATAATGCAGTAGCATCTTTTATTACCTATGTTTCTGTATTTTTAATGCCAAAGGGACAGAATGTGTATTTAGTACATTTGTATTAACTTGACATACTCAGTTTCGAGGCTTTATATATATCTGAAAGCAGCCACCATTATCCATCCCCATAAACAACATAGATCTAGACAGCTTGGTTCTGAGTCAATAAATAACCCAAGGATTAATGTGGATAACCCCTTTTTTGTTTCCTGTTTCACTTAGATTCAAATTTGAACAGACCATAAGCTGTTTTGCTATTTCTCTAACTACCTTACACAATACATTCTGCCTTATATTTAATAATGCTACAGTACAGAATATACACACTATATTCTTACACACTATATCTTGCCTTATATTTAATAATGCTATGGTAAAATAACATGTCAACTTATGTAGCATTAAAAATTTTTTTAGAGACAGAAACTTAGGACAGAAAGAGTCATTGGCAAAGTTAAAAAATCTCTTATTTCTTAAGAGATGTAAACAGTTGAGAGAAATAAAAAAGCTTTTCAAAGTCATATAGCTAACAAGGTGTTGAGTCAGAAAACGTGACGACAGACTCCTTTGGTGAGTTCCTACTTCATAGTCAATGATGCTGACTCTGTTTGTCAATTACCATGTGACTGTGACTGAGTAGGTTGTGTGTGTTCAGGGGGCAGGACACCAAAGAGTGTGGACTGTCTAAGGTTGCTACTTCCCACATTTGCTCACAGAGAAATACAAGGTTTGATTTCAGGGCAAGGTAAGTTAGAGAAGGACCTCCTGTTTTACCTTTCCTTCCTGGTTCCAATCTCTTGTCAGGGCTCAACATCTACACGTGGATCCCCCTCTATCAACTTCTCCAAATTCAGCGCAGAAGAGGCAGCACTTACTCCACCTGATTAAACAAAGGACAGCATTCAAATGAGATTATCTCAAACACATAGATAATTTTTGTCCATTTCAAGCCAAATAATGTATGCAACATTTTCCCATATTTTAGCATGTTCACCATGTTTTGGCATTAAAATTTCAAATTTTTCCTATAATTTCTGCCTCCATGCTTTTATGGTTCTAGAAATTCACCTCATTTTTCTCTTTGTCAAATCTTGCTTTTAAAAATATCTGCCATAAAGAATGAGTCAAACAAGTCCGACATTTAGTCAATGAAAAGCTAAATGAGTAGCCTAAATGTGTATGGCTGCACATCATTGGTTTTATAATCAAAAAGAGTTCGTGTGTTATTTGGAATATGTAACAACATGATCCTTTTTGAAAAATAAACTAAACTTTGCCCTGAATTTCTCACAGTGTTGATGGAGTTGCACATGAGTAAATCAAGACAGGATTTGTGCCCCCTAGCACAACACAGCATATGTATATATTGGTGGGAGTATTCTTGGTGCTTTCTCACATCGACTGTAGCAGATTTCTAGGAAAGGGAGTAAAAGACATTTGGACAAATCCTGACATGGGATTTTTCATTGGAACAGACTTGGTTTAATACTCTGTTCCAAATTCTTCTTTATGGATATAGTGCATTTGTATTTAATCAAATTTTATTTAATTGATATTTAATTTTGGTCTCAAGCTGCATTCATAGTGTTGACAATCAACATATTTAAATATTTAAATGACTGACTGCCTTTTTCTTTTATCTTCCACATATGTCTGGCAAAAAAGGTTTTAATAAACATTTATTACATCAAGTCAACAATATTCAATCAACATTTAGCTTATAATTTAAATACATTTCAAAAATGTATATTGGAGTAATGCCACTCAATTTTATTGTAAGAAAGACAAATTAGGTAGAACTAGACCAGAA
The DNA here is from genome assembly GCF_949987535.1 of Balaenoptera acutorostrata. Lineage (NCBI taxonomy): Eukaryota > Metazoa > Chordata > Mammalia > Artiodactyla > Balaenopteridae > Balaenoptera > Balaenoptera acutorostrata. The sequence goes on from NC_080067.1 coordinate 111,687,338, forward strand.
TGCTCAATAATTTATTCAGTCATTTATTTCTTCATTTGTTCATTCACTTATGCTAGAATTTTAGAGGTGAGAGGGATCTTAAAAGTCATCCATTACAAGCTCTTCATTTTACAAATAGATATCAGGACCCCATAACGAAGAATTGCTGAAGCTCACTGTTGGTCAGTGGGAGTTCTACAAGGAACCCCAATGACTCAGGTCTCAAGTCAATGCTTGTCCTGTCCTATAGATCTGTCTTAATAAAGAAGCAGAAAATAAAGAAGAAGAATAAAGAGACAATCTGGAAGGCAGTGTCTGAGAAATCTGCAGGCATTGTTGACACATTTACACATTTTGGCTTATGAAGAAATAACAGAATGTTCCCACCACTTTCAGTGCCCAGGATATAATTCATGTAGCTCATTGAAACAGGTTGTGTAAATATGAGAGGCCAGCCTTTTGGATAAATTCCCCATTCTCTTAGGTACATTTGAGCTAGGAATTTTTTCTTTCAGCAAATTATTTCTGCCATTCAAAACTGAGATTCAGGAGAGCACTCATAAATATTTTTATAAGTATATTCTGATTTTAATGAAGATGGAAAATTATTTTAGATCAGAAGCATAAATGTCAAATTTGAGATCAATCAGTCCCTGAAAAGAATGATGCCAAAATGGGATTGTGATTATGGAAATGGGATTTTCTGAAGCCCTATCTACAATCTGCTAAAGAAATTAGAAAGTGATGAAGGCAATTCCCATGAACAAGTCAGGATGTACACATGTACCCAGCTCATCTTTTAATTTCTAAGCCATCAGAAAGAGTTCTTAAGTCTCACAGTTCCCTCAAACCCAATGTAAGGTTATCCAGGTTAGGGCAGTGAAATAGAGATTGGGAGAAAGTACTAGTATTTCTGTGGGACACATTCTGCATAGAAGAAGCAAAAGGCACAAAAATAAAAAGTGCGGACATTTTACCTCAAGTAAAATTACGAAGGTTCTTCCAGAATATGGTTTAAAATTGAAAAATAAATTACAAAAAGTTTTATGTCAAAAGAATGCCAAATGACAAGGAAGACCTTTCCAAAATCAAGTCAGAAATGTTGGTCAGATAACTTATATGAATACAAATATAAATTATGCTTAATCTTAGTCATTTTAGTAATATCTGACATTACAAGAGAGGGCAGTTTCTTTTTCTACATTTTGCTCATAACCCATTACATAGTGAAGCAGATCTAAGCACAGGGTTGTGTTACCAGGGGAAGTTGGGGACCCTCCCTGTGGGGGTCATAAATATAGTTTTCCATCTGCTGGAAACTGTTTAGGTGAAGCACGCCTGAAGTCAGGGGCTGGATCAGATGATCTCTGGGGGTCTCTTCCAGCCTTTTGAGTCTTTGAGAGAAATTTCTAATCAGCATGCTAATGAGTACTTTAAATTTGTATTCTGGTTTCCTTGAAGATAATTACCAGAAACACTAAGCAGAGAATAGCATTTCTAAATGCCTGTTTAAAAGAAGCAGAGAAAGAAGAAAGAAAAAAAGGATTCTGTTTAAAAAGAAAAAAAAAAAGGTAATAAAATGTGACCCACTTGATGTCAGAGAAGGCAATTACCTGAGAAGATAGTATGGTTCAGTGGTCTTGTTAACGTCTGAGAAAGTCCAAGGTTGCTGGATCTTTTCCTTGTTCTTATGATGTCTTGCTGGGTGACCCAGGGCAAGTCACTTGACCTTAGTTTCCTCATCTGAAAACGCAAGACCCCAGGAGTTGTGCTTGATTACCTGACTAATATCAAGCTACAGGAATTAAATGAAGAATGGAATTTCATTTTGGGCTTCATCACTGCTGCAGAGATGACAGATGGGAATCATATGAATTAGGTTAGCCCCTGCGCTTCATTAACTGACAGAAAAAAAGTCTGAATGACATGGATGGTAAACTACACTTTGAAAACCCTTTAAGAAATCTTAATTTGGATATTATATAGATGATAAGTACAGCAAAGATGTATTTTGATTTCTACCTTATGGAAAATCAACTGTAATATTATTCTATATGTTCTAATTTAGTTACTCCAAAATTGGCCCCAGAAAAAAAGGAATGGGAAAAATACATACATTAGGCCAATATCTTTTCTTCCCATACCTAGTCTTTAGAGGGGAAAAAAACTTTTTTATTAATATTAATGTATAGCTGCTTTATAAATAAGACCAAAAATGTATCAGTCCAAATTATTTTCCTCCTTATGTACTCCTTTTCTTTACCAGTAGTAAAATAAGTTTAATCTGAATTTTCATATGTTTCTGGCACAAAACATCGTTTGCCTTGGGTGACTAAGCTGGCAGGTTTCCAAACCTGGTACATAGGGTTAAATGCTTAGCTCCATGTTATTTCCAACAACACATTTCTCCCACCAGAGACCACTGCTTGTTTTAACAAACATGCCCCAAACAAGAAATCAAATGAGGAAAGAATTAAACTTATGCCTAACACAGAAGATAATGATTTCCAAAATCAGCTAAAACTTATCTCTGAGTACTACTGATAACCATTATCTACATTTTAATAAACAATATATTCCCATCACAGTGAAAGAACCAAACCCATTCTGAAAAAGTAGTTGGCATTTATAAAGATTGCAATTATATGCAGCCTTTTGTTCACGAACAATAAAGAGAGGGCAGGGATATCACAGGAAATACTGCTCTACATGAGGTTTGGGGAATCATAAATTCTGGTTCCGACTCTGCTATTCAGGTTTTAAATGGCATTATACCTTAGTTCCCACCATCTGTACGGTATGAATAATCATATTTCTCTAACTCACAGGTGTGTTGTAAAGAATAGACAGTAAAAAGTAACTCTGAACATATAACCATTCTCAGAGCCCAGATGATAAGGAAAATAAATGGTTAAGAGATACAAAGTAAGTGGGTTGAACTTTCTAATAAAACTCTGAGAGTCACATTTAACCCAATAACAAATATATATTCTAACAGTGTTTACCTACCAAAATTTTTATATGGCTCAATTTTATCTACAAAATGTGCATGATTTGGACTTTGGGATTTTATTCCAAAGTCTGTGAGGAACAACAAAAGAGAAAAACACCGCCCAACCCTACATTGTTTTGGTATCTCTTACATGAGGGATCAGCTAATGGTACATTCTCCCTGTAAGTCTCTGCAGTATTTAATATCAAACTACATCTTTAATTGAAAGATTGAACTACTTTAGTTGAAGAACAGGGACTAGGGCAACTGTTAGAAGTTGAAGAAATGCCTTTTTATTCCAGGTATTGACACTTATTAACATGACACAGGCAAAATGCCCAGCAAGACTTTGTGTTTCTTTCTTCTAAATTTTGAATTCCAAGGATACCAAATCTATATGTCCAATTTAGAGCAGATATTTACCCCTAGATATTCAGAGACACTCAGAATAGAAAGGTTAAAGTATACATATGGCCATTAAGCATGATATTTGCTTATTAGTGGGTTATTTGCAAATATAGGAAAAATCATTGTGAACCAAGGAATCACCCCTTGTGCTGACTTCAAAAAGCATGTTACTAAATGTATATTACTAAATGTTATTAAAAGCAAATTAGCATCCTTTGGTATATGGGAGAAAGATAACATGCTGACTTTCTTCTCTTCATGCTTGAAAGAACATTTCCTATCTCTGCTGCCTGATAAACACTTCTTTGTCTTAACTCCTTTACCCTCCACGGAAGAAAATCAGAGTTTAGAAATGTGGAGGTGGAAGTTGTGTGTGTCCAATTCCTTTCTTTGTATAACTTTCTGGGAAGATTTTGCTCTCAATAAACCTTTTTTTTTTTTTACCCTTCTCCCTCAGCTTCTTCCTTTTGTGAAATTGAGCTTCATCCAAGAAAAATGAAATAAATGACACAAATAAATAAGTTGAGGATCTGTGGTTTAGTGTTAGGAAAGTCAGAAGGAAAGAGAATTTCACGGATGGGTAGTCAAATCTGTGAAAATCACATACAGTAGATGGAAAGTAGGGGGCAGAGAAGAAGGCCATTTGATTTTGTGATTATCATTGGTGACCTTCAGAAGTGCAGTTTCATTGGTTTAGGACCAAAAGGTCAAAATGCTTAGAGATAAAGAGCAAATGATTGTGAGAAAAAATGTGGAGTCACTGAGTAAAGAATACACTTCAAAATTTTGAGAGTTAAATAAAAGGAAGTAGATTGTTTTCAAGATACTTGAAATATAACCTCACAACATCTGGTGGGGTGTGCGTGTAGGTCCGGGAAAACTCTTTTAGTTGGTGGACCCAGGCATATTTATGGAAAAAGTGAGAAATGCCTTCATGTTTTGTACATGACTTTCTGTAGTCCTAGCCCTATCAACCTTGAATAGGTGCCCATGAGTACTTTTATGTTTTTTTTCATCATTCATAACTTATCTTTTTCATCCTTCTCATTCTCCTCACCTTCCAAGGACCAAGGTCAAGAATGTACCTTGAAGTCAGGGCAACTAATTTTGTTTTGGGGTTTCATCCTGTCCTGAGTTTGGAATAGTTTAGAGCATCTGGATTCTTTTCAGTGTAACATCTAAGAGGTAAACATTTCTTTACTAATATTGACAATCTTAAAGGAAGGAAGTGCACAAAAGGAGCAGGAAACTTCTATTCCCCAATGAGTGTATTTATAACAACGTGAGAGCTCCTTGTGGAGACAGAGATGAAAGATGGTGGCACCATTGTTTATCAAACTGAGCTGAAGACTACTTGCATCACAGTCATCTGTGGTGTTTATCTATGTCACTGATTTACTAGACAAAGATCAAAGATCTTTAGAAAGGAAAAGGAGTATCTTTGCCTCTGAGATTTAAGGAAAAAAAAGAAAAAGCTGGATGAGCTTTAAGGAAAAGTGAACAAGTGGGCACATACATAGCTTACTTATAACATCTTGATTCTCTAAGTGATGAGGAAGTAAAGTTCTCTACTGACAAAGAAGTAAATGGGTGGAATTGTGAGTAGAGAAAAAAATAAAGAAGTTTTGGAATGGTCACCTTGCTGAACTCCCTAGGAATCAACAATATTTTGTTGTTTATAAGGCATAATTTTGCTAACATTTTAACAATTGATGGCAACTTAAAATCAGTGCTGGCTAAGTCTTAATGTAATTCCTATTTCCAGCACATATGAGAATTCTATCATGGCTATCCATATTGTCACTTAAATTGAGTTATGTGCATTGCTGAAAATGTCATCAAAATGATTACTCTGTGATTCAGCATTGAAACAATAAGTTATTTTGTACTTAGAAAGGCATGGAAACAGAGCAGTGGGACATGAATTTGATATTAATGAAGCAAATATTCATCAGAGGAGGAATGAACACAATTCTATAATTTCTTGCAAAGAACAACCAAAAGTTTTAATGAGATCCAAGAACATAAGACATGCATATATTTATTACTGAGATGTTTGTAAAAAGATTGGCAATTACACACCATACAATGTAACTGAAGGAAAGAGAAATTTCCATATACCTCAGCATAGATGAATGAACTTTCAAATCAATGAAAAGTTGGTGTGACCAATGCAATTGTAACACAGGATTATTTTTACAACATGTGTTTCAGTTGAGTCAAACAGGATAAACTGGTGAATCCTGCAGCTCTTTGACATGTCCCCAAATTAGACAATAAATACCAAAGCACTCAGAAGATGAAGATCATGAGCCTGGATGAAGAAAGGCAATGTATCACCATGAAGCTGTGCATAATTGCCAATGGCCAAATGTTCCCTCCATGTTGCATTTTAACCTCAAAATATTTCTGAAAACTATCCTCAAAATATTTCTGAAAACTATCTCCTCAAAAATGTTACTCTATATTTTCATGCACATACATAAATGCATGTGCACATGCACGTGCACACACACACAGATGGTTGGAAAATGACAGCTATTAGACTGGATATATTTTTCTGGAAGACACCTAGGAACCTTTCCTAATGAGTATCAATATTTTGCTTCTTGATTTTAGTTAGTGGACATGCACTGAAACAGTTTGAACATAAACTTACCCCAAACTATAATGACTCAGTTGTTATTGCTACCAGTATGAGTGGACAACTGCAATCTCATGATTTTTCAATCAACTAACTATTTAAGGACTATTTAAAAAAGGGCATGAGCCCTTGTTTCTGAAAGAAAACTATCTATTAACACCTGCTAGCAAGATTACTGAAGTGTCAGATATCAAAAACTGGCAAATGAGAGTCAAGAACCTAGATGAAAATCTTGAAGAAACTAGTGAAGATGTAAGACATAACCATGCATCAAAAACACACTTAGCAGGACAGAAGATGATAATTAATATGAAAACATGCTCATTGATGAAGGAGTCAAAAAAGAGATTCAAAAGAGTAGGCTCTGAAAGTAAACATTTCAGGAATTCTATACCAATTGAAATTGAGACTTAGAAAATTATGTGTCCTCCCCAAAGTGATATAGTTTATTATACTTTTCTTTAAGTGTATGCATAAAATTATATTTAAAAAAATTTTACATCTAAATAAGTCTAAAAGAGCTCTTTCAACATGTGTAAAATAAAAAATACATAAGTTTCAGGAAAGCATGTCATAGTTTAATTGACAGAATTTTTTCCTTCTCAGTCGCATATAAAAAATGGTACTTCTGAGAACTGATGGCATCTTAGATTAAATAAAGTGTTATAATAGGGATTTTTACAATGTTATTTGTCATTTTTTCTACGTATTCTAACTCATTCATCCATTTGTGCAACCCATAATAAGTAGCAATTTTGTTCTAGGAATTCTACAAAAACTAGAGATAAAAAGTCTTGTGATTAATGTCTTCATAGTCTAGTTGGGGGGAAAAGTAGAAGTAAATAACTGTAATATAAGGTGATAAGCACTGTATTAAAGCATGTACAAAAAATGCTATTATTGGAAGTAACTATGAAGAAGTCACTGGCTCTGCCTTGGAGATTCTGAGAAAACAGAAGAGAGACTAGGGATTAAATCATGAGTAAGTTTTATTCGACAAAAAAAGGAACACATTTTGCGTAGAGGGAGCAATATATGCAAAGGTCCATTGGTAGTGAAGTGTCTGAGAATATTCAACAAATATTGCGAAGATCAGAGTGACAGAAACACCAGTATCAGAGGAACTTAGAGGGGTAAATTGGAACCAGATTTTGAAGTATTTTGTTGGCAATGAGAAGATTGTAGTAATTGGAATCACTGAAGACTAGTAGATAGAAACTATTAAGATAAAGTTTATAGGAGAAGGATTATTTAAGGGGAATGCAAATGAGTTCCACTGTAGATATGCTATGTTTGATAAGTTTATGAGACGTCTGTGGAAAGCCCTCCAAGACACAATTGGAAATTCAGTTTGGAGCTTAGGGAAGATGTGGAGCAAGAGTCATCAGCCTTGCTGAAGTGAACTTTCTTAAGGAACATGCAAGAAAGTGAAGAAAATAGTCAAGGATGGAACTTTGAAGGGACTCAGCATTTAAGAGCTCCCTAAGAACAAGGAGTCAGTAAAGGAGACCATGAAAGAATAGCAGAGGGAAGAACTAAAAGAGACAATGTTAACATCAAGAAAGGAAAGTATTTCAAGTGACAAGAGCATCTAATGGTATCAAATATTAATACTCAAACAGGATAAAGCTTTTAAAATAGTTCATTGGATTTGACAATTAGGAGGTCATTGGTGAGTCTAGAAAGGGCAGTTCTATAGGATAATTGGGGATGAGGTCATGGGCAAAAGTGGATTATAGTGAGTTGAAGAACAATAGTAGGGATAATAAGACTATGAAAGAATAAGAGTAATGATAGATAATATTTATGGAGCACTTACACAGTGCTGGGTACCGTGCAAGTGTTATGTAACATTATGACATGTAATTGCCCAACCAAATTTTCACAGTAGGTATTAAAATTTTATAGACTTAGAAAAGTTATATAACTCACAAGGACATATAGCTTTCTATAGCCTTCTATAAAGGCAAAAGCCAGGTTTATACTACTTTATATACCATTGACAAGGAGTAAATAGAAACTTAGGATGTTTACAAAAGTAAGTACAAAGTATTCTTTCAAGACATTTGACCACAAAAGAAAGGAAGGAAGAAGATGAAGGAGATAGTAATATTGAGGAAAGTTTTTTTTTTTTTTTTGAGGTGTTTGGGGGTGAGAGGCAGAGTTGTTTTTAGATTAAAGAAGACTTGAGTTATTTTAATTAGTTAAGAAAAACAGAGTTTCAATAATGCAAAAGAGAAAGAGGATAATTAGAGGAATGAGAGCCCAGAGAAGGAAAGAATAAAATTTCTAGCTTATGGGTCAAAGGTTTACTCTCTGAGAATAGGAAAAATCTGAGCTCACAGAAGGAAAGGAGAAAAGAATGTGTGGCATTATACATAGATAACTGAGCATGGTAGTGGAGTTATGGAGTTATTGACTGATACTCATCTTTTTTTTTTAACAGTGTAGGATATGTTTGAGTATTTGAAGAGTATAGTAAACATTTACAACAAATGTCTCAAGGAACTGGAAAAGAAGAGAATTATAATAGTAAGCACTTTATTGGTGCAGTTTAAATTAGAAACTATAACTTGTGTGAACTCCAATAAACATTTCCGTGTGATTCATCATTACCAGTGTGTAAGACATTGATAATAGAAGAGAATTGAAGGTGGTTCTTGTATTGATCCATAGATAGTGCCTGGTTACTGAGGGTGCAGCAGAAAGATGAGAAAGGGAGAGAATTCAGGAAAGCGGTGAAAGTACCATTTGGGTGAAATAAGCACAGAGCTGCTAAGCAGGGTGGGGTTAATTATAGAATTGCTAGTTGGTGTCAAAGCAGAAATGCAGTGTAGACAAACAGTGAGAAATATGAAATAAGAGGTGGTTGTGAGAAGAATACCAGAATTTCAGAGTTTAAGCTTTCAGGATCACCCCTGAGAGTTGACTAGTTCTAGTGTTCTATCTTGAAAGAATTTTGCTAAAGTAGGAGGAATGAGAAATCCCCAAGTTAAAATCATGTCTGGTGAAGCAAACAGAGTTTAAAGAATTTGAATTTTACTCCTGGTTGAGTAATTCTTCCAGCATATATTTCACTAGCAGCTTTGACAGAGAAAAGTAATTCTCAAGAATACAGCTCTAACAAAAACACACAGATTCCTATGCCTAACTTTTGATTTCCTGAAAAGCGATCCTTTTTCCTCTCATTACTCTCTAAAACAGACCTTCTACTAGTACACAGGACTGAGAGTAATACCCATTGGACCCCAAATTCTGGTTAATGTGGCTACTGCTGTTAATCTACTTCTAGAAGCCTGTATTTTCCTCAAGGTTAAAGCTTGGATCTATGAGAACAATAACCATTACCCTTCTTCAAGGGTTAATTTTTGTATTCATGATCAGCCACTGCAGATTGGCAATCATTTTTGAAGAAATTTGCTCATGGTTGCCTATCTCTTTATTACTGAGACCAAGCTTAAGCATTTGCATAGTATAAATTTGCATAATGTACTCCATCAGCATTTATGTGATATTTTATTATTTTATCTCTTCTATTGTTTTCTCACCCTTTGCTTTTTTTTTTTTAAAGGAATTCCTTTATTTTTATTTATTTTTATTCATTTATTATTATTTTTTTTGGCTGTGTTGGGTCTTCGTTTCTGTGCGAGGGCTTTCTCTAGTTGTGGCAAGCGGGGGCCACTCTTCATTGCGGTGCGCAGGCCTCTAACTATCGTGGCCTCTCTTGTTGCAGAGCACAGGCTCCAGACGCGCAGGCTCAGTAGTTGTGGCACACGGGCTTAGTTGCTCCGTGGCATGTGGGATCTTCCCAGACCAGGGCTCGAACCCGTGTCCCCTGCATTCGTAGGCAGATTCTCAACCACTGCGCCACCAGGGAAGCCCCTCACCCTTTGCTTTTAATTGTTACATTTTTTTTTAAAAGCTTATTTCAATGACAAAGTCATCCAAAGATGGAGCATAAACAAATATCCATGCCTACTATTTTAATATTTTACTATTTAGATAAAGTTCTGAATAATAAGGCAAGAGATTTCTTACTTAGTTGCATCTGATTCATGTTTTTTGTCTCAACCAAAAGTTTAGAAACTATCTGAACACTGAAATCCTTATCCCATTAGCTAACCTCTATTTCTACATTTTCTTCAAAATTAACTTACTTTATATGTAAGCAAGATGGGCTCTTACCATGCATCCCGACCAGTTCAAAGACTACTTATCACAAAATCTTTCCTGATTTCCCCAGGCAGAGTTAATTACCTCCTGATCTCAAACAACTCTGCTCATGTATGTCATTTATCATTTATCACATTGGATTGCGCAATCTGTTTATAGGTCTGAATCTTTCTTTAAACTTTGATCCAGTTGAGGATTGAGGCTGTCTTACTTATCTTTGAATCCAGAAAAGCAATAAATGTGTGACTCAGATTCTATGTAGTTCAAAACAAGTCTTTAAACATTTGAGTAACAGTATAAATTATATAAGGAAAATTGTACAAATCCTAAGTGTACAACTTGATGAATCATAAAGAGTACCCAGGGTTTCCCTGGTGGCGCAGTGGTTGAGAATCCGCCTGCCAATGCAGGGGACACGGGTTCGATCCCTGGTCTGGGAAGATCCCACATGTCACGGAGCGACTAGGCCCGTGAGCCACGATTACTGAGCCTGCGCATCTGGAGCCTGTGCTCCGCAACAAGAGAGGCCGCGATAGTGAGAAGGCCCGCACACCGCGATGAAGAGTGAAGAGTGGCCCCCGCTCGCCGCAACTAGAGAAAGCCCTTGCACAGAAACGAAGACCCAACACAACCATAAATAAAATAAATAAATAAATAAATTTAAAAAAAAAAAAAAAAAAAAAAAAAAAAAAGAGTACCCAGCTTTGGTTATGAAATGACACCCCAGAATCTTTCTCAGTCGCCTCTCACTCAGGGGGACCCTGCAGAACTACCCTCATGACCCCTCAGTCTTAAACCTTCCCCTTGTCCAGTAGTAACCACATTCAGACTTTTAATATTATAGATTAGTTTTGTAGTGAATAGTAAGAAACTATTTTATGTAGTTTTTGTGATCTTATGTAATTATGAGGTAAATAAATTTGTACCTTTATTTTTTGCCTTTATTTTATATATATATATATATATATAAATAAAACACAAACTGATGACAAGAGCAAGACCAAGAATAATTCAAATTTAACTATGCCAATAAAAGTGTCAAGTAGTGTTAATAATGCTTATCTAATTTGAACACTCAGTTTGTATGAGATACTAAAAAGTAGCTGACAAGGGCTTCCCTGGTGGCGCAGTGGTTGAGAGTCTGCCTGCTAATGCAGGGGACACGGGTTCGAGCCCTGGTCTGGGAGGATCCCACATGCCGCGGAGCAACTAGGCCCGTGAGCCACAACTACTGAGCCTGCGTATCTGGAGCCTGTGCTCCGCAACAAGAGAGGCCGCGATAGTGAGAGGCCCGCGCACCGCGATGAAGAGTGGCCCCCGCTTGCCACAACTAGAGAAAGCCCTAGCACAGAAACGAAGACCCAACATAGCACTCAATCAATTAATCAATCAATCAATAAATCTTTAAAAAAAAAAAAAAAGTAGCTGACAAGCATTTATCTTCCAGGAACAGAGAAACAGATACCCCCCAGTATGATGGTGTTTGGAGGTGAGGCCTTTGCAAGGTAACTAGGTTTAGATGAGGACTTGAGGATTGGGTCCTTGTGATGGGATTAGTGCCCTTGTAAGAAGAGACACCAGAGAGCTTGCGCTCTCTCCCTCTCTCACCTTGTACACACAAAGAAGAGGTCATGTGAGCACCCAGTGAGAAGGCAGCCATCTGCAAGCCAGGAGAAGATCTCTCACAAGAACCAGATCATGCTGGCACCCTGCTCTGAGACTTCCAACCTCCAGAACTATGGGAAATACATTTCTGTTGTTTAAGCCACCCAGTCTATGGTATTTTGTTATGGCAGCCAGAGAAAACTAAGACAACGGTATTTACAAATGTTCATGGTATTTGGACCTTAAGCTTCTTGTGTATGCGTAATGGTATTTCAGTTTCCCAGAATGTGTACAGGAAGTGTACATGAAGCCAAGTTTTGTCTTGCCACAGCTGGTATGTGTATCATTTTCAAATTTTGCAACTGAGAGTTCAGCAATAGTTCCTTTTTCCAATGTTAATGATGCAATTAAACATTATCAAATTTAGATTAGGTCTTGCACTTAGAGCAGTAGCTCTCACTGAGGGTGATTTTGCCCCTCAGGAGACATTTTTGGTTGTCACAACTCATGGTGTAGTGTGGAGGGTGCTAATGAAATCTAATGGCTAGAATCCAGAGATGCTGGTAAACATACTATGATACGTGGACTGGTCCCCCACGACAAAGAATTATGAATCTCTAAATGTCAATAGTGCCAAGGCTGAAAACACCTGGCTTAAAAGAAATTTCCATAGAAATAATTTGACTTTATGCTAGCGTGTTATTTGTTGGATTTTTGTGATGCCTAAGCTTTAACAAATGTTTACTTACATGCATGTGTCATTTTTGTTTTGCTTTCCATTTTTAATTTCAAGGGAGGATAATATCAATTTAGGGAAACAAGGGAAATTAAACTAGAAATACCTGAAGAAATTCAGGAGCTAAAAATGCTCAAACATCATTTCTCATGCATTCTATCTTGTAAGTTTCAAGGAAGGGGCTGCCTTGATTTAAATGTGCTTTGGGGCTTCCCTGGTGGCGCAGTGGTTAAGAATCTGCCTGCCAATGCAGGGGACACGGGTTCGAGCCCTGGTCTGGGAAGATCCCACATGCCGCGGAGCAACTAGGCCCGTGAGCCACAATTACTGAGCCCGCGCGTCTGGAGCCTGTGCTCCGCAACAAGAGAGGCCGCGACAGTGAGAGGCCTGCGCACCGCGATGAAGAGTGGCCCCCGCTTGCCGCAACTAGAGAAAGCCCTCGCACAGAAACGAAGACCCAACACAGCCAAAATAAATAAATAAATTTATAAATGTGCTTTGGACCATACTCGGTTCCAGGTAGATGATATTATTTATAATAATAATTATGGATATACTGAGTCATCAAGAAACATTTTTCACCTCTTATTTACACTACTGCATTTTATTTCATGAACTATGATACCGCATTCTAAACAATTATTTCCTTGAACTTCGATTTAACTATATTTTCATTCTCTGTCTGTGAAAATTAACAATATTTGAAAACAACTTTTCTAGTGGAAAGGTTACCAGATATAGCCTACTCTTTAGAGCATGAGTCGTAGAATATTCCTATACTTGAATGTTGTATTTGGCTTTAAAAAAAAATGGTTACATATAAGCAGTGACTCTTTATATGGCTTTGCTGAAGGTAAAACTCCAACCAGTGGTGTCACTTGGGTAGAAAAATGCTGCTGTTTACTGCTTATTATGCTTTACAATAAGGCATGTATATTAGTAAAGAACGAGAGAAGGAGAGAGGCAAAGAAAGAGCAGCAGAAGAGACAGATTACCCGGGGCTGTGTATATTATCACCCTGAAGTCAGTAGGGATGGTTGCTAAATGCTCTTACAACTGTAATAGCCTATCTCATGTTAATTCTAGCCTGAAGCTTCCTGATACTTCTTGTTCAGAGATAATGGGGACAAAACTACTCTTTTTTTTTTCTTTTCTGGTTGAACAGCAGATTTTTTTTGTCAAGGATGTCAAATAAATTAAGCAGTCTTTGCAAACAGCAATACAAAAGCCTTTTGCTTTGTAGGAATTCTCAGTAATAACATGCAAGAGTTATTACCCTTGATACTTAGTAGATTTTTTAATGGCTAGCAATAATCGTTTTGATTGAATATTGGCTTATAATAGGCTTGTAAAGGAATTCAAGCACCCTTAGCTGCTTTCAACTTTAGCTTCATGTGCCTCAGGAAAATCCTTGAAACAATAGATCTTGGAGTCATTAACATGGAAATATTTTATAAAAATGAAAGTTAATACCTATTAGCCTCAAAAGTGAAGCCAATTAAAATGGACTCCTTATATTAATTTTTAATACTTTAATATATTAGTGATCCTTTTCTTTGAAAGAGGAAATTATTTTCTGGCAAGTTGCAGTTTAATTTTCTTGGACATTCAACTTTTTTTTAGCAAAGAAATTTCATAATTTTCATAATTCCTGGTTTACAAATCAGCTGGGAATTTATACGCTTAATGTCTCTCTAAATATTCCAGATTCCTTCAACCATTTGGGAAAAAAAATGGGATGTTTATTCAATGAAAATATATTGTTTGAAATATTGGAAAGCAAGGTTGTTTTAATATTTTGTTTCATATTTATGTCTCCTCAGAGAGAATGCTTATAGGCCATACTTTGTTTTACTAGACTTTGAGAGTAAGAAAGAAATACTCCAGAGACTAATCTACTGAAAAATATGTGAAGTGATTCTACTGTGAGGCTGTAGAATCCACTAAAACTCAGCTTCCACAGCATGAAGGACTGCAAGAGAAGCAGGTGTGAGGCTAGATTGGACTCTGAAGAATTATGAAAAATGATTTCTTACTTGTTGTTTTATCACTTCCTAGCTATCAGGGCAGGATAGTATCAGTCATGGGGAAACACACTAGTTGAGACCCTGGAGTGTTTCTGCCCAAAGGACACCACAGCATAAGCTGGGGGGAGGATGACTGCAAATTGAAAGGTCTGCATCTGCTATTCTTGGCTTCCTTTGAAGCCGTTGATGGTAAAAAATGACAGAAGTTCTTACATCGCCAAGGAATTTCCATTATTATCAGTTTTTTTAAGACACTAAATAAAGCACTCTGAACTACGCTTGCTGCTTTCCCATGCAGATTTTAATATTTCTTTAGTTTTCACTGGTTGATGATTTTGATTCTATTCTGTATGTGGAGTATTGAAATGCTTACTTTGTCTTTACAGTATGGAAAGAGTTTATTGCCTTCTGGAACACACAGACTCATACCATTACATAAGCATTATTAGGTCAGGAAACCATATAATAGGCCTTTAGCTAATAGTTACTGAATTAGTGAAGAGATGCTCACATATTCTTGCACATTTAAACAGACCACTTGATTAAAACAATGTTGAAAAACAAAATAATTAAAGACCAATTCGTCATGATTTTAGGGTATACATTCTGACTTATATGTACAAAATTAATGGCAATGACCAATAGTCAATATAATATGTAAGTTAAGTGATTTCCCAATGCTGGTGTTGGGTTATGCCAGTTCCTTTATTGATCACAAGGGCACATTTGTGATATTGACTTCTGGGCTGATGGTAGGGTCTGTCATCTTAACATATAAACAATGTGGTAGGGAAAACTAACTGCTCATGGTGTAAATCAAACATAGGACTTTAGACCAATTAGTATCGTATTCCAAGTAGGCATTTAAACATAATATTAAATTCCAGATTATCCACAACTTTCATATAAATGAGTGATCACCTGTCCTAATGCTTTTCCCTTTCCAGGCTTAGATCACCCACCCCTCCTTATTGTCTTTTCCCTGCCACTCTATAACTGTCTTGGGACTACTAGCCTCCTTTCTCTCTACCATACACCCCTTACAATGATGTCTCAGGCTAGACTCTTTGCTCACACCTGCACTAATAGCAGAGTAGATTATCTACTTTTCTTAATTATCTTTCCCACAGCTTGCCTCCATTAGCTTGGAAAATTGACTGTAGGTATAACATTCATAAGCAGAACATGTGCTATAGAAAAAAAATTAAGGGAGAGAAAAAAATGAATCTTTAGTTTACAAGAGATTAGTTGTGTGTGGTGTCATATATATGGTATCTGGAGTTTTGTGGGGAGCATCTGCTTTTATTTTGTTGGGAAAGTCGTTAAGAATTTGGAATGAGATTTTTCAAAGGATAGGAGGAAGTGTCGCATAAAGTTTTCATTGAGAGGGCATTCAAGAGAGAGAGTTTCAGTGAGGGAAAATTGTTGCACTCATAGTGAGAAGACGGGAAGCAGCAAATGATGAGAACTGAACAACAAAAAGATTGGCCGTAAGTTACAGAGCTGCCGAGGAGGCCTAGACAGGGTGAGGGGGTGAATTCAGTGGAAAATGGTCAGCAGCAGAGCAATTACGGAAGAAGAAAAATATTTTTCCTATATTCTTTGAGTCAGTCCAATAGATCACCCCTGCAATTCTTGTTCCTATGTAATACGTAGTTATCCCTATTATATGACTGACAAATTCAAGTATTAAATAGATTTAGTGATTTCCCCATGTTGACAAATAATGAGACTGGAATTTAAACCCATAGAGTATGATGCTTGAGGATGTACTGTGATTCAGTAGGCTATTTGAAACATTTGTACTGTGTCTAAAAATCATAGCTCAAAGTTGCATTGCTTTAAAAGCAAACAAATAAGAACAGCAAATACAAATAATATGAAATGATTGCTACAAGTCTGTATTACCTTAAATACGTTAACAGTGAGTATAATATATAGGAGAGTGAAAATGAAAATAAATTTGTGATTTAGTTGTCAGAGCACTTTAAAAGCGAAAAAAATCTCAGGAATGCTTAAATTGAAAACAGGATTAGAGAATTGTTCAGCTGTACAATAATAATCCAACATTTTATCTTTCTTTGTGTTAGATTAAATAACAGTTCGAACTTCTATAATTTTGCATATTTTCAAATTAATTCTCATAATAAAGATAAAGGTCACTTATATACTTACCTGTCATGAGCCCCTTAGATGACCTAAGAATTCCTGGTATATTATTTTTGAGGTTTTAGAAAAAAAGGTGGAATTTTGCTCTCATACTTCTTTTGGGTTGAGCTCACAAAAATGAGTATTCAAAAAAGAAAGGGCACTTTGAAGTGATTTATTAATTGATCTGGTGTGAGGTATAGTGGTCTAAAGTTTTTTTGAAAATTCAGACTTCATCTTGCTCTGTTTGTTCTCATGTGTTTGAAGCCGGCAGGCTTTCATTTGTGTTTCTGCTGACTTGCACATTTCACACAATAGGCCTTGTCATTAAGGGCCTGATCATGGTCAGTGCAATTTGCAGTGTTGGCTAATTTTTGAAACTAGCAGTGAATTTGAAATCAATTACAGACTATTTTGGGTTTATTAGTGTCCATGAAGGGTTTTATGCCTGTTTGTTTGTTTTTAATTGAGTAGAGGGGACCAAAATAACAAAGGCTGCTTTCTCTTAAATGCAGAAATAAAGTGGTGCAATCTTCAACTGAACCAGTGATAATAGCAGTGGCAAAGACAATATAAACCAAATGATTTGGCAATGAAAGAGCATATGCATCTATCCTATTTGCTATTTGTACATCCTAAAGCATGGAATAAGAGGGGCAATGTTAAATTAATTAAGTGACCAAAACCAAGAAATAATACAAGTTTTGCAATTTCATGCATATTTACCAAAAGGGGTCAAAGTTCTAAACATTCCATATAATCAAATAATTTATTAGGTTTGTGAGGTTAACTGCTTACAGCTAAACAACTTGTAGATTAATTGCGTCTCATACTAGAGTAGAGTTAGAAATGTCTTTCTGCCCCCTATCCCCAAAGCAGGAAAACCCAGCCTCAGGCACTCAAAGTGCTATACAGGAAACAGTAGGTAGCATAAGTCAGCCATGTCAAATTAATGTTGCTATCCTGGGAACATAGATAGCATAATGAAGGAAAAATAAGGACATTCAGGAGAGAGAGTCCTTCAGTAGGACATCCCTTCTGTCTTTTATTTATGTGCAGAAAATAATGATTTATGTCCCATTAAAAATAATAATATTAGGAGTTTGGGATTAACATATATACACTATTATATATAAAATAGATAATCAACAAGGACCTACTATATAGCACAGGGAACTCTACTCAGTATTCTGTAGTAACATATATGGGAAAAGAATCTGAAAAAGAATGGATATATATATATAACTGAATCACTTTGCTGTATACCTGAAACTAACACAACATGGTAAATCAACTATACTCCAATACAAAATAAAAATTAAATTAAAAAATAAAAAAATAATATCCTGAAAATTAATTTTGAGAGACTAGGTATACATTTTAGATTCATTTGTTCATTCTTCTTCTACTTTTTTAATATTTGGTTAATTCCCTGTAGTAGCTCTCCAAGTTTCCAAAAAGGGTAGAGGGCATGGAGCATTGTGGAAAACTTGAGCAAGGAAATATTGTATTGAATCTGGTTTTTGTGCGTGGAGTTCTATGTATAAATCTCCTTGTAAGGCAAGTCCATGGCTGCTCCTCGCTCCTGGGGTTTAAAGCCACCCTGGCTCTCGTTAGATGATAGATTATCAGCAGAGAGGAACAGCAGGTTTGAATTCACAATGATAGATAATGGGCTGAATAAAAGTGTGCTCTTGAACTTGGTTGAACAGCCAGCCTCATCACTTGAGACATTTAAAAATACACTGGATAAAGAGAAAGAAAATGTCCTTCAGGGAAAATCATTTCTTATACGCAAAAATAATCTGTCTTTTCAAGATTTTGTTTTGTATGAAAAGTGGAACTAATGATATACCAACAGGAGTCTGAGAAATCTTTAAACTCACAGAAAAGAGCTGACAACTGTGGTGTGAGTGAGAAGGAGAAAGGCGGTCTGTCCTCTAACAGGGGGAATGGAGTGACAAGTCCAGGATGGGCTCGGCTCTACCCATTGTTTATCATTTAGCTGAGAATCCAGTGGCGTGCTCTAGGCCATCTTTTAAGTACCATTTCTGTAATTCACAGAGAAAAAAGAGGAACTAGAGGTAATTCATGCAAATGATTACGAAATGATCTAAGATAGTGAATAGAGGGGATTTCACTTTTCCATGACTCAAGAAGTGATATTTTGACACACTCTAATGACCTGTGTGGAAATAATCTCTTATGAAATACTCAACAAAATACATAAAGTACTGATAAGTAAGAGTTTCTAAATCACCACTAAGAAAAATACTCAAAAGAACAGTTCTCAAACTAAGTATCATATGATTAATACAATTTAGAAAATTATGTTTATTCAAGTACTAAAGTATTAGTTTATTTCCAAAACAATCTTGGACACAAGCACAGTGGTGATTTAAAAAAAAAAAAAAGAAAGAGATGGAAAGCCATCTTACTCCATTATTTGTTTTAATCAGCAGTAGCAAATGAGATATGACCTGTTCCAGATATTTGGATTTCTTAATGTGCTGTAGTAAATAGATTGTTGCTCATATTATAATAGATTGGACTCATTGCCTGGGGCGGGGGACGGCATTATAATTAAAATGTTGCCAGAGGGTTATCAGAGAATATTTCCCCATGTTCTTAAATTCCTTTAACCAGAGGGTTCATTAAGTTTTATGAACACTTATTTCTTACCATTGAGGAAACTTTTGAGATTTTTGAGGTTTTATTTCCCTTTCTGAGAGACACATTAAGGCATTTTATATTATCTGTTCAAATACATAGTGTATCTGTGGCTAAGAAGAGGTTAGTTCTATAAAGAAGAAACCAAATGCTGCCAAAGTATGTCATCAAATTTTTGTATGTCTTTGAATATTGTATATAAATACGTTCTGTAGAAAAGTTTAAAGTCAGTTCCTGGGAAAGAAAGTTTGCATAAGGAAAAATTGTTGTGTTATCTTTACCTGATCCCCAAATCCGCCTCTATCTCCCATTCTCACTTTTCACAATACCAACTCCAGTTTCTTTGCCAAGGGTAAGGAGAGTTTGTCCAGAGTAAGGATCACCTTGCTCTGTCTCATAAGGATCACCTTGCTTATCTAGGGCAAGGATCTTGTTTTCCTGATTCATCCCTGGGCTACTCTGGCCCACTGCAGGATTAATGACTAGAATTGGGAAGGTGTAAGAAATAGAAAAGAGCATACTGACAGGCACAGGTGTCATCTAGTGAAGATGCCTGGGAATGTTTGCTCATACTGATACTCTCCGATTATCCCTGGGTTCCTCAGGTACATGCCTTGCTGGGGGCCTCTGATTACAGTACCTTTAATGTGGGAAATGCTGGCCTCGAACAGTCCATTCTACTTATGATTGCTCCTTCAGGACCCTGGGCACGCAGAGGGCCATTCCTCTACTGGGGTCCCCGACCCACCAGGCAGTCATCTATGTAACATTTAAAAGGGCTTCAGCCTGAACACAGAGCACCTCTTGAGCACAAGTCAAGGAGGAACAGATCCCTTTCTTCTGCCTTTAATTAAGTTTGCTCCCATCGTAGCCTCTTTACCGTGCTGTCCAGTCCATGCTCTCTGGACTTTTTCAGATATGGTTCCGGTACTGGTTTCTGTACCTAACAAATTTCAATGGCCAAGTGTTTCTCTTAAAGACTCTGCCACTCAGCTTAGGTCAAGAGGAAAGAACCACCTTTCCCTCACCCAGTGCTTGGGAGTGCACGTGCATGTGTGTGTGTGTCTGAGTGTGGAGGGAGGTGTCTGTTAAACCACTTTAAAATTTCTCTGCAACTTCAGCCGAGAAGTGGGTGATAGGTGGAGGGTTGCAAGTCAGATTTTGCCACTCTCTCAATCACTCCACCTGGAAAGTGCACCACGTCCTTTTTGGACTGTGGCAGCACATAGTACCTGTTGCCTTGTTTTTAGACCTTGTGGTAAGAACTTAGTTAAATACAGAAGGAGTTGAGCTTTAAAATCTTTTTCCATGCATATGGGGGTTTGGCTTTTATCCTTAAGGCCATGAATTGTCACTGTATGATTTTAGGTAGGTGAATGACATAAATAGAATTATGTTTAGGGAGTTCACTTCAGCAGCAGAGCAGGCAATGTGCTGGAGGACAGGAGACTGATTTTAAGGAGATGTGTCGGGACACAGCTGCAGGAACCTAAGTAAGACTCAGTGAGGCTTGAAGTTACACAGTCGCTGTGAAGAATGGTGAGGTGGAGTCAGATGGCAGAGGTATCAAGGAATTCAAATCTGTATGACTTGGTTATTCATTATAGACAGGGAATAAATGAGAGGAGACGTCAAGAAGGATTTCCGGGTTTCGGGATTAAGTAACAAACAGAAAGCGGTTCCATTAATTGAGATGGGAAGTATGGGAGGGGGAATAAAACATGGGTGACAGACGGTGTCAAAGATCCTGTCAGTTATGCAGCAAAGACAGACACGTGTTTACACACGTGTGCGTGTCATCCGTGTTAACATTACGTATATCACGTAAATTCTTCTTAACTAATCCTTTCTGCCGCCTTTAGCAGGATCCAGGTTGGAAGACTCTTTCACAAAGAAACAGGAATCAGGTGGCCTCCATTGCAAACCCCAGGCAGGAATGTGGTGCTTGGAACAGAAAAACACAAACTTCAGATTGTTACAGATACATTTTCAGTTAACAAGATCATAGGCGCATAGCTGAAATACTAACTTTATCTTACACTATTATGCTGAAGTTAAGGAGGCCAATTCAACTGGGGTTTGATAGAGTAAGTATTTTTAAATGAATACAACTTTGTTCACCATTGTAATGGCTACTCCCATTCAGCTAATTTAAAGTAAAGAAAGGGCAGGAATTTGACTTGTTGACATGAAATCAAGGAGCTTTAGCCTGGAAATATTTTCTTGTGAATCAACCATCAAATAGTTTAGTTGAACCATGGCTAAAATATTCAGGGCTTTCTGAGGCCAAATGGACTAGTTGTTTTTTTCATGCTTTCCATCTCCTTGTTAATATTATATAGAGACCTCCTCAGAGGCAAAAAAAAAAAAAAAAAAGGAAAAAAACTTCAGTTCGTTAATTACAGGGCTCATGATGTGAACATTGTACTTAGATCGGGCCTCAGCTCAGTTAAAGAAAAAAATATGGTTTATTCCTAAATTACCCAGAGTGTCTGTGGTAAATTGCAGAAATGACCATAATTCTTTGCAGCTACTCCCTTTAAGAGATGGAGTTATTCCTCCATTCTTTGAATCTGGGCTGGCCTTGTAACTTGCTGTGGCCAACAGAATTTGGCAGAGTGATGTACTGGTTCTGAATCCAAGCTTCAAGAGACCTTGTGTACTTCTTCCCTTTCTCACTCTTTACTGTCATGTGAACAAGCCTAGGCTAAACTGCTATGTGGTGAGAGAATGGTCCAGTTATCTGTGTTGTTCCCAGATGTCACCTGAT
This sequence comes from Balaenoptera acutorostrata, assembly GCF_949987535.1. Classification (NCBI taxonomy): domain Eukaryota; kingdom Metazoa; phylum Chordata; class Mammalia; order Artiodactyla; family Balaenopteridae; genus Balaenoptera; species Balaenoptera acutorostrata. The sequence continues at coordinate 111,709,490 of NC_080067.1, forward strand.
CAACATCCAGACATGTATGCTAGTCTAGTCCAGACGGCCAGTACCCAGCCATTAAGATCAGTCAAGTCTGACCCAGATCAGCAGAACCACCCAGCCAACCTGTAGACTCGTGAAAAATGATGAATGGTGGGTGTTTTAAACCATTATCTTTTATGGGTGGTTTGTAACATAGCAAAAGCTAACTGGGACAGGAGCTATTCTTAATAAATTATTGAGAAGCTTAATTTGCTCAAATATCCCACTTTTTGAGAAATTTACTAAGGTCTGACTGCAGGTATTTAAATGACAGTCATACGAGCCAACAAAACATCTAGACTTTGTCTACAACTATAGAATTTTATTGGTGTTTTATTTATATTTATTATAAATTATACAGATATAACATAGATTAGGGTATTATTTTCTAACTTTATGATATTAGAAAGATTATTTAAATATTAAAGAATATTAATGATATTAATCTTTTAAAAGCAGGAAAGGAAACAAAAGATAGTTTCCTTCACTGTTTGCCTTATATTTTAGAACTTATACCAAAAATAGGAGGGAGTTGAGCAATTTTTTGTCCATGTCACATTACTATTTTACTGCTAATTACAACTATGTGGTAAAATCTTCCATCCTAAAATTAAAGATATTCAGACCAAGATATAAAAACAATTTTTTTTAAACATTTTAAAAAGGACTATATCAGCAAACAAAGAGTAATAGGACCACTATTTACTCTCATATTATACTGTCCATCATTAGTGGTTTAGATTCAGCTAATTTCTATTGGGATCAGCAAAGAGCAAACTGTGACTAATTATCTAATCTATACCTCCAGGGTTTTAGTTATGGCCTCTTGTTCAATTAAAAATATTCACATGCAATACAAGACTTTTTGAGATTTAAAAAATTTAGGGGTACATTGACTAATTAAGCACAGTTCGTTATTATACTAATTAACATGTCTCATTTGGAATACTGCCAAAGAGCAATGGTCAGTATGAAAATAGATATCCTATCTTTCAAGTAAAAACATTATATTTTATTCATGATAAACTGTGGATAGAAGTCACTGACTCCATTCTGTCATGATGTTATTAACATTTAATAAAATGATTTTTAAGAGAATAATATGAGAGCAATAAGAATTTCGTGATTGATTAGCACAAGCAAACCTTTGGGCATCTTTCACAGTTTCAGGGCTAAAATGAGCAAAGTTAAGATAAGCATAGTGTGTTTATTTCTTTTTATTCATTTAACAGCCACTATATGATTTACTCTATGGCAGTTACTGCTATAAGTGTCTATGAATATTAGCTCCTTTAATCTTCATAACAACCCTACATATACAATTATTATGTTCATTTTACAAATCTAAACATTGAGCCAAAGAGAAAAATTAAGACAAAGAGAGGTAAAGAAACTTGACCAAGTTTAAATGGTTAGTAAACAGCAGAATATGGATTTTAAGCCAGGAAGTCTGATTCTTATCATCCATATTTTAATGACTATTCTATAACATAATTTTGCTTTCTGAGTTTATCACATTGATGTGATTAAATGTTTGGTCTCATATCCCAGAAAAGGGACAATATTTCTTTTCTTAAGCCATTGAGATCATTTCCCTGGTATGGGCTATTTTCAGCTATTTTATGTAATCTTTTGTATGATCTTGCTTTCACAATGCCCAGAGTTGATTTTGCCATCCTTAAAGATCGAAAGGAATGTTAGATATACAGATGAAGGCTGGAAATGTCTTTCAAATATCTGACATGTAGCCTATCCAATGCCAGATATAGAAAAGTTCTTGAGTACTTGAGTCAATAATATTACTTATTTACTGAATTATATAATATATATGCATTAAAACTAAATTTCACAGCATTGAAAAACATTCCTAATACTCAGTATTATAGTTGCCTAAAACTCAAAGTGAAGCAACAGATGGAGGGGAGGATACAGAGAGTCACCAGGCGTGCTTGCTAATTATCATGTACTACTGTAGGCACAAGCACTGTATGTAAATTGTCAGTTGTATATTATATTTATCACCAATGTCATCCTTTATCTGCAGGCTATTTTCAGAAGCTAAGTACTCTGCCCAAACTATTAACTACTTCATTTAGTCCAAAGTGGAAAGGGGGCTTTTATGAGTAGAAACGCATGGAGGTGGCAGTCGAGTTCATAATTTAGCAATGTATCATGAATCCTTAACTTTCCCATTTAAATATTCTACTTTGTGGGCAAATATAGATTCTCTTTCAAAATATAGCCATAAAATATTATCTCCAGGAAATAAAAAATTATTCTAATGTGGCATAGCACCAAGATATTATTTCTCAGTCAGCTTTTAGCTATGTTTTTCCTTAGGGCAATATTTAATGCTGCCATTATAAGATATTTTGACAGGATATAATTTCTGTAAACCTAAATGCTGCAAGGGATTTTTTTTGAGATAAACTCAACCATATTGTGGAAAAATTAAATTAGCTTTTTAAACATGGGAAGTTATGTTCAATAGAAGGACATATGATTAATATTCAGACAAGACAATACAATTTCAGCTGAAACAATATTATTCCTGCAAGAGTCTATTAAAATGAATCCAAATTTTATATGTTAAAGCAGAAAATGTAGACAGATGATAGTTAGAAATATTAGTGTAGGTATCATTTAGAAATTAATTATTTTTAAAGTCAAGAATAAAATTAAATAGCAAAAGAGTTGATATTAAAGAATATCAGGTATTCTGTCAACAAGTGTTTGAAGACCCATACGGGTGAAGCAGTAAGAAGCAAATTTGGTGGCACAATAGCAGTGTGTGAAGGTATGAGTGTCTTTTCTGTTTCTTTTCCTATGACTTTTCTCCTGACTTTGCACCTGTGAGAACAGAATGAGGAGGAAAAAGTGAGAAGTTTACTGTTGGGTAAATTTTAAGGGAGATTATGTATAACAAACATGGAGAAGTTAAACAGGTTATTGATGTTTCAAGACAGAGGTCTCTTTTTCTGGAAGGGTCTGTAGGGCACACACAGATCAGCTGCAGCCTGTATGAAGTCAGGGGGACTTATTCTGAGGACTTACGAGCTTAAGGTCTGCCAGAACAGTCAACCACAAGTAACATAAATTTGCTTCAGCGTGCTAGAAAGAAAATGAAAAACTAATTTGAGTTATTGTCTACATTTCAATGGAAAATGTGAAGAGATTTTGAATTGGACAATTCCGATTCAAAGTGAAAGTGAAAGTGACAAACAAAGAAAGAAATCGACATGAGGAGGGAAGATCATAAAAGGTGAGGCGCAAATAACAATGATCCAAGTAAATGCAGGTTAATACCACGATGACATATTGTTCTTTGCCCATCAAAATGAAAAGATTTTTTTTAAATGGTAAATTAAAATACTAAATATGATATAGTGCTGTGGTTATCAAAGAGTGATCCACGGACCCCTATGAATCCCCAAGAAGTTGTCACAAAAACCACATGGTCAAAGCATTTTCATAATAACACCATGACATCACTTGCCCTTTCACGCTCATTCTCTTACAAGTGTACTGGAGAGTTTTCTACAGGTTACTTAGTGTCTGATGAGTCATCACTCTGAGAACTAATGGAATGTGTGCTTTGTTGTTTACATTTTTTTCTAGTTTTAATTTTTAATATGGTAAATATAGATAGCTCTGACTCACATAAATGAAAGCTCTCTGGGGTCCTCAATAAGTTTTAAGAATCTAAAAGGATATGGTGACTAAAAAGATTGAGGACTGCTTGTATTGTTGTAATGAGCACACCAACAATCTTTCTGAGTGTAAAGTACTTAAAAATAATCATTTCCTTGATCTAGTACTTCCACTGATAACAATCAAAGCTCAAGTAATATTCAGAAAGCAGACTAAATATTAATTACAATGATAAAAATCACAATATTAAAGTAGTAAAATATTGGAATTACCCAACAAATGGAAATTTTTTTAATAAATGCTACTAAATCCAGGGAATCAAACATTCAGGGATTTAAGAAATGATTTACAAACAATAGCAGTGTTAAAATAATAAACCCTAATAAAATGACTGTGGTTTATCTGCCTGTCAAGGGGGCAGGCTTGTGTAATGGTTAGAAGTAAGCCCTGCCACAGCTTAAACTGTTGGCTATTATGTGACATTTTACAGGCGACTTAATCTGTTTAAAACACAGACTCTACATTTACCATTTGAGCACTATACTGGTTCCTACGAAATAGGGTTGTTGTATTAAATGAGGCATTGTATGTAGCATTGAGAATGAAGGTTGGTACATTGATCAATAAATGTTATTGTAAATATCTATGTAAAATATTAAAAATTAAGCTAAAAATTATTCATTATTCAACAAATGTTTGTTAAACTTGGGTCAGGGCTGAGAACAAAAAAATCCCCAAGGTACCATTGTGGAACACACATTAGAGATGGTTCTTTTTGGATGGTAGTGTTGTAAGTAATTTTTTTCCTGTAGATATTAGCATATTTTCCAAATTTTCTACCATGGGCAATATTGATTTTAGCAGAAGCATATATTAAACATAGAAGAGACAAATAACTCTGTTTCTGATCAATTTTTCCATTTTTAATTTAGAAAAATCTAAATTTATAAAGGAATTATGTGGTTTATATTAGGAAAAAGAAAATACATTTTCTAAGAAACTATGATTAGCAATAATCCAGTATCTAGCTACTCTTTAAAACTTAAAACCAGTAGAATCAAAATAATTGTATAATATCTGGAAAATAGAATTTGAGGATAGGTTAAATACACTAAATAAAAGTCATATGGTTAATGGTTACTTAAATAAATAACATGATGTTTCAAGTTTTCTGAAATACAATTTTCAATATTCATAAAATATTGGAAATGTTTATACCATCTGACAAAATAATTCCACTTCTTGGAATCTATGACCACTAAATTATTAGAAGAATCTAAAAACACTTAGGTGAAAAAGTATTTATCAAGGCACTAACTTCTAAATGAAAAAAAAAAAAAGGTAAACAAACAACCTAAATATCAAAAAGGAGGAAAGATTAAATTAATTGTAGGACAGTTATAAAGCAGAATTTAATATAGTTTTTTAATATCATTAAAAAACACTTTAATGATGGTGAGGAATAATTTCTAATGATGGTGTTATGGACTTAATGCTGTGTCCCCCCCAAATTCATAGGCTAAAATCCTAACCCCCAAATTGATGATTTTAAGAGGTGGGGGACTTTAGGAGGCGATTAGGTTATGAGGGTGGAGCCCTCTTCAATGGGATTAGTGCCATTATACAAGAAACCCCAGCGAGTTCCCTCATCCCATCCACCACGTGAGGATAGAAGGAGAAGGTGGCTGTCTATGAACCAGGAAGCAAGCTCTCACTAGACATAGATTATGCAGACACCTTGATCTCAGACTCCCCAGCCTCCAAAACTGGGAGAAATAAATGTTTGCTATTTAAGCCACCCACTCTATGGTATTTCTGTTATAGTAGCCCAAACAGACTAAGACAGATAGGGAAATGATCATGATAGAGTATTAAATAGAAATGCAGTCTGCGCATGGTATAAAAACTGGATCTCCACCACACACAGTCATAAATATGCACCCTCACTCACTACCCCTCTCCATATGCTTAGAAAAGAAGCCTGAAAGGAAATAGTCTCAAATATTACAGCAATTATATTTTTTAAATATTTTAATGTAAGCTTGTTTTATTTTTATAATCTGAACAAACAGGCATAAGAATGAAAATACCACAAATATGTTATTTATCCTGAAGACTGTGCAGTGTTCTCACTTTTGTATTGGGACTATGCAATGGTCTCAGATCCTTTTGAAAGAAAAACACTCTATTAGGGTCCCAGTTCCCATGACAAAGCTGTTATCTTTCATCCCTCCTTCATTCTAGGCATCTGCAGCGAACATGTCACCAAGTCCTGTCGTAACCTTCTAAATATCTTTAAACAGCTCCCAACTTTGTCCTCTCTCCACCTTCTCTTCTGTTTAGCATAAATCTAAATCCTCAGGTTTTCTCACTTGTTGTGTTGCCTCTAACTGTGATTGCTGCCACATTCTCACACTCTCCCATTCTCATCCTCCACAGAGTTCCCAGGAGCCTTTTCTAAAAACCTGTCTTCTCATGTCACTCCCCTGCTTAAAATCTTTCAAAAATTATTTTGCTCAAATCACAAGGCTCTTCTAATCTGATCCCTGATTACTTTTCCAGCTCCATGACTTACCCTACCTGCAGTCTACCAAATCATTTGCTTTCCTAAGCAACCAATGCATCGTTTCAAAGTTCCATGCTTTTGTCCTGCTTATTACCACTCCTGGAATGTGTGTCACCACCTATGAACTTAATTAACAGCAGCTCAATTTTCAAGATTTGGGTAAAAATGACTTTCTCCCTTATCCTTCTCTGAAAGCTCCTAAGAGGACTTGGGGTGTTCTTTCTTCATGCTCCCAGAACACCACTATCCTAACTTTGCACTGTGGTACTGTGACTGTTTGCTTAGCAATCTCTCTCTGGCCCTTTTAAACTTCCTTATCCCCAGAACTTGGAAAATCATCTGGCACTTGAAGGTTCTCATAAAATATCTTGCCTTCATAAACACTTCCCTTCTCTGAGCTCCATTTCTCTTCTAAGTTTTTCCCTTGGCAGAAGGTTCCTCTATCAGAGTACCCTAAGAGTGCAGGTGAATGGTTTAACAAGGGAGCTCCCACTAAATACGCAGTACCAGTGAGAAGGGCTTTTGTAACCCAATCTCCTGATTGCTATTTCCATAAAGAACTGTTATACAAATGGTTAATCTGGTATTATTTAAAGTAGTCCATGAATCTCTAGGCTCACAGAAAAAAAAAGACATTCTGTGGTGAAATGCGCATAGACAATACTGAATATTGTATTATCTTCTTGGAGAATAATGGTGCCTCTAAGTTTGTAAAAAGTGTTGAAAATTCCTGCAGGAAAGAAACATTTAGTTTTAATTCAGGATTTTTCCAAATCATTTAACAGGGACTCTGCTTCTAACTCAGAAATAAAAAAATCAAAAAACAAAAAATAGTACCTATGAACATTCCAGGGGACTACAGTTCTGGAGAGCAAAAATTTCCCTTAGACCCCAAGCACTGACAATGACTTATAGATTTCTTTTTTTTTTTTTTTAACATCTTTATTGGAGTATAATTGCTTTACAGTGGTGTATTAGTTTCTGCTTTATAACAAAGTGAATCAGCTGTACATATACATATATCCCCATATCTCTTCCCTCTTGCGTCTCTCTCCCACCCACCCTACCCACCCCTCTATGTGGTCACAAATCACTGAGCTGATCTCCAGGTGCTATGCGGCTACTTCACACTAGCTCTCTATTTTATATTTGGTAATACATATAAGTCCATGCCACTCTTTCACTTCGTCCCAGCTTACCCTTCCCCCTCCCCATGTCCTCAAGTCCATCCTCTACATCTGTGTCTTTATTCCTGTCCTGCCCCTATGTTCTTCAGAACCACTTTTTTTTTAGACTCCATATATATGTGTTAGCATACGTTATTTGTTTTTCTCTTTCTGACTTACTTCACTCTGTATGACAGACTCTAACTCCATCCACCTCATTACAAATACCTCCATTTCATTTCTTTTTATGGCTGAGTAATATTCCATTGTAGATATGTGCCACATCTTATTTACCCATTCGTCTGTCAATGGACACTTAGGTTGCTTCCATGTCCTGGCTACTGTAAATAGAGCTGCAATGAACATTGTGGTACATGACTCTTTTTGAATTATGGCTTTCTCTGGGTATATACCCAGTAGTGGGATTGCTGGATCGTATGTTAGTGCTATTTTTAGTTTTTTAAGGAACCTCCATACTGTTCTCCATAGTGGCTGTAACAATTTACATTCCCACCAACAGTGCAAGAGGGTTCCCTTTTCTCCACACGCTCTCCAGCATTTATTGTTTGTAGATATTTTAATGATGGCCATTCTGACAGGTGTGAGGTGATACCTCATTGTAGTTTTGATTTGCATTTCTCTAATGATTAATGATGCTGAGCATTCTTTCATGTGATTGTTGGCCATCTGTATATCTTCTTTGGAGAAATGTCTATTTAAGTCTTCTGACCATTTTTGGATTGGGTTGTTTGTTTTTTTTTTTTTTGATATTGACCGGCATGAGCTGCTTGTAAATTTTGGAGATTAATCCTTTGTCAGTTGCTTCATTTGCAAATATTTTCTCCCATTCTGAGGGCTGTCTTTCGTCTTGTTTATGGTTTCCTTTGCTGTGCAAAAGCTTTTAAGTTTCATTAGGTCCCATTTGTTTATTTTTGTTTTTATTTCCATTTCTCTAAGGGGGTTGTCTGAAAAGATCTTGCTGTGATTTATGTCATAGAGTGTTCTGCCTATATTTCCCTCTAAGAGTTTTATAGTGTCTGGCCTTATATTTAGGTCTTTGATCCATTTTGAGTTTATTTTTGTGTATGGTGTTAGGAAGTGTTCTAATTTCATTCTTTTGCATGTAGCTGTCCAGTTTTCCCAGCACCACTTACTGAGGATGCTATCTTTTCTCCATTGTATATTCTTGCCTCCTTTATCAAAAATAAGGTGACCATATGTGCATGGGTTTGTCTCTGGGCTTTCTATCCTGTTCCATTGATCTGTATTTCTGTTTTTGTGCTAGTACCATATTGTCTTGATTACTGAAACTTTGTAGTATAGTCTGCAGTCAGGGAGCCTGATTTCTCCAGCTCCGTTTTTCTTTCTCAAGATTGCTTTGGCTATTCAGGGTCTTTTGTGTTTCCATACAAATTGTGAAATTTTTTGTTCTGGTTCTGTGAAAATTGCCATTGGTAGTTTGATAAGAATTGCATTGAATCTGTAGATTGCTTTGGGTAGTATAGTCATTTTCATAATGTTGATTCTTCCAATCCAAGAACTTGGTATATTTCTCCATCTGTTTGTATCCTCTTTCATTTCTTTCATCAGTGTCTTATAGTTTTCTGCATGCAGGTCTTTTGTCTCCTTAGGTAGGTTTATTCCTAGGTATTTTATTCTTTTTGTTGCAATGGTAAATGGGAGTGTTTCCTTAATTTTTCTTTCAGATTTTTCATCACTACTGTATAGGAATGCAAGAGATTTCTGTGCATTAATTTTGTATCCTGCTACTTTACCAAATTCATTGATTAGCTCTACTAGTTTTCTGGTAGCATCTTTAGGATTCTCTACTTATAGTATCATGTCATCTGAAAACAGTGACAGTTTTACTTCTTCTTTTCCGATTTGGATTCATTTTATTTCTTTTTCTTCTCTGATTGCTGTGGCTAAAACTTCCAAAACTATGTTGAATAATAGTGGTGAGAGTGGACAACCTTGTCTTGGTCCTGATCTTAGTGGAAATGGTTTCAGTTTTTCACCATTGAGAACAATGTTGGCTGTGGGTTTGTTATATATGGCGTTTATTATGTTGAGGTAAGTTCCCTCTATGCCTACTTTCTGGAGGGTTTTTATCATAAATGGGTGTTGGATTTTCTCAAAAGCTTTTTCTGCATCTATTGAGAGTATCATATGGTTTTTATCCTTTGATTTGTTAAGATGGTGCATCACATTGATTGATTTGAGTATATGAAGAATCCTTGCATCTCTGGGATAAATCCCACTTGAACATGGTGTATGATCCTTTTAATGTGCTGTTGGATTCTGTTTGCTAGTATTTTGTTGAGAGTTTTTGCATCTAAGTTCATCAGTGATACTGGCCTGTAGATTTCTTTCTTTGTGACATCTTTGTCTGGTTTTGGTATCAGGGTGATGGTGGCCTCATAGAATGAGTTTGGGAGTGTTCCTCCCTCTGCTATATTCTGGAAGATTTTGAGAATGATAGGTTTTAGGTCTTCTCTAAATGTTTGATAGAATTCCCCTGTGAAGACATCTGGTCCTGGGCTTTCATTTGTTGGAAGATTTTTAATCACAGTCTCAATTTCAGTGCTTGGGATTGCTCTGTTTATACTTTCTATTTCTACCTGGTTCAGTCTTGGAAGGTTGTGCTTTTCTAAGGATTTGTCCAGTTCTTCCAGGTTGTCCATTTTATTGGCATATAGTTGCTTGTAGTAATCTCTCATAATCCTTTGTATTTCTGCAGTGTCAGTTGTTATTTCTCCCTTTTCATTTCTAATTCTACTCTACTCTAATTGATTTGAGTCTTCTCCCTTTTTTTCTTGATGAGTCTGGCTAATGATTTATCAATTTTATCTTCTCGAAGAACCAGCTTTTACTTTTATCAATCCTTGCTATTTTTTCCTTCATTTCTTTTTCATTTATTTCTGATCTGATCTTTATGATTTCTTCTTCTAAATTGAGGGGGGTTTTTGTTCTTTTTTCTCTAATTGCTTTAGGTGTAAGATTAGGTTGTTTATTTGAGATGTTTCTTGTTTCTTCAGGTAGGATTGTATTGCTATAAACGTCTCTCCTAGAATTGCTTTTGCTGCATCCCAAGGTTTTGGGTTGTCGTGTTTTCATTGTCATTTGTTTCTAGGTATTTTTTGATTTCCTCTTTGATTTCTTCAGTGATCTCTTGGTTATTAAGTAGTGTATTGTTTAACCTCCATATGTTTGTATCTTTTACAGATTTTTTCCTGTAATTGACATCTAGTCTCATAGCCTTGTGGTCAGAAAAGATACTTGATATGATTTCAATTTTCTTAAATTTACCAAGGCTTGATTTGTGACCCAAGATATGATCTATCCTGGAGAATGGTCCATGAGCACGTGAGAAGAAAATGTATTCTGTTGTTTTTTGTTGGAAGGTCCTATAAATATCTATTAAGTCCATCTTGTTTAATGTATCATTTAAAGCTTGTGTTTCCTTATTTATTTTCATTTTGGATGATCTGTCCATTGGTGAAAGTGGGGTGTTATAGTCCCCTACTATGATTGTGTTACTGTCGATTTCCCCTTTTATGGCTGTTAGTATTTGCCTTATGTATTGAGGTGCTCCTATGTTGGGTGCATAAATATTTACAATTGTTATACCTTCCTCTTGGATCGATCCCTTGATCATTATATAGTGTCCTTCTTTGTCTCTTGTAATAGTCTTTATTTTAAAGTCTATTTTGTCTGATATGAGAATTGCTACTCCAGCTTTCTTTTGATTTCCATTTGCATGGGATACCTTTTTCCATCCCCTCACTTTCAGTCTGTATGTGTCCCTAGGTCTGAAGTGGGTCTCTTGTAGACAGCATATATAAGGGTCTTGTTTTGTATCCATTCAGGCAGTCCATGTCTTTTGGTTGTAGCATTTAATCCATTTACAGTAAGGTAATTATCGATATGTATGTTCCTATTACCATTTTCTTAAATGTTTTGTGTTTATTTTTGTAGGTCTTTTCCTTCTCTTGTCTTTCCTGCCTAGAGAAGTTCCTTTAGCATTTGTTGTAAAGCTGGTTTGGTGGTGCTGAATTCTCTTAAATTTGCTTGTCTGTGAAGGTTTTGATTTCTCCGTCAAATCTGCATGAGATCCTTGCTGGCTAGAGTAATCTTTGTTGTAGATTTTTCCCTTTCATCACTTCAAATATGTCCTGCCACTTCCTTCTGGCTTGCAGAATTTCTGCTGATAGATCAGCGTTTAACTTTACAGGGATTCCCTTTTATGTTATTTGTTGTTTTTCCCTTGCTGCTTTTAATATTTTTTCTTTGCATTTAATTTTTGATAGTTTGATTACTATGTGTCTTGGCATGTTTCTCCTTTGATTTATCCTGAATGGGACTCTCTGTGCTTCCTGGACTTGATTGACTATTTTCTTTCCCATATTAGGGAAGTTTTCAACTATAACCTAGTCAAATATTTTCTCAGTCCCTTTCTTTTTCTCTTCTTCTTCTGGGACCTGTATAATTCGAATGTTGATGCATTTAATGTTGTCACAGAGGTCTCTAAGACTGTCCTCAATTCTTTTCATTCTTTTTTCTTTGTTCTGCTCTGCAGTAGTTATTTCCACTATTTTATCTTCCAGGTGACTTATCCATTCTTCTGCCTCAGTTATTCTGCTATTGATTCCTTTAAATAATTTTAAATTTCTTTTATTGTGTTGTTCATCACTGTTTGTTTGCTCTTTAGTTCTTCTAGGTCCTTGTTAAACGTTTCTTGTATTTTCTCCATTCTATTTCCAAGATTTTGTATCATCTTTACTATCATTACTCTGAATTCTTTTTCAGGTAGACTGTCTATTTCCTATTTATTTGTTAAGTCTGGTGGGTTTTTACCTTGCTCCTTCGTCTGCTGTGTGTTTCTGTGTCTTCTCATTTTGCTTAACTTACTCTGTTTGGGGTCTCCTTTTCGCAGGCTACAGGTTTGTAGTTCCCTTTGCTTTTGGTGTTGGCACCCAGTGGCTAAGGTTGGTTCGGTGGGTTTTGTAGGCTTCCTGGTGGAGGGGATTCATGCCTGTGTTCTGGAGATGTGGCTGGATCTTGTCCTTCTGGTGGGCAGGACCGTATCCAGTGGTGTGTTTTGGGGTGTCTGTGACTTTATTATGATTTTAGGCAGCCTCTCTGCTAATGCGTGGGGTTGTGTTCTTGTCTTGCTAGTTGTTTGTCATAGGGTGTCCAGCACTGTAGCTTGCTGGACATTGAGTAGAGCTGAGTCTTAGCGTTGAGATGGAGATATCTGGGAGAGCTTTCACTGTTTGTTATCACATGGAGCTGGGATGTATCTTGTGGATCAATGTCCTGAACTTGGGTCTCCCACCTTAGAGGCACAGGCCTGACACCTGGACGGAGCACCAAGGCCATAACAGCCACACAGCTCAGAAGAAAAGGGAGAAAAAGAGAAAGAAAGAAATTAAATTAAATTAAAAAGTTATTAAAATAAAAAAATAATTATTAAAATTAAAAAAAATTAAAAAGTAATTTAAAAAAAGAAAAAAGAAAGAAAGAAAGAAAGAAGAGAGCAACCAAACCAAAAAACAAATGCACCAATGATAACAAGCATTAAAAACTATACTAATAAAAAAAACACAAAAGAACGGACAGACAGAACCCTAGGACAAATGGTAAAAGGAAAGCTATACAGACAAAATCACATGAAGAAGCATACACCTACACACTCACAAAAAGAGAAAAAGGAAAACAATATATATATCTATACATAAAAAGAATAAAAGGAGGAAGAGAGCAACCAAATCAAAAACTAATCTCCCAATGATAATCAACTCTAAATACTAAACCAAGATAAACATAAATATAGAAACAAATTAGATGCAGAAAGCAAACCCCAAGTCTACAGTTGCTCCCAAAGTCCACCACCTCAATTTTGGTATGATTCTTTGTCTCTTCAGGTATTCCACAGTTTCAGCATACATCAAGTTGATCATGGAGATTTAATCCACTCTTCCTGAGGCTGCTGGGAGAAACTTCCCTTTCTCTTCTTTGTTCCCACAGCTCCTGGGGTTCAGCTTTGGATTTGCGCACTGTGTGTTCTCCTGGGGAAGTTGTCCCTGGATCATGGGACCCTGGCAGTGGCGGGCTGCACAGGCTTCCGGGAGGTGCGGTGTGGAGAGTGACCTGTGCTCACACACAGGCTTCTTGGTGGCGGCAGCAGCAACCTTAGCATTTCATGCCCGTCTCTGGGGTCTGCGCTGATAGTCACGGCTCTCGCCTGTCTCTGGAGCTTGTTTAGGCGGTGCTCTGAATCCCCTCTCCTCGCACACCAGGAAACAATGGTCTCTTGACTCTTAGGCAGGTCCAGTCTTTTTCCCAGACTCCCTCCTGGCTAGGTGCGGCGCACTAGCCCCCTTCAGGCTGTGTTCACGCAGCCAACCCCAGTCCTCTCCCTGGGATCTGACCTCAGAAGCCCAAGTCTCAGCTCTCAGCTCCCGCCCACCCTGGTGGGTGAGCAGACAAGCCTCTCAGGCTGCTGAGTGCTGGTTGGCACTGAGCGGGAATCTCTCCGCTTTGCCCTCTGCACCCCTGTTGCTGCACTCTCCTCCTTGTCTCCGAAGCTTCCCCCCTGCCACCTCCCCACCCTGTCTCCACCAGTGAAGGGGCTTCCTAGTGTGTGGAAACTTTTCCTCCTTCACAGCTCCCTCCCAGAGGTGCAGGTCCTGTCCCTATTCTTTTGTCTCTGTTTTTTCTTTTTTCTTTTGCCCTACCCAGGTATGTGGGGAGTTTCTTGTTTTTTGGGAAGTCTGAGGTCTTCTGCCAGCATTCAGTAGGTGTTCTGTAGGAGTTGTCCCACATGTAGATGTATTTCTGATGTATTTGTGGGGAAGAAGGTGATCTCCACATCTTATTCCTTCGCCATCTTGTAGATCTCTCTAAAGATGTTTTAGAATGTTTATGCATTTGCTAAGTCAAATGCAAGAGAACATCCTGTTTTAGCCTATTTTCTCATTTAACTTGTCATCTTTAAAAATTAATATTCTATTCAATTAATTTGACTTTCCCAACAAATCCAAGATGAAAATAATAATTATATTTTAATTTTGTATGTCTAAAAAATACATAAATTTTAATCTGAGGACTACACTATTATTGTCTGAACTTCTTTTTTTGTGGCATTTTTTTCAACCCTTAGAATTATATTTCTAGAATATATTGTGAACTCATTGACAGACTAGTACTTCCTACAGAATGGAGATTCTCTCCTTTATCCTTATACCCTCTGTACTTAGCAGGGTACCTGGCATGGTGAACACATTTAATACATTTTTGTTGACTGAATGTATAAATTAACAACTTCTAAATATTAGTATCTTCTATTTGGAAATTTAGCTTTTTCTTTTCTTCAAGGTTGTATTCTTTGTATTTTAGATTGGTTGTTTCTATTTAAATGTATTAAGACCCTAAGGGATCATTTTCATCTAATTTTATTCAGATGGTTCCAGTCTTAAAAACAAACACAATCTTCCAAATCATTTACCGTTACTAATTTTGGCCATTTTCCATACTTCTTTTTCTTTGTCTCAACTTCTGGGATATTTTATTGGCCTGATTTTTTAAAGCTAAGTCACAGTTTTAGTGACAGAATGAAGAGGTGCGAGGAATTTTTAGAGACCTAGTAATCCACTAAGTAAATTTAGAGATGTAATAATCGTGTGTCAAATAATTTGCTCATGGTTCTAAAAATAAATAACTGCAAAGTTAGGACTAGAACCCAGATCTAGATTGCATTTCTTCAGGCTTCTTTCCATTATAATCCTAAATTTTGAAGGTTTTTCCCCTGTTTTTTTTTTTTTTCTTTAAGTTGTTCATTTATTTAAAAACCATATACTGAGGGCACACGTTTTGCCTGGTCCTGTGAGGGTCATCATTAATAAACATGAACACATGGAAAGGTCATCGTTTGATTTGAATAGACACACATGGCAGTTAGAAATATGGAAATGTTCTCTCTCCCATGTGTAATACTTCTAAAATTTTTTCGGATTTGTTGTTTTGCATCTTAAACAAGCTGATTCAGCCTAGTGTTCAACACTGAATTTCTTTACTACTTTTTAAATTATAGCCGTCCCTTGAGAAACCTGATTAATTCATATTGCTGAAATTATCACCTTAGTGCAAATGACATATGGTTTCATTCTGTTTCTAGTCTCTCTGGTTTGGAACATATTTTTGAAACACTAATAGATTTCTTATCCTGGAAGCCTCTTAATGTTTTGACATTAAGCATAGGCATTATAAAATGTAGCAGTGTTAATTGAGGATGGTAACCAGGATGTCACCACTGGGTCCTATTTCGTGAGAGTTAATGTAACTCAATTATGTGTGGCATCCTTAGAATGGAAGTTTAACAATGAGCTATTGTTTTAATTTTATATTGTTTCTATGTAAAACTGTGCTCTTTGTAAAATAACAGTATTTAAAACTTACAAAATATAAGTAATACTTATTGCTACTATAGTAGATGGTAGTGTTTATCAACATTCTCAAGTTCAATCCTTTTAAAGGATATTTTGATATTTTAAATGCACATATTCCTTGTAATATTTCTTTTTACTGTTTAAAGAAAACTACTTGCCCTTAAGCTTGAGAATTCAGTTAAATATTTTAAAAACTGCCAATCAGCAGAACTAAACAATATTAATAATAGCTGGTTTCACTAAAAGGCCCATTTTTTAAAAAATGAGATTTAAATCTAAGATTCTTCTTCATCAAATTCGTTTTCTCCTTTTCTACACTGACTCTACCTTTGAGTTAATATCTCCAGTGTGAAACTGGGGCCAAGTGTAGAAATATCACAGCGGTTGAAAGGGCTCTTCACAGGAGATAGTGAGTTCATTGTAATGAAAATTATCAAGGTCAGTGTTATTTGATTCTGGCAGGAGAGTCTACAACATGCATCTTAAAAATCAATAAGGACAAATTGAAATGATGGGTATTAAATCTGCACCTGGAATTCTGGGAAAAGCAAATTTTATTCCAGAAAATCTTTTGGGAAGGCAACTTGGTGATTTTCTTTTCAGTACTTGATTCTGGTTCTTTCCCTTATATTTTTGTTTTGTTTTTGTTTTTTAGAAAAGGCCTTTCACATCTCATGCTTTGCTTTTTCATTGGTAATTTTCTTTCTATCCTCTCAACATTACTCCTCTACTTGTTACAATTTGGATTTTGTCTCTCCACCTCCCCCACCCCAACCCATATAATACTCTTTGGTTTTGTCCCTTCAGAGGCTTAATTTATTTGCTAAAATTAGCTGATAGGACAGGTACTTTGATTCAGTTCCTGGTCTGTGCATCAGGTTGAGAAGTTTTAGCTACAAATTACAGAACACCCCAGTTTATGGTGGCTTACACATTGAGTCAGGAAATTATGTCACATAACCGAAGTCCATAAACAGAGCAGGCTGGAGAATAGTATGATTAGATACTCAATAACGTCATTGGATACCTCTGTTTTCTCTGTCATTCTGTCATCCTCAGTGTCAACTTCACACTGAGCTAATTTTCTTTGTGCTTGCATCATGAAAGGGAAGGATTGTAACTTTTATGAAAAGGAAGTCTTCCTCAAATGTCCTCAGCTGGCTTCTCATGTCCCACAATCTAGGTTAGATACTGGACATGGGATTTCCATGATTGGTTTAGAAAATCCATTTGGGCATCAACTACTAGCATATGGACTCTGTGAGAGTGTATACTATCTAACTCGTGACTATTCCAGATGCCTAGATATTATCTGGCACATAATAGGGTTTCACCTTATAATTTTGAGTAGATATTCAAACCCTCATGACTACTACATATGGCAGGTAACTACAGATAATGCTCCCAGAAAATCAGCTAAAAGACCATCTGTTCATTGTCTCCCCATGCTTTCCTCCCGTCCTTGAAATCCCTATCCGCACAGTCAACTCTGCTTTAATTCCTAGACCAATCTGGACTTAAAAGTTTGAGTCTGCCCCTTTTTTGTCTTTAAGTCCTTCATTAGTATGGATGGGATTAATAATACCTACCTTAAAGAGTGGTTGTGAGGATTAGAAAAAGTGTAGGCATAGCATCTGACACTGTGCCAAACATATAGATGGAATCTGATCAATGGTAGTATTATTTTCTGAATTCTTTGTACCAGACTAGCTAAGATCATGATATCCTCCCAGGCTCTCTCCTGTGCCACTGGTTACATTTGTGGCAAACCTGACCTGAGACCATGGTTCACAGGGCTGATACTTGGACCTCACATAGTTTTTAAACTCTCTGTGTTGTCCCTGCTCTGAAGATGTTTTTGGCACCAGAGTGTCTATACCCAAGGTCCTAACTGTACTGCCTCTGCCCTCAGCTTCTGATCTGGTTTCTATTTTAATTCATGCTCTCATTGTCTGTCTAATTTCTTAGTGCCCCTGGGGTGCTGACTTTTGCTTTGCCCTGATCTGCTCCTTACGTAGGTGCTGGAATTGCCTCCGAACTCATTTGGTGACTTGGGCTTCCATTTTTAAGGACTGACTTCCTCAAGGCCAGTGTCTTCCTGCCTAAGTGGACATCCAAGTGTCATCTAACTAGATTACCCATCCTCATGCTTGTCTATCTTGCTGGTATATCTCATTTCTAAAGCTTCAAACCTCAAACCTAGGTATTGAATGAAAATCACCATCTATGACTTAAGTACCCTGCAGAATGGCTAATAGTAACCAAACCCACTCATAACAACCATTCTGCCCTCTGGGATATTTCAAATGCCAATCTTTGGCTCTGTTTCCTCTTGGGCTTTTATTCAGGCATTTGCAGCCATGTCTTCTTCCCAACTTTACCCTTGATACCATCCACTGTCTCTTTAAATGTGCATAGATTTAAAGAGTTAAAGAATATCCTGATCATGGTTTATTTTTAAGAGAAACTGTATAAGACTGAGTATGGAATGAAAGAAAGATATATCAAAAGTGATGAAGGAGAGGTAAAGGGGAAAAGAGGAGAAAGCTTATTGGAGCTTATAGTTTTTAATATCAACAATCATGATGGGTAATTTCCAACTCAAAACAGTTTTTAAGTATTTCCTTCATCAATGCCCTTCTTGTAGACTTTTCTTTTTTTTCTCTAAGGGAAGACAATGTTAAAAGAAAAAGCCTCTGCTTAGCTTAGTTATTGGGTTGGCCAAAAAGTTCATTCGGGGTTTCCCGTAACGCCTTTCAGGAAAAACCCGAACGAACTTTTTGGCCAACCCAATAATTCCAAATACGTGAGCTCTTCTTACTGTGCAGGGAAAACATTTTTGTAATACATCCAGTGGTGAATATCTGCTGACGAAGTGGCACGTCACCAGGTATTGTATAGTACTATCTACAGGGGACTCTCTGCTCGGTCCTGATGATTGGAATAGTTTATACATTACCTCTGTTCATGGTATCTGAAGATGTACTGGTTTGAATTTTTTGCACTCTTCCCCATCTGCTTTTAATTTTCTTCATTATCTTGTCTTGTGAGGGATCTATTTCTGTGGTCCAACTCAAATTATTTTTTGGATTAAAATGGATTAAAAGGGTTATGGCAAAACTTCGGGAAAATCCCCTACATGTGTCGTGAGAGTATTTGCTCTGCCTATGCCATGCTTTTCCTTATTAGAGAAGGCAGATTAATTTGACAAGGCCATGACTCTTCTCAAACAGGATGCAGTCAAGTCTCTGTTTGCCTTCTAAGAGTATGCGTAGACACCATACATGCTCTCTTAAGACAGCTGCACGTATGCATATATATAAATGGGCGTGTTTTCATTTTATATGTATATATTTACTTATATAGATATATCTAACTAGAGAAATAGCATTTATATAAGTATATGTATATATATATATGATAAAACATGCCCATTATATGTGTATATCCATATTCATATCCAATTCTAAATTTACACTATCTTTGATATAAGTGCTCTATGGAGGGCAGGGAGTCTTTCTGTCTTTGTTAATTAATGAATCCCAAATACCTAGATCTGTGACTCACCTGCTTTGAATGAAGGAAGGGATGTTGGCTACTAATGTATGTTTTATAAAATATTAGGGAAAGCTCGTGATTGATATATTTGTGAAATAATTAGTGTGCTTAGAACACCTTCTCCTCCAGCCCAGACATCTAATCTTGCCTACAGGGGCTTAGCTGTTGGTCTAGGGAAAACCCACACTGTCAGCCTCCAGTGCCCTTTGAACCTTCTAGGATCTGGGGTCCTGAGCTTCTTTGCCGAGTTATTGACTCTTACTTTCAGCCAGAAATCTGGAAGTAATGTGGGCATATGAGATAGTACCAGTATTTTTAAACGTATAAAGAGAGAAACCAGCATATAAAAACAAAAAAGGTTTGCATTTTTGAATAGGTGATATGGTATCTGTGTATTTCCTAATGATGGCTATGGGCTTCAGAATATACCAGATCTAATAGTGGAAAAACAATAAAAATAAAATCAATGTCAAAAGTCTAAGAGCAAATTTAAAAAGAAGAGCTAGCAAAAACTCCAAATGTAGGAAATTCCTAGGGCTTTTTTGTCAGTTGAAAAGACAGCAAAGAGATGGGTAAACATATGGTTGGTGTAGTTGGCTGCTTGTAATTCTGTGTTATCTTAAAAAAAAAAAAAAAAGCCTTTCATATATAAACTTAATTTCAATTGGAATACCATAATCAAGGGTTCGATTTTGTAACTGAGACAACATAGGTCACTTTTAGTGGTGGGAATTAAATCGATAATCTTATGTCGACCTTTCATCTGCAGTAGAGGAATCTGGACTATTTAAATAACCCCTTTTCTTGAACAGGCATCTCTTAATAATTAACTTCATTTCCAGAAGTCTATCCACTCTGGTTCTACAGAAAGCAAATGGTACCATGATGCCTGCACGCCTGCATTCTTGACATGTAGTGAGTGCACCCTCTTCCTTTTATGGATGAGGACGTCCCTGGGCACTCAACAAAAATTTTAACTGGAATCAATCCTCAATTGGCTCTCTATTCTCTACTTGAGTAACACACCCTGATTTCAAAGAAATGCTGACATGTGGAAGATTAGCATGAAGGTGAGAGGGAAGAAAGAAATCAAGGCAGTAAACCCTAAACTTATGTATGTGTTGAATATTTCATGGGTAACTGCATATGGGATTGTGTTTTTTTAAAGTATGTGTAACATCTGGTTCTTTTTGTCACTGAAATCATGTGCAGTGCTTTTTTTTCTACTCAAGAACAGATTTTCTATTGTTTCATAAATAATTTTGCTTTTGTACCAAAGGCATTTGTATTAATTCAATATGGTGCAATAAAAGTATTCATGGAATGGATTTAACCATATTGTTTATTGATTGCTCCACTTATTTGCTTTATGTTTATCTTTAGTCAGCTATCACATCAAGTTTTTTGGTATTCATTTGGACACAGAAATTAGATATAGAAGGAAACCCTACTATTTATGGTTTTTTTGTTTTTGTTTTTTTTACCTGGTGTTTGGAAGTCAGGAGGTAGGAGGGGAAAGTAGAATTTAAGGCCACTTCGTTTTTCAAGGAAGAAACACGTATATGTAAATGCTTCTGCTACTGCCCTCCATTTAACAAAGCAACAGAATTGCTGGGAGTATCTGAGGCTTACCAATAAATAATAGACCAGCAGAAGGATTCAGTTCCATCTTGGGGTTGCATTTTGCCACACAGACTGATGGACAGAAAACAGACCTGAAACATTTTTGAATATGTGGGAAGAAAAATTAATTAAAAGCTCAACTTGTCAGTTTTATAAACAGAAAAATTTAGAAGTTTTTCAATTTCATGATAATTATGACTTCTTTTTATACTTCCAATCTTAACTTCCATTGTAATGCAGGATGAAGACCTCACCCCATGCTCAATGATTGAGCTGAGTCTTCTCTCTTGATCTACAGGCACCCTGGAAGGTGTCAATCTTGTATATTTTTTATGCTAAATTTCTGTCCTGTCCCACTGTTAACTCAAAATGAGCATTCCTGAAACTGAAATCAATGTCTGTTTCCCACTAAACTAGCATTTTCTTCAACCTCTCTTAATTCTAACAACGGACCCATCACTTCACTATTTCTGCTGCCACCACACTTCACCTATTCATACCACCTTATGGCTTGACAAGTTCAAAGGTCTCCTCATTGATCTCTCTGCTCAGATCTTCTAACTGGATCAAAAAACTGGTATTTTGATTGAAAGATTTTAATACCTATCATCTGCATATATATTTTAATACATACCTTCCCTGCTCAAGTATTTTTAGTGATTTTCAGTGATTCTTTGCCTCTTAGAGAGTAATTCATAAACTTTTATTAAGCCTGGCATGAATAGTCCTACACAATCCAGGTGCAATTTACCTAATAGCATACCCCTTGCGCTGTAAAGTGTTTTTGTAGAAGCTTCCTGGTTGTGAAAGCCATGGTTGTGAATGCCACATTTAAGCTGGGTGGTATTCTAGTCCCTTCTAAATTTATGACCCTACGATTCATAGCTTTTTGACCTTAATTCTCACTTATTCCCACTATTCCTGTTACAAACTTTGTTTATGTTTAATTAATATGCATGTTGGATATAAAACAGTGTTTGGGGTGTGTTTTCTACATATCTGAGACCAGCTTACCTTTTAGAGACCCTTTTAAATTTCACCTCATTCACTCATTCTTTCCTGGCCACCTAATCCCATGTTTCTGACCTTAGGTTGCATTTACTGTCAGAATCTCTACCTTAGCATTATAATTTGTTGGCATGAATTACCATTTGTTTTTCTAGTAATGTGTGCTTCTGATTAGATTGTAAGATCCTGAGTAAAGAGATTGTTTTATATCACTTTGTTTCCCCACTTCTTGTACAATCTCCTGCACTATGCATATTACAGATACCCACTGAACATTTGTTGATGATGTCAATGATCCTTTAACTTCACCACCTGTGTGACTCCTGGTCAGCTTTCCACGCCCAGTACCAATTTGCCTGCTGCATTCGACCTTGCCTGACTATGAAGCCTAAGTAACTTTACATTCTCTAAAAGTTCTTTCATACTTTTAGCCAGTTTCATTTTTTTCTTGTCACCACAATTAATTTTTCTTTCTCTCCCTCTCCCTCCCACCTTCTCCGTCTCCTTCTTTTAAAGACTGTGGGCACATTGCAAGCTTGTATAATAAGTATTTGTGATTGACTGGTAACTCCTCTGAAAACATCTGAATCTTTTTCCAGGTCACAAATCTGTAGACGTCTATGAAACTGTTGTACTGTGATACAACTGGGTCATCAGTATATCTGGGACTTAAGAGTAGTGTCTGTAAAACCACAGAGTACAACTCTATAACAACTCCAAGAAAGTATGTCCCATAAAACCCAAACTAAAGGGCTATTTGAATGGCTCAGTGAGAATTTACCAACCAGCTGGAAGAATGAGGTGACGTCTCTCCACTAAAGTACACTGCTCCATGTCCTCTGCTTCTGTGCACACTGCTCTCGAGTATGGGGAGTTTGGCACATGTTTATCAGACCAGCCAAAAACCTGAATGGCAAGGAGATAATTCAGAAACCATCGGACAGAGTGCCAGATGAGCAGTCTCCATTATCACAATGCCAGGCATCCCCAGTGACTAGATACACATTTTTGCATGACTCTATTCATTGATTCGTGCCAAAGAAAGACAACAGACGGAAGGTCCCATGTAGACAGCTGTGCCAAATGCATGTGGCGCCACTGCTACTCAAGAGTGTCAGTCCTAGTAAACCAGGGCTATGAAGACAGCCAACGGGCGGGGCGGCCCAACATAAATATAGATAATATTTGTGGTTTAACTCCCACACAGTTATGCAGAAGGCATTATGGATTGGCTTACAGTTTGATCTGGTATTTTTAAAAATACTAAGGCATAAATAAAAACATGACCTAAATGCATAAATAGAGGTCTCTGCCTACCATGTGCTAGAAGAATATCTTAGGGTCTCAGGACTAAAATAAACATGATTTCTACCATGTGCTCAAACAATTGAATTTTGCCCAATTCAAAATTAGGCAAAGCATGAGTATTTACTAGTAAAATTAACTTCTTTTCTCTTCCTTCTCATTATAGCTACAGGCAAAGAGAGGAAACCTGAGCCATTATACAGTGCTTTTAATTGGTATATGAAGCCAACTGTGTTAACTCATTATAGAAAACCCAGCTTCTCTTCTCTGCCCGTCACTTCTATGTGGAGGGAATTCGTATACTGAGGATAATTACCTGAACTTTCCCTTTTACTTTTATTCCATAAAACACATCACTAGACTTTCTTATTGTTTTGAGCAAAACAATGTGTAAATAGGGGAAAAACAATAAGGGAACAAATGTCTCATATGGAGATGAATTTCAAAATTTTAAAGTTCTGTTATTGTTTAAATTACTGCGAAGAATTTTTTTTTCCAAAAGGGAAACTAAAGATAAAATGGAATAAATTGAGGAATGAGTCATATAAGCATCAAATAAGTATGATTTCCTAATAGATTAAAGATAAGGATATCAATTGATATTTGTTTGTTTTGCTCTAAGAAAGTGAATAAATTCCTTTTCATCAGGGAGAAATACAAATCATATAAGTGATTTCTCTAAAACAAAACTACCTTTTCCAACAAAATTTATAAGTAGTTGGGCCATGTATAGGATCTCCATGGTTATTATCTGCCTAAACTAGTCCTCATATTTAGATCTTTTCTACCTTAAAGATATAACACTTTTTCTTTGGCGGTAACTAGTCTTCACACCTTAGCTTATCTAATGCCTGAAACAGCACATCGAATGTTGGTATTTTCATGTAACAGATTAATTAATCAATTATCACAAAATTGGTATAGTAAAAAAAATGTACAGGTTTTGCACCACACAGATAAGAGTTCAAATCCAAACTCTATGTTGTAGCCTTCAGCATATCACTTCATTTCTCTGCATCTTAATTTTTTTCATTTGTAAAATGATCCTAATTTGCAGCTTTGTTGAGATAATTTATACAGTGCCTGGCACATAGTAGGCCTAAATAACTGGTAGGTCTTATTATGGCCTTTTAATCAGAGAGACCTATGCTGTAATTAATTGTTTATATATGACCTTGGGAAAATAACTCATCATTCCTAATTTTATTTCAGTTTTTACAACAATAAGAACAAATATATATTAATAACACCTGGAATACAGAGCTGGATGTAACAATAAGAATATGAACGAATCAACCCAGCATATAATCCTATTCACACAATCCAGAAAGGGAAAGAAAGTTATATGATGAAAGTAGAAAGTATAGGAAATCAACTATGAGGTTCAAGGGTAGGAATTCTTTTTAGTAACCCAGGTTTATTATTTTTTTTTCAGAAGCAAAGGAAAGCTCTGTTCTCTGATTGGAGAATGGAGAGGTGGGAACTCCCGCTCTAGAGCTCACTCAGAGCTTGATCTTCCCACAGGCTGTGGGCGGGGCTGCTTTATAGGGATCTCCTGGGGGGGGGGGGAGGGGCGGAGTTCTCATCGGGCAGGCGCGGCTGCGCTGCGCACGCTCCAGATCCCGGGGCTGGGTGCAGCGTCTCTGCGCATGACCCGCCGCCATCTTGAATTGAGCATCGTGTGGGCGCTTCTGTACACAGATTGAGCAGAGGTGTCAGCGCAGCCGTTTCCCACTGGGAAGTCTGGTCTGGAGCGCCAGCTGTGAGGCCTCTGCACGCGGCACCCTGTAAGAAAGTGAAACAAGACTAAGCACAAAGGAAAAAAAAAGGTTAGACAATTTTAGTGCCCAGCTTCTATTTTTATTTACAGAGAATTGTTAGTAACCCAGTCTTTATTATACAATGTATTCCAGACAAATCATGCACTGTTTTCCTCCTTGACTTTTCTACTAGTCTAATATTCTCTACCCATTTTTCAAGCAAAAAAGAAAAAAAAAAAGACAGTGATTGAGATGGTGGTTATATAGGCAATGCGCGAGAATATTCCTCTGAGAAGTAAAGCAAAATAAACACTGTTGAGAAGAAAAGCTGAAGCATTGTAAATTGTCTCTATTGACTAAAGAGGTTTGGGTTTGCAGTATGCTTCACCCCAAAAGATTTAGAGCCACAAAATCTAAGATCCTTATTTGCAGTTTCAAAATCAAAATTACACAAGCAAAATATTAGAAATATAAACTTTTTTCCAGCTGTAAAAGTTTGAATTGCTTTCCTTTTTTTTTTCCTGTATTTTTCTTCACTTGTTAAAGTGCTAGTATTTATCTACTTTTATGTTTTAAAAATATCATCCCACTGATGCATACATTAAAAAAGTCACTTGGTAACTGTATTCCTTCACTATGTATTCAAATAACACGGGAGAAATACTGTACATGAAAATACAGGAAGTGTTTCTAGACTTTCGGAGATCAATGGATTGGAACAGAGAGATCCCTGCATCCACCTAGCATTAAAGTGCCTCTAAGCCAAACAGATCTTCTGAGTGCACCTGAGGGAATTCATTCTGCTCAGGACTCAGGCTTTCATACCAATTAAGTTGATGGACTGTATATTTAATAAATTTTCCAATTGTGAAAGAAGATATATATTGTGAAACCACAAATAACTCGGGCATGTTTTTATTATATTATGTAAACCTTTAAAACACTTAGTGACAATAGGAAATGGCTTTTTGCCACACTTATTTTGAAGTTGTGCTACTTTTATTCTCGGTTGGCATGCTGTAGTATATATACATAACTTGACTTAATCTGTGGGCCATTTATCATCAGGAGGAGGCTTACACAGCAGTGAGTGCAACCTTTAATGGGAAGATATTATCAGCATCATTATTAGTAATATTTATATAGTGTAATAAATAATGTTTATTTCTAAACTGGTGTCAGCAGAGAGAATCCCTGCCTTGGGGATCTAGTTGTAGGATGCAGTTTCTTAGAGATCATATTTGCATATGGTTTGGGCCAAGTCATGAAAATACTTTTCTGTTTACCTTTCTGACTTTAGTATCTGGTAGCCACTTACTTGACTGAGGTGCACTAAGTGACCTGAATGGAACCCACACTTTTGACTTGCCCAGTCTCAGTAAGAATGAGGGCTAATTCTGATTGTTCTTAAATTATCATAGCTCACAATCTGGAGGTTGACCATATGGTTTATTGTCCAACCCATGACAACTGTTAGAGTGCATGGGGGTCCCATTAATAATTTACCTGGGAGAACTATAAAGCAGACTATTTCATGCAAACTAGACACCTTCCTGGTCACCTTTGTTATGGGTGAAGCAACTTCATTCATATCTGCTTACCTGCCTCCCCTACTAGTTGATCATGTGAATACAAATCAGGAATTTTCAGCTCTACCATTTACTGTTTGTGCAACATTAACATTAAGATCTCAAGTCCTCTAAGCATCTCTTGCTTCATCTTTAAAGTGGGCGTACTGATAAGGTGGTTCTTGTATATAAAGGTCTTGTTATGGTACCGGGAAATAGCAAGTACTCAATTGACGATAGAGATATAATGGGCGTTGCTCACAGCCCCTACTCCAGCCTGTTCTCTTCTTCTGTTCCTCATACTCAGAGTTTTGAAACTTATTTCTGTAACGACAGTTTTGAATATCATCTTCTCTTTGATATATGCTTTTCTTACATTTCTAGATTTTCAAATTGCCAACTCTTAGGCCATGTGCTTTAACATCCCCTCCCAGCCCCCACAAAAATGTCAGATTCTTTCCCATTTCTAGTCTTTCCTACTTCTTTTCCTACACTAACAAAAAGTCTATCAGAAGCAATACCTTCATGGTTAAGAGCATTTGGAATCAGATAGACTTAAGTTTGTACCTGAATCTACATTTATAGTCCATATGGTGACATAGAAATTTATTTAACTGAAGTCTTAGTTTCTATGTCCAAAATAGGGCCAATTATAGTGTCTCTTATGATTTAGTGTAAAATGCATATTTATCAAAATATGTAGTGTGTAGTAAGTGCTCAGGAAATATTAGCTATTTTTATAATTACCTGCTTTATGCTTCATCCCTCTAGATTCTTTCTTTGTTTAACAAAATGATGCCTACTATGTTTCACATAATCAAAGACTCCATCAATTTCAAGGTGCATCATTACATTATGTACCAAAAAAAGAAAAAAACCCTCTGCTAGTTAAAATATCAGACATTATAGATTATAATGCATATTTTAATTTTAAAGATGTTAAAATATAAACATGTGCATTTTAGAATCAATTAATGTAATAGACAAACATGTCAAATAATCTGTTTTGAGGCATTAATGGGAGCCAACTTTAGAGAATATCCCTTTTTAAACTTTGATTTACAGAAGAATCATCTGAGAGTCTTTTTGAAATGCAAATTTGATTAAGAAAAATCAATTTCTGAATTAGATTCTGACTCTTGGATTGAACCTGGGATTCTGCATTTTTAATGAGCAAGCAAGTGATGCTGATGCAGCCGGTTTGGGGTCCACACCTTGAAGAACAAGGAACAAGAATTCTAACATCCTAGCTAAGGGTCATTTCCTAAATATAATGCTCTCATCAGAATGATAAAAAAGGTATTTCAAACTACTTGTGCCCCATTCCAGGAATATCTGCTATATCCCAGCTTCTCTTTGTCGTCCCTTCTTTTCTACCGCTCATCTCTTTCTGTTCTCCCTCTCTCCCTCTCTACCCTGCACCACCCCCGCACGTGGAAACACAGTGAATCACTCTTATTTTACTTCTGAGCAAAACTGTTTTTGCAGATCTCTTGATTTTTGTTGGAACATGAACATTTCCCCTTTCTTAAGCAGAAAGCACCAGGAAGGAACAGTGCAATGCACAGGACAGAAAGAAGTTTATTTGAACAATAACCTTTTTTTGGTATTCTAACAGAACACTAGGTTTTTCAGAACTAATGCAGTCAGTGTTAGCAAGAATCCTTTGCATTTTGGGGGAAGATTGTGCTTAGCAGCAAGGTAATCAGCTGAACTGAGTGGATGTTTTATTTGACCAACAGATGGCAGTAGCAGTCTCTTTTTCCCTGTTGCAGTAATCAGAAAATTGAAACTAACCTGCTCATAAGATCCTTCTAAGAACACTCATCAACTTTTCTGGGCTCCTTGAGTTTTTGGCTGATTTCAAAACACTATCTCTCTCTTTGAGCCCTGGACGACTTAATCACTCTTATAAAATGTAGCACTATTTTCAGGAGACATGCCGCCTACCAAATCCATATTTGCCTAATTCAAATGGAAAACCAGGAGACTGTGACTGTCTCATTTCTAATATGCATAATTTTTTATTTTACATGTCTGGAAATTTTAGCTACACTAAAAATATATTTCTTTAAATTCAAAAGGAGAACTCATATTTTTGAAAATTACATATGTTTGTAAATGAGCCAGAGTAAATCATTTCAGCAATCTCCATCAAGATCCAAGTTTTAGAGAGCTATGCAGTTGTACATGTCAAAGATATCCAACATGTTTCTATCTATGATGTCTCTGAGAATATTTATTACTTTTGTTAGTAAGTTTTGATAGGATGTATATCTACTAAAGCTGCTCAATACTCCTTTTTACAAATCTTCTCTTTTCTATTGGGCAGAACTATATTTGAATATCTTTTAATAGAATTTCAGTTAAGAGATACAGAAAAAATACCTTTATTCTCAGTGTTCTACAAGAGGATACATGTGAAAAACTATGTATAATCTACTTGTCATTCTAGAATTATAAACATCTATATATGTATAACTATTTCCTATTTAACAGCTACCATTTAACTACCACATGTCTGAGCATCATAATTTAGGTGCTAATCTTAAATTTAAACTCAGAATATTATTGATACATTTAGATGCATTTTTATTCTATCCATAAGTTGTAAAATGAATCTTTATAATTCACATTGATACCTTCTTTCCTTGATACCTGCTTTAACACCTGGTTAGAGCTCAGGGTTTGAAAGTTTTTGTTCCAATTTTTGCCATGGCTTCATTTAACTCATCTGTTTAAGGGTCACTTTTGCTTTTAGACACGTAGTTCAGATATGCAAATAACAACACAGAAACTCGTATATTCATACCCTATAAATATTTTTAAATGAATTAATGGAAAAACTGAATGCTCTCCCCTAAGATTGTGAACAAGGCAAGGATGTCCCTTTTCATCCCTCACTCAACATGGTACTGGAAGTTCTAACCAATGCAAAGAGGCAAGAAAATGAAATAAAAAGGCACAAATTAAAGGCAGAATAAAATTGTCTCTATTTGCAAATCCTATGATTGTCTACATAGAAATCCCAAGGCAACTATAAAAATACTCCTAGAAGTAACAAGTGAGCTCAGCAAGTTATAGTATACAAGAGCAACACACAATTCTATAGACTACAATGAGTGTGTAAAACCAAAATTAAAGACACAGTATCATTTACAATTGCTACAAAGACAATAAAATATTAGGTATAAGTTCAAAAAAAGTACATGAAAATTACAAAATGCAATGAAAGAAATCCCAAGAAGTCCTAAATAAATGAAGAGGCATACAATATTCATGGATTGGAAAATTCAGCATAATAAGATGTCAGTTATCTCCAAATTGATTTACAGGTTTGACACAATTCTTATAAAAATCACAACAAGTCTTTTTGTAGACACAGACATGCTTATTCTAAAATATATATGGAAAGGCACAGGGACTAGAATAACTAAAACAATCTTGGAAAAGAAAAATAAAGTGAGAGAAATTACTCTATCTGACTTAAGACTTAAGACTTAATATATAGCTACAGAAATCAAGACTATGTGGTACTGAGGGAGGGATAGACACACAAATCTATGAAGATGATAGAGAACCCAGAAATAGACCCACAGAAATATGCCAAACTGATTTTTGGAAAAACTGTGAAACAATTCAATGAAGGAAGGATAACCTGTTCAACAAATGGTGCTGGAGTAATTGAACATCCATAGGCAAAGAAATGAACCTCAAACTAAAACTCATACCTTATACCAAAAATTAAATCAAAATGGACCATAGACTTAAACGTAAGATTGAAAACTATAAAACTTTCAGAAAAATTGGGTGAAAATCTTCTGTATCCTGAGCTAAGTAGGGAGGTATTACACTTGATATCCAAGCATGAACTGTAAAAGGAAAGTCTGATACACTGGACCTCATCAAAGATAAAAACAATTTTGTTTTGCAAAAGACACTGTTAAGAGAATAAAAAATATGAGACTATGAAGAAAAAAATTGCAAACCACATACCAGACAAAGGACTAGAATGTGAAATTTACAAAAGCTCTCAAAACTCAGCAGTAAAAACACAAACAATCCAATTAGAACATGGGCAAAATCAATGAACAGACATTTCACTGAATAGGATATATAGATGACAAATAAACACATAAAAAAATGTTGAATATCACTAGCCATCAGGAAAATGCAAATTAAAATCACAACTTGACATCACTAACTACCTATCAGAATAGCTAAAATAAACATATGTACATATATATATGTATTTATATATTCATATATATATAAATAATTGTGGGTGTGTGATGTGTGTGTGTATGCATGTAATGGCTGAAATAAAATATGAAATAATGACAATACCAAATGCTGGTGGGGATGCCAGTCATACATTTCCACTTACGCATCTGTGGATACAAAGTGGTACAGTTACTCTGGAAAATTTTCTTTTTTCTTGTAAAACTAAACCTGCAATTACTATACAGCTTAGCCAATGCACTCGTAGGCATTTATCGCAGAAAAATAAAAACTTCTGTTCACACCAGAAACTTTACAGAAATGTTCATAAGCACTTTATTTGTAATATCCCCAAATTGGAAACAAGGTTCCCTTCAATCAGTGAATGGTTAAACAAACAGTGGTACATCCATACAATGGAATACCACTCAGCAATGAAAAGGAAATATAGTTATGGACACAACA
This sequence comes from Balaenoptera acutorostrata, assembly GCF_949987535.1. NCBI lineage: Eukaryota > Metazoa > Chordata > Mammalia > Artiodactyla > Balaenopteridae > Balaenoptera > Balaenoptera acutorostrata. The sequence goes on from NC_080067.1 coordinate 111,740,846, forward strand.
AATTGAATGAATGTCCAGGGAATAATGTTAGTGCAAAAGGCCAAATCTCCAAAGTTATATAATGTATGATTCCTTTTATATAAAAGTTATTTAAAAGACACCAATTTAGAGATTTAGAACAAATTAGCAATTTCCAGATGTTAGGACCAGGAGGAGAGAAGGTAGTGGGGCAGGCAGGAGGTGGACATGGTTATGATAGAACAATAGGAGGGATCCCTGTGACAATGGAACTGTTCTGAATGTGTTCTGAATCTGTTCTTGAATGTGGTGGTGGATACATGATGCTCCAGATATGATAAAATTCTATAGAACTAAATATACACACATGCACGTGCACACACACACAGACAAGTAAAACTGGGGAATCTGAATAAGACTCGTGTATTATATCAAAGTCAATACCTGTTGTAGGTTGTGCTATTGTGTTGCAAGATAGTACTATTGGAGGAAACTAGGTAAATGGTACACAGGACATCTCTGTATTATTTCTTACAACTCCTTGTAATCCTATAATTATCTAAAAATAAAAAAGTATGATTAAAAAAGTTACAGAAAGAAAAAAATTAACCTTTTAAGAAGCTCAGTTGTTTCTTAATTTAGAAATAGTTCCAGAAACAACAACAAGAAAACAAATTAGTGATATGCTAGATGCAATTTTGAACTCTTGATTATAATAATGAAAAATGATGACTTATGATCTTCATTGTTTATAAATGTATTTAACATACAGAGTCTCATTTTAATTTTTACGAAAACTCTAAAAGTTGTATGGATTTTTTTTTTATTAAAACAGAACATTGGAGAGTTTAAGGTCAAGAATCTTTTTGGCCCAAAAGCCAAAATGTGAAGGGCTGAGATTTAATCCCAAGAATTTTGGTCCATATATTCCACCTAGAATAAAAAGGAGGTATTTCCACTTCAAATTTAATTGCTTTTAAATCAAGAAGAAAGATACTAACAGTAAGTTTAAATCTATGAAATACAATAACTACTAAATAAATTTAGATATGAAGATCCTACTCCAAAAAGTATATCTATGTTAAGTTCCTTTTACAGAGATATCAGATGTCTATTTGTATTGATGTTGTGACCAAGCAAAGAAATAAGTATAGAGTAACTTGGAGTCCATATAAGGTAATTTTAATAAAAAAAAGTTTCTTCAACAAAAATATCTTTCTACCATTCTACCCTTATTCTTAAAATCCTGCCATTCAGTTTGTTGCTTTGATTATAGCGCTGAAGTCCCTTCCAAGAAAATAATGTCCTCAGAAGTGTTACTTGTCCCTTATGTATTTGTCACCTGGGAAGGGTAATAGGACAAACCAGCAATTAATAAGTTTTCTCAGAAGGATTTTTTTATACAAAAAAGGTAGGATCTTAAATAAATTATTCAGGACAGGTAAATTTGATGCAAAGAAAGAGCCAAAACAGAAGTAAAATGGATCAATGTGAAGACTTCAGATCTTTGATTCTCAAAATGTTATCCTTAACTCTAAAATTCTAAGTCATTTATTTGATTCATATAGGCCAATAAAAAGAAGTTCCATAGAATTTCATTTGTTTGTACTACTAAGGTAACATACTTACTCTTAAGGGCAATTAAGGGAGACATGTTCAGCTCAGGAGGATAATTACTGGTCTTCAAGGTAGGATTACCAACTATTACAAAGTTCCTATTACAGACACTCATGGATCATTAGAATTAATGGTTTTCTGGAAGCACACTGTTTCATGAATCACCTTGATCTTCAGTTGGTTCAGGTCCTTTATTTCTTACAGTCTTGTGTGTATGTGTGTGTGTGTGTGTGTGTGTGTGTGTGTGTGTGTGTGTGTGTGTGTGTAAGTTACAGTGAGCTTAGCTTCTTCATTATCAGCTTAATTTATTGTGGATTGCTGTTTATATAACAATAGAGGGTAAGAACTGCCTATTTTGGGCTTTATCGTAATTAAAATTTGACTTGTATACACTGTCGTTAAAATATGAATCATTCATATATCTGCTGCTAAGGCCAATAGATATACCATCTCTTCCTATCTCTGAATTTGAGTCATTTAACTTAAAATATACTATAAAAATAAGTAAAATAAAATTCTTGAGTTATTTTTAAAATATATGCAGGATATTGTCTCACAAAATAAAATCATGTGTATAAGACTCAATTCTTCCCTTGTAAATTGAGTAATTTTTAAGTAAGTGAACAAATACATTGAAATAAATTGTAAGGAACAAGTTTGTTTCAACTCCTTTATTTTTTATCCTTCTTTTTACTGGAAAATGAGAACACGGGTAGGCACATCTCAGGATTCTTTAGTCTCCTTTGGTGAATGCTGGTCTATATTTCTGAGAGTTCTCTGACCCAGGAATCTAGGAGGCAGCACAGAGGTACAGAGATTCAGAGAATAGGAGGCTTCCAAGGGGAAGAGGGTGAATACTGCAGAAGGGAGGACTGTTGAAGACAAACGTGGATGATCTCCCAGTTAGCAGTGGGGTTGACCCTGTTCACCTCATTCTAAACTTTCACAATTTATTATACTCTACTTTTGGCTTTTATTAAATGTTAAGCTTGTGTATTAGAATGTGAGATAGTCTGTGGACATAGAGAAAGGAGATTTACAGTCCAGATCAGGAAATTTAAAATGGATTTTGATGGAAGAAGAGGATACTGTAAAACACATTTAAGGTTGAGTACTACATGATACATTAGAAAAAAAATTTGTGCGCATATATGAAGATGGCTCTAAAGTCTTTTATGTGTATACACACAAACGAAACTTTATCAGCATGACTGTTATTGACATCATCAATTCTAGAACCGTGTTGCCCAGGGCCACTAAGCACTTCTAGATCTCAAGCATATTTCAAGTATATCTGACCTTTAACTCCCACAAGTAGTGAATCCCCATGGAAATGGATTGAGAAAGGGAACATAAAAAGCAATAATTTTTCTTGTAAAATTTCCATTTGTCAAAGATAGAAATAACTCTATGTGTTGTAAAATTTGCCTTGCCTTAGAAACAATTCAACAATGCTTTTTTTTTTGTTTGTTTGTTTTTTAAACATTTTTATTGGAGTATAATTGCTTTACAATGGTGTATTAGTTTCTGCTTTATAACAAAGTGAATCAGTTATACATATACATATATCCCCATATCTCCTCCCTCTTGCGTCTCCCTCCCACCCTCCCTATCCCACCCTTTTAGCATTTTATATCAGCTGAATAAAAATATAGGGTTTCTTAAATTAATGAGTAAGATACAAAAAATATTTTTTTTAAATAACTGGTGCTTTTGGTATATAGGAGTTTCTTGCTACCAGGGGACTTAAATTTAAAGGTTTCTGCCATACCAAAGAATTTTCAAGGGCAGTGCATTTTATTAAAGATGTGAAAATTTAACTATGATGTCAATGTAACATCTTTAATGGTAATTAGAAAAAATAAAATGAAAGTAGTTATGGGGAAATAAAGCCACATGGGGAACTGAGTAGGCGGAAGTGAAATTAAATCTTCCCCTCTCATTTTCTATTTTTTCTTTTTGGGGTAGGAAAAGTGCTATAAAGTAGACAAGAAAAATTATAACTCCTTATTAATTGACAGCTAATAGGTGCTTTTATTCTAATTGCACATAAGCCCAATTAAACTGGAAATATTAAGTGGATTTTCATTTAATTTGTCAGAATTCTAAAACAAGTGATTTCAGGAGAGCATATGGACTTGTATAACAGTTCATTAGGATTATCATTTGGAAAAGAAGGAAGGGTGGAAGGGAGGGAGGAAAGGAGGCAAGGAAAGGAGGAAGGAAAGAAAAGGAGGGAGGGAAGAGAATGGCTAGCAGCAGGTGGATACAGGTGAGTGTGCCAACCTTCCCTGGAGTATCGTTCCTCAGGCATAAATCTTCAAGAGCGGCAGTGTGATTTTACAGTATTTTAAACACACTATTGAAAAAATTCTCTCTGCATCACAAAAGTAATAAAAGCAAGTTATAGTAAAGAGCAGCAGAGACAGTTGTTTAATAATTTATCTTTCTGTGTACAATGTGAAATTGTATTGAGATAGGAACTTTTATTGTGACAGCATCTTATCAATGGGATGTCCTATGAGAAAATAATTGATTTGCTTTTTTCAGGGAAAGGAAAGAAACTGTCCAGATCCTTCACCTTCGAGCAGATCATTATGGTCCTTAATAATTATGCCATCTAGACCAGGCGAACTTGCCCTAGAGCGAATGTGTGAAAGGGTCTTTTGTTTGTCTTAGCAAAACAGCCTGGAATCACGGTATTCAGGGCCCTGCAGATGAGGCCATTCAGTTTGTATGAGGAACCTAGAGATGGATAAACACCTCAGGAAAGCTGAAGGAGATGGGACTTGTGGTCTGGCCCTAGTACCAAGTCAGAAGAGAAAGAAGTATGAGGGGATTCTGGGTTCAGATTGAACCCTTCCAATATCACCTTGCATCCCCAAAGTGGCAGGAGCTGGAACCAAAAATGTTCATTTTTAGGAGTTACAAAAATGTGACTCATAACTATAAGGGTCTGGAGCCAGCTTCACAGAGCATAACTCATACACATTTGCTGCTTTTACAATTGCTGTAGCCTGACAATGGCCTGTCCCTGCCCTCTGAGGATGCCTTACGCCATATAAGCATAGGCAGTGGAATGAAAGGTTTGGAGGACCCTTGTTAGTCAGTGGAAGAGCTTTCGCCATTGAGAGGAAACACAGGGAGCATGCAGGTCCACCACCCTGGGTGGCATGACTTTGGGGCCAACATTTTGCCCTAGACTCTCTGTACACAGGGACAGGTTATAAAGAAGAGTGTGATACTTTAAATACAGAATTTAGAAAATGGTTAACCTAACTGAGAGAAGCTGGATTGTAACTGGGGGCTATGCAGCCAGAAATGGAACTGAAACCCGCGCCGGCTCTGACATTTCTGCTTCCAGCTCTGCTTTTGTGTGGTGGCTTCAGCCTCATCCTCTATTGCCTCCATATGAGGCAGTTTCGAGACTCCATATTCCAAGCTCTGTCATGCAAGGAAACTGAGCTTCATTCTGCCATCTTTAAGACTTAAAAAACAAAATCAAAGCTCTTAAGAAAGAGCTTTGCCTGACCTTGCTTGATTTGTCCTTAGGTCCGGTTTGTCACCTAGGCATATTGGCATTCTGAGCCAGCTAACTATGCATCGTGGATGGCTGTCCCATGTATTATAGGAGGTTTAGCTGCCTCCCTTGCTTCTACCCACTAAGTGCTAGTAGCCGAATGTCTCCTGGTGGACAAAATTGTCCCCTGATTGAAAACCATTGCCTTAATCACCGTGGTCAGAAATATAGGATCCCATTATATCAGAGCAGGGTGGTGGGGTGGGATTGGGAGAAAGAATAAATCCTCAATTTATTGTGAACTAGGAAGACACCCCAACTTGAGTCTTCTGCATACCTTAGGTCTTCCAGTCCTGCTTTTTTCATGTAGGCTCTCTCTAAGCTTCTGCACTAATACATTCCCTAGTCTTTGTTGTCACATGGTTATTTCATTACCATAGAAAGTTATTTAAAAGGTTTGGGTGAGTAAAGAATAAGAATTGGGCAAAAAACTGGGTAACAATTTTTGTACTATTTACCCACATTGAAACATAATATGTATATTCAAGCAATTTATCTCAAATGTAACATAAGAAAAATCATTAGTCATAATTAGATTTATAGATTAACATTTTCCTTTGACAAGGGGGAGAACAAATTATTCATTGTTTTTCTATTTTTCTTATATCAAGCGAAATCATTTTTTGCATTGGTTAAAAGGAGGGGAGCATAATTAAGACTACTTGTTATAATTGTGAAAGTCAAGTAGATAATACTGAATGTTTCACAGAATAAATATCTGTGCAGTTATCTATAACTAAACAAGCTCCTATGTTCACATATTATTTCACGTTAGGGTCTATTTATTAAGTAGGTTTGCAAGATTCTACTTGATTCCTTGTTCACAGATATTGCATTTAAATCTTAAGATTCTACACCATATCATTGTATAGTATCTATTCATTAGGCCTTGTGAATATGGACATAATAAGGCAAAAAAGAAAAATGTAAGCATGAGAATTCTGGCTGGCTGACTTTATAGAATCAAAGGAAAAAACCTAACCCGCCCAAGAAGTCTTCAGAAAATGATCAGAGCATGTGTTTTGCCCTTGAAATTTCTGCTATTCTTTTGATTTATAAGCAGTCTAAAGAAGAATCCTATAAATTAAAGCATATACTCCTGCATCTTAATTTTTATACAGATCCCAGTGATAGATTTACAGTCATTCAAGACCTACTTCATCATAATTAAATTGTACTTGTCAGCTTTTTATTGCCATCCTTGGAGATAAATCCTTATCTTAGAGGTTCCCACAGTGATTATCATCATGGCCTCTTGCTTTTATCGTAGAGAGGGGCTTCTGACAGAATCATAACTCCTGCAGATCTTGTATGACTTACCTGCAGCTTCATCTGTTTATCACAAGACACTTATTTTGTTATATAAAAATATTCCAATTACTCGTTTCTTCAAAGTTTTCCAGAGCTTTTTTTTCTCATTCTCTTTCACTCCCTCTGTCCCTTCCATTCTTTCCTCCTTCTTCTAAGAAATAAAAATGTTAATTTTTCTTAACCTTGTTTATAATCACACAACTTCCTATTCTGCTGTGTTTAATGGAAGTTTAACTCCATATTACTCATTTGAGAGTAATAAATATTCTTTGCTGTAAATGTGAAGGTCTCTGATGAGGAAAAATATCCTTTATCCCTAACCTACCCATCACAAAAATAAAACCACATATACAGTCCTTTCATTCTCTTTTCCCCCTAAAAGACCATTCTTTTTAGACTTTTAATAGAATTTAGATATTATTTTCCAGAGAATCTCATGCCAGAATCATCAAATAAGGGAAACCAAAAAATATTTTTGTTGTTGTCAGTTGTAATTTGACAATCTATTTTTATGAAGCAAAGATATTTTATAAACATTATGAAATGATTTCTATTTATTTTATATATTTAGGCTCTTAGTTATATAGCAAACCAAAAACTAAAGGAAAAAATGTATAGTAAATGTGACAGATAACAAGTGATAAGCTTAATATATTGATGAAAAAGAACACTAAAGTTACAATAAACAAGAGAAAAAATATAAAAATATTGAGAGACAATTTATAAAAGAAGACATAAATGTCCAGAATACATCATAAATTTTTAAATTCAAAGAAAATCAGAACAGTTAAATGTCCTTCTGATATTTAAATTAGCAGATATTTTTGAAAATCAGAACAGGTAAATACAAATCTTTTAAATTAGCAAATATTTTGAGAATATTGCTATATTATTTGACCAGGCTGCTGTAACAAAGTACCCCAAACTGAATGGCTTAAAACAATTTAAATGTATTCTCTCACAGTTCTACAAAATAGAAGTCTGAAATCAAGATGTTGATAGGGTCATGCTCCCTTGAAGAGAGAATCCTTCTTTTTCTCTTCCAGCTTCTGATAGCCCCAGGCCTTCCTTGGTTTGTGGTACTGTGACTCCATCTATGCTGCAGTCTTTACATGGTCATCTTTCTTCTGTGTCTCTGTCTCTGCTCTTCTTATAAAGATACAGATCACATTGAATTAGAGTCCACCCTAATTCAGTATGACCTCATCTCAACTTGATAGCATCTAACTCTAATTCCAAATAAACTCACATTCATAGTTCCCAGGCTAGGACTTCAGCATATCTTTTAACATAATTTAACCCACAGCAAACACTATCCCATTCTGATAAATTAGTAAAGCCTTTCTTCAAAGCACCGTAGCAATACTCTTTCTTCTACTAATTTCTGTGGCAATTTACCCTGAGGATAAACAGAAGTGTAAACTATTATTATATACAAAAATATTATTTGCAGCATTTTTTTTTGCAGCATTTTTAACGGAATTATTTAGAAGGAATCTGTAAGGAAAAAATGGGGAATGACTGAGCACTTTTTGTACCTCCCTAGGATGAAATATTATGAAACCACTAAAAATATTTACAATTTTTCAACGTTCAGAATCACAGATAACCAAAGGAATACTAACAAAAGGCAGTTAGATTATATTTTCTACTATAAAATTAGCCAAAAATCAAAGGAAACACACAGGCATACAGCATCAACAACAAAGCACCATTGGTAAGTGAATAAGGAAATGGGCATTCTTCTACAGTGCCAACAAGAAGATACAGTGCTAAAAAGCTTCCTGGAAGATCATTTGGCAATACATGTCAACGACTCAGAAATATTCCTGCCTTTGGTTTACCAATTCCACTTCTAGGAACTTATTTTAAAGAAATAATCTTGAATATGCACAAAAATTTGTCCATGAGACTATTTACTGGAGTTAATCGTATTGAAAAATTACAAACTAAATATTCAATAGTAAGAAATAGGTTTAATAAGTAATAAGACATCCAGATAATAAAATACAATATATTTAATGACATGGGAATATAGGAGATAAACCTTTTAAAGAGGAAAAAAGAAAATTACAGAACAGTATTTATAATATTATTTCATTTGTAGGACAAAGCCAATCTATGAGTGAGAAGAGAATACGATTCTATAAACCACATTTTAAGAGTGGTGAGATTGGGGGGGCCACACATGCTCTTGAGGATTCAGTAAGTTAAAACAGCTTTCAAAACCATACCGTTTGCTTTCGTGAAGTTGTTCAGTGACTCCAAAAGATTTTATTACCATTTTCTTGTTGGATACACTTGAAATAGTGTATTTCAATACAATTGTGTATTTCACAAATAGTGTATTTCAATACAATAGTGTACTCAATACAATTGAGTAGTTGGATACACTACTCAATACTTGTAGTATTGGAGTAGATGAATACTTGAAGTATGTTGATATTCAGAAGTGGGGAGGACCTAGAAGTAACCTTAATTTTGTTCTGTTTTCTAGAAGACACGTGGGATTCAGTCGGGAAATGGGAAATTGCATGTTTATAATATTTAGCTTTTACACATAGAAAAAAGTACAATTTTGACTTATAAAAAAGATTGCTTAGTTGCTAAATATCTGAAAGCTAGGAAAGGATAGTTGAGAAGTAAGCCTATAAAGAAGTAAAAAAAGAATAAAATTACATTTAAAATATGTTAGTCTAAAAATTGCAAGGTTTGGGGGGTTTAGAGATTACTTGATTAAAAAGTTGATTACATATGAAAAATGTTAAGATATTTTTCTTAGAAATAACCACAAGTTGGGTTCTGTGCAATATCATCACAATGTTGGAACTTCTTTTCCTGCTCTGTTAAATTTGTAGCTCAATTATTATAATTCCCAATATGCTATACTTTATTTTTATTCTACAGCACTTTCTGTGTGGTCACGGTTTTAACGTTGCTCTCTTGTTCCAAGACACATGAGTGCCAAACGAACTTCAATAACTCCTAAGAAGACAGTGTTTCACTCTTCTTATTCTCTGTTCCTTGCCCTTAACTAATGAAGCTCTTTGTATAAAATCAGGAAGTTGGCTACATATATTTAGAACAAGCCAGAAGGAGTTTCAGCAGATACATATAACAGATTTTTACACTCACATAAGGTTTATCTTATTTCTTCCAACAGTTTGTTTTGTGGGTAGTTGCTGTATGTTAACTATGGTTTGTTCTTTTGGACATGTCCTTCCATAAAATGAGAATGAGAGGTGAGCCCTCCTCATTGAGCTTAAATCGTGCTGATTCCTGACTTAAATCGTGCACTGGGGTTTTTGTGCTCACACAAGGTCTATAATATTGCTTCCAACAACTTGTTTTATGGCAGTTGGTCTCTTGCCAGGTAGGCCTTTCCATAGGCTGCCTCATGACATGGCAGCTGTGTGCTTCCAGGGTGAGCAATCCAACAGAGAGAGTGGGAGAGAAACACTGCCAAGATGGGAGCCCCAGTCTTTTCATAACTTCATCTCAGAAATGACATCCCATCACTTCTGCCATTTTCTATTCATTAGAAGTAAATCAATAAGCTCAGCTAACACTCTACATGAAGGATTTACACCATGGTGTACATTCAGGGAGGATAGAATCATTGGGGCCCTCTTACAGGCTGCCTAAAACACCAACCAAAGTTTGAGAAAAAAATCAAGTAGGCTGGGTAAATGGCTTTAGAGATATTTATTTGGAAGTGGATTTCAGTGGATATATTTCAGTACCCAGGCAGTGGGACTGGCCAGAGCCACGTGTAACTCTGGCCACAGAGCTGGCATTGTGAAGAAGGGCCCCCATGTCCAGAAGAACCTAAGTTTAGGCTTGGGAACTGGGTACATGAACAGGGAGGAGTTGTGACTCAGAAGCTAGCTTAGAGGGCATTTGCATCTGCAAGGGCGATGTCTGCTAAACTCTACTGCTTCAGTTCAGAAACTGGGTAGCGAAGGAGACATGAATCTGGGAAGCTTCACTGACTCAGCTTTGAGAACCAGAAAAAAGGCAAGGCTGACATGAACCGCAGGACATGTTTGGTTTGGTTCTCAAACTTTTCTTGGTATCAAAATCACTTGGTAACTTAGTAAAAATGCAGAGACCCAGATCCTATGTTACCTCAATAAGCTTAGCCTCTGTGTGCTTCATTAACACTTCAGGTAATTCTATTACATACCTAAGTTTGAGAACAATTGCCTTAAAAGGACTATTATGTTCCCTAAGGGGTATGCCATTTACTGATTCATGATAATTAATTCACTAAATTAACAGATGAGCACTAAACCCTGACACAGTTAATGGTAGAAATATGAATGTGCATCCTTGCGGGCAGAAATGGGGAAAAAGATGGTTATAACTAAAAGCATTCCAAAGAAAAGGCCTGTGCTTTTATGCTGGAAGAACAAATCATGGCTGGCACTGATTAATAGATTCTGCTCTCTTAGGCTGGCAAAATGCAAAAGAATTTTCTTTGCCAGAAATAACAAAATGGACACCCAAGCCAGCATCTGGAAGTTATTCTTAAAGAAATATGGCATTAGCTAAAATTGGAGTGGTGGGTCAGTTTCTAGTTATCCATTCATTGGTCCATGCTGACGAAAGCTTAATGCAATTTAAACTAAAATCTTCATGCTGTTTTTCATTCTCTTCCTTCTTGTTCCATTATGTTTATTTCCAAATGTGTTTGACAAATATATATTGGTGGCACTTTGCTAAGACTTATATGGACTTTAGACACCAAATAAGTTTTTATCAGTCTTAAGTGAGAGGGATCCAAGCATAGAATATATGCAATCTTTGGACCCAGAGACACTTGGTTTTAAATCCAAGTGATGCCACTCACTGCCTATAAAAACTTGAGCAAGTGACTCAACTTCTCTAAAGTTCTTATATATATAAGAACTTTAGATATACATAATCCATATATATATGGATTAACTACTTGCTTTGAAAGATTACTGTTAGAAGTGATGTAGGCAAAATACTCAACTCATAGTAGTTGCTCAGTAAACTGAACTATTACTACTGTTAATGACTAATACTCCCTAACTCTGTAAACATCAAAATACATTAGAACTACAGTTTGTTCAGGATCATGTGAAGTTTATGCCCATTAGGTTGTGCTTTTGATATTCTGTTTTTTAAATAAGAATTAAAGTAGAGTAAGTAAGAGCACAGATTCTGGATCCAGGCTTCCAAGTTCAAATATCCCTTTGCCATTCACTAGCAGTGTATCTTTGGATGATTTACTAGACAATTTACTTAACTTCTCTCCATCTTGCTCACCTCATCTTTAAACTAGGGATAAGAATGATGCATGAGCCTCATAGGAATTTGTAAGGATTAAATGCATATTTGTAAAGCATTTATAAGAAAAAACACCATATGTGTTAGTTATTGTTAATCATAGTTTCTTTGGTAAAGTTCATCCTTTACTGTGCTTTTTTTTACCTTATCTATCAATTTTGGATATTGTGTATCAAAGAAAATAATGGGTTAAATTGTACTTTTGGGCTGGTCTCAGCTTTTTGATGGGGTAATGGTACAATATCTCTCCGAATTGTTTTATGGCCCTTACCCTGAGTGTAGGATCTAGCTCTTCCAAGCATGTCAGCTGCTCACCAGGTGCCAGTTACCTGTGGGAGCTTCAATTAATTATCTGAATCAAGAGAGTAATTCCATTCATAGAATTACTTTGCTTTCAGTAAACTAATTAGTACCCATGTGATCTGACAATGTGAAGGAACTATCTCAACATGCCTGACTGGCTCTCAAAGAGTAACATTCCTTATGGGAACTTTGCTCAGAATTGAAATAATGGGATAGAGGGATGTAATTTTTTTCCCTTTCTGACACCCTATAGCGGTAGAATGTTCTGTGCAGTGGATGCCAATATATGTGATTAATACTAACATAAAAATAGAACAACATTTTTCCTATATATATGAGAGAATATCATATTAATTCACCTTTTTTCATATTGTTTAATGGAGATAATTTACTTCAAAGACAGCCTAATTCTTAAAACGAAAACCGTTATACCAGTATTGCTAGAAAGAGAAGTTTCTGAGGTCATGAAATTTGTTGTCATGGCCATTTGGGGGGAAAAATATCCTCAGATGACCGGGAGTGTGCTTTTTCCTGTGAATACTATTGCTGTTGTTAATTCATTCTCTAGGCTGGTGGATGGTAAGTCTATGCTGCCTTGAGAAACTTGTCTAGAAAGCGTCTTTTTTCCATCTGTGTGTTTTTGAGCATTCACTTCTTGAAACTAAAAACTTGCAGGAGTAACACACATTGAGTTGACGTTAAGTATCAAAGTTTTCCCAATGTCTGCACAGCCCTAGGGAGAGAAAGCCACTTTGCTTTCCTCTCGTAGCTGTGATATGAGCACTTCAAACCAATGGAGAAGCAAAGTATCACGTGTCGAGCTGTTTGGATTCCCAGGGACAGGGCAGTTGTCTCCTTGGTGACTCTCACTAAGAATTCAGAGGCTTCTTTCCACCAACACTGAGTTTCTCATGGTTGAGAACTTCCTGCAATGCAAAGCATGAAAAAGTCTGAACGTGGAAGTTGGAGTCTGTGGGGGACCGGTCAGTCACTCAGGGGAGCAATACCTTGAAACTTGCCCCTTGGGTCACCTGGGCACAAAGAGTGAGGCATGAATGCAGGGCAGGTGGCCGCAGGAGGACAAGGAAAAGCAATGACCGCATGACAGAGACCAAGTATGTGGAAAGAGAAGCGCGAAAGAGAAACTCAAAAGAGAGAGGTAGTCTCAGTAGAAATGTGCTACCCTGTCCAGAAGGTGCAGCTGCAGAAAAGAGAGACTACAAAAGCGAAGGGGAGAGAAGAGAATGGAAGTATAGAAAAAGGAAAGAAGTCTTATCTGTATTCACCTCTCAAATTGCAGGACCCTGGTAGGATCATACCTGGATATTGAGTAAATACAATGGGTTCTCAATTCTCTGGGGACACATACACAGATTCAAGAGAAAAGGAAAGTAGAAGACAGTTTTTCAAGAGCAGGAATGACATTGATGGAGTCATCTATGACTAGACCATATTTACAAACTCTTTGTGAAGCAGGCTTATTATTCAAAGCTAAACTCATACTTGTCTGATATGCTTCTAATTATGTGTCAGGTTTGCTTTAACCATTCACTGAAGTCAGTTAATGGTTTATCTTTAGTATATAATTATGTCGCTTTTAAGCAAATCCCATTTGTTTTACAAGTTCAAATAAAGTACTTTACAAAGAAGCATGTTTAATAAGGCATGTTTCCTCACTAGTACCCTTGTCATTAAAAAGTAGTTGTCATATTTGCTTTCAGTGTGACTGAACGTGAAAAAATAAAGGTGTGCACATAACAAGCAGCCTGGAATATCTGAAACTTCTCAAGGGATGTACTTTGAGGTAGTACTGCTCAATATTACCAAAAGCTCTGTGAAAAAAATACTATTATAGTACATTCAGCTCATGGTATTAAATTGTCCAGGGAAGACCCTTATTTCGGTTATTTGCAGATTTCATTGTAATGATTCATCACATCATTAGCATATTAAAAGAAATATCCCTTTAAAATATCTTATATTTATTATTAAGTCTGTTTTTGAGAGAACATTATTTGTGATATTACACAAGTCCTATTTATGGGGAACATTTTCTCCATACCTGGAAAAGTACTGAGCAGCTAGTTTGTTTAAATCTTGTGGACCATTAAATCATATAATTTATTATGTTTCCCACTTTGTGTGGCTTCTCGAGAGCTTTTAGAGGCAAAATTGTAGCCCATCTAGATCAAATTCACCAGATCTTATTACATGTATTTCATGTACTAACCTCATCTCTGGTTTCATTTTTTTGACCCTCACTTTTTCTTTCTTCCTGTTTCCTCTAATTAAAAAAAAAAAAATCATTTACAGCTCTAATTCTTCTTTGAAAAAAGGGCAAGAAAAAGATGGACTTGGTAGATGCCTAGATATGTTTGTAGAGATGCCTAGATACTAAAGCCTAGGTGGGTCCTAGCATCCTACCTGCAGGCCTCCTGGTTAGAGGAAGGTCAGGGTTAGCAGTTCAACAAAGATCAGTTCCACAAGCATTCCAGGTGTTCTCACTGATGGCGAGGAGTTCTTTCTGTTGTTGCTGCTGCCCTCCTCTCCCCACACCTTACTGCTGTGGCTTTTTTGTTAGCTTACTATCTCACTTGCCTTTTTGGAGTAGATTTTTTGCCCTCTGGTTACTCAGAGATGAACGTACTTCTTTCTGAAATGAAATATTTGTGTGTTCTGATTAGAGGTCTCCTTGATTTCATAAGCCATTGCTTGTAAAAGCGTTATGAAAAAAATAATGCTGCTCTGCCCCCTCCTCACATTATATTTAGATATGTAAAAAAAAAGTCTTTGATCGAACTTCATCATTTATTTATTTATTTTTAAACATCTTTATTGAAGTATAATTGCTTTACAATGGTGTGTTAGTTTCTGCTTTATAACAAAGTGAATCAGTTATACATATACATATGATCCCATATCTCTTCCCTCTTGCATCTCCCTCCCACCCTCCCTATCCCACCCCTCTAGGTGGTCACAAAGCACCGAGCTGATCTCCCTGTGCTTTGCGGCTGCTTCCCACTAGCTATCTATTTTACATTTGGTAGTGTATATATGTCCATGACACTCTCTCACCCTGTCACATCTCATCATTTAAATTCACCTAAATAGATGCGAGTTTGACTTATGTCTTAGCCAAGAAAAGGAAAAGCTTCCAGAACTTATAGAACAGGTGGCTGGGGAAAAAATACGGTAACATATTGCAGGAAACTCTATTAAGTGAAATTTTCCACAGCAAATTCAATTAATAATACTGAGTTTAGGTACAGAGAGTTCAGCAGAAAGAAAGTTTTATTTAATGGTAATAAATCAAATGATAGAATACTCTGAGAATCAAACAAAACTAGGTTGCTAAAGTATTTGTTTAAAAACAATGACAAAACAGAATCCCAATACATTCAATTTTGCTTTACAGAATACCTTTAGGATACCAAGAAAGCACATGCATGTGTGTTTCCAGCTCTGCCCTAACCCTGAAACTCTAGTCTCTTATTTCTAACTATACGACTCTCTCACTTAAAATGTGCCTCATATTCAAACAGAGCGTGGGTAGAAAGTGAGGCAGTGGAAGGGTGTGACAAGGAAGTCTGATAAAGTAACTTTTGAGCAGAAGCCTGAATCAAAAGAGGGACAAATCCTTGGGGAGCTGCAGGAAAAGAACATTCCCAGCAGAGAGCACATCACTACAAAAGCGCTACCAGCCCTTCAGTAAAGGCTGAGCACAGAGCTGGTTTTCTTCTATGGGATCACATATGGCCATATAGGTGATAAGAGAAAAACCTGTGAAAAACTTGTACTCACACAAATTTGTATAGATCACCAGTCTTAAAATTACAGCCAGATTTGTTTTAAAAATGAACTTTCTTGAAAGGTAATTCATTACCTACGATGCCATTATATCTCTCTAATCAGCCTTTGTAGGTCTTACATTTCCAAACATTTAAAGGGATAACACAATTTACAAGAAAATGGAGCAATAGGAAAGGAGAAAAGTGATAGCATTTGTTTTACAGAATTAATGATTTTTTTTTAAAATTTTTATGTATTTATGGCTGTGTTGGGTCTTTGTTTCTGTGCGAGGGCTTTCTCCAGTTGCGGCAAGTGGGGGCCACTCTTCATCGCGGTGCGCGGGCCTCTCACTATCGCGGCCTCTCTTGTTGCGGAGCACAGGCTCCAGACGCACAGGCTCAGTAGTTGTGGCTCACAGGCCTAGTTGCTCCTCGGCATGTGGGATCTTCCCAGACCAGGGCTCGAACCCGTGTCCCCTGCATTGGCAGGCACACTCCCAACCACTGCGCCACCAGGGAAGTCCCGAAAAGTGATAGCATTTTGTGACATTCATGATTGAATGTTTCCAGTTTCAAATTCTGAATAAAAACTGCACATATCTCAAAAGTAACTTACAACTAACATTTCATGAATATCGACTCTTTCAGTTGATCCTGGAGAGCAGAGCCAAGTTCCCCTTATAGCTCAGTGACAGTGAACCTACAGAGCTATGTCCCACTGCATATGTTACAGAGAATGATTTAAAACCCAATTAAGTAATTCCAGAATTTGTTACTACAACTCATCTGGTTCTTCCATCCTTATTTAAGCCTAATCAGGATAATGGGATTAACTGCAGGGGGCAATGCATATATTATGGTTTGTATAGTGCATGCCTGGGGGAAGAAAGAGGAAACCAAGAAACAATTTCCGTGTGTCACAACTTACTGACTTTGTATTTGTTTCCAGGAAGACTGGTGACCCTGTCTCTTTTAGTCCTGAGATATAGGGGCTCCCACATTTCTACAAATCAGATAGCCATCTGTCAGACTGAGTTGAACCAGATTTTTATGATGTGGAAAAAAATGCTCAAGAGAATTGTAGATAAAGCCATCAAAATTATGTTCCACCTGTGGCCATAGCCAAGCAAAACCTGCCAATTTTATCCCACGGCAGATCTAGTGACAGCTCTCATCACTTGGCTTTGCCTGCTTTGTTCTGCCTTCCTAAATTTCACTCCAAGCTGGATTTTCTTCAAGACCCTAAAGGCTCAAACATCAGGTGAATCCAAATGATGAGAAATTCACTGAAAAGAATCTGAGCCTATTTCACATGCATAATTCACATTTGTAATGGTTTCATTCAGGTGGCTTATTGAATTCTTCTTTTAAATATAGTAGGGTTTTTGTGTGTGCATGCCTTGACAAAATGGATTTATCTTACACTATATGAATACTCTGGATAAACTATCAAAAACTGTCTCAAACTGACCAAAAATAATTTCTATAATATATATTGTTAATTATAATGGAGAATATAAAATTTAAAACTTGTGGATTTTGCTCTTTAATTTTTATCTTTCTAGAGTAAATTTAGAGATTTCCTTTTTTTCCCCTCCTGTCCTTGATACTATATTAATAACCAGAGAAAAACTAAGAAAATTTAATATAGTTGTTCTTGTAATATATTGGGAGTTATAAGGAGTCCAAAACTCTAAAGTTGGAAGGTAAAATTAATTCAAATACAGAGCTTTTTCTCTTAATGCAAATATGTTATTTTATATATATATATATATATATATGATTTACACACACATATATTTGTTACATACCAAACCAACCTCACACACATACACATACATGCCCATATACATATATATATATGTATATGTGCATATATATTTATGTGTGTGTGTATATATACATATATAGGTATATGTACGTGTGTGTATACATAAGGTTGATTTGGTTTGACAAGTAAAAAGGAGACAAATACCTTATTAATATTTAATTCTGATTCTGTCTTTAGCACCAAGCTTGCTACTGACGTGTTCTAATTGCCCAAGCCTTACTTTCTTATTTTGTAAACAAGAACTAAAGGAATGGAGGGGATTCAGTGATTTTACACAGGGATAAAGGCCGACAAATACAGATGGGATATTTTTTACTGGCTATACTATCATGCATGAAGCGTCTGTTGATTATTATTTTCCTTGTGCTAAGTGGTTATAAGTACTGGCTCACTTAACCCCCAGAATACTAAATCCTTATGATCTCATTTAAATCTTAGAAAAGAAGAATTTTGATTTCCTTCCATTTTACAGATGAAAAAAATGAGCGTTAGAGAGATGAAATGACTTGTCCAGGGCTACATTTCCAGTAAATTGTGAGGTTTATTGTATGATTATTCTACCACCGTGAAGCTGAATCTTAAAACTCCAAAGTTGAAAGAAAATCCAAATGTCATCATTCATTATGTTTAGGTAAGCTTCAGCTCCCTAATATTGACAGATGCTGTCTTAAACTCTGCTGGAGCAAGGAAGGAAATAAACAAACACATTCACAGATACAGATCTTACTGAACTTAAAAGAATTTCAGGCAAGAGGCCAACTTGGGATTTGGAGTGGAATTGACAGTATGTCCCTGATAATGTTGATAGTTAATATTTATTGAGCTCTTACTATGTGCCAGATACTGTTCTAAATGCCTGTATCCTGTTAACTAATTTAATCTACATAAAAATGACTATCCCTATCTTATAAATGAAAAAACTATGGCTTAGAGTAGTTATGTGACTTAAGTTTGCCTCCCCAGGCAAGTAGCAGAGCCTAGATTTAGAATCAGGGAGTCTGACTCCTAAGTGGTGTGCCTATTCCCAGGCTAGAAACAGTCCTGTACTGCCAGATTTTAAAACTATGTTTTCCCTGCACTGCTAGGATGTATATTTTTAGTCAAGTAATTGGCATCTAACTCTAAACTGGGTTTGAAGATTTGGTGCAATATCCCTGAGCACAGAGGTTTTGTCAGTTTTATTTTAACTCAACTTTTCAGGGCCTAGACCAGTAACTGGTGCATAATAGATGCACAGTATAATATTTGTTTAATAACAGGCTACTCACTATAGTCATGTTTTCGAAATATGAGCTAGAATATCTGGGTTCTAATCCTGACCTTACAATTCACTGGAAATGTAGCCCTAGACAAGTCATTTCATCTCTCTAAGGCTCAGTTTTTTCATCTGTAAAATGGAAGGAAACCAAGATTCTTCTTTTCTAAGATTTAAATGAGATAATAAGGATTTAGTATTCTGGGGATTAAGTGAGCCAGTACGTATAACCACTTAGTACAAGGAAAACAGTTTGGTAATTTCCTAATATGCACTTACCATATGACCCAATGGTCCCATTTTTATGTATTTACCAAAGAGAAATGAAAACATATGTTACCACAAAGACCTTACCTGAATAAGTGCTTTATTCATAATCACAAAAACTGGAAGTAACCCTAAAGTGAATCAACAGGTAAATAGCGAAACTGTGGTATAATAGAATATTTCTCATCAATAAAAGGATCAAACTATTGATACATGCAACAGTATGGATGACTCTCAAAGCCATTATGCTAAAGCAAATAATTCAGACACAACAGGTTACATAAGTTGCAATTCTATTTATATGAAATTCTGGAAAATTATAAACTGACAGGTACAGAAATCAGATAATCACTGCTATCCAGGGTCTAGAGCTAGGGTTTTGGGGAGGAATTGATTACAAATGGGCACGAAGGAATTCCTTGGTGTGATGGAAATATTCTATACCTGAATTTTAGTGGTGGTTACATGACTATATACATTTGTCAAAATTCAGAACTTTATACCCAAACAGGTTGAATAGTATTCTATATAAATTAAACCTCAACAAAACTAATGTTAAAAAAGAGTATTTAGCAAAGTTCCTAGTATATAATAAGTGTATTAAATGTTATATGTTCTTATTTTTCTTTTATATTTGATCTTTCTTTTTAAAAAATAATATACAATGACTGGGCCTAAATTAGAGTAAAACTGCCTTATTAAATGAGTGGCTATTAAAGAGTAATGCTCTCTAAGGCACTTAGTACACTACACTCAAAACAAAAACTACAAATTTACTTTTAACTTGATTTCTTGTGAGTTTGGGGCCTCCTTTCAAAAGTCTTCACCTTATTAAATAGTCTTAATTGCCTGACTTTTATCTTCAAATGATGGAAGATGACTGTTTCATCAGACTACATACGGCACTGATACTGTTCAGAAAATCCATCTTCATAATACTCAGTTGAAATACGCCTCTCTGTATTCTCGACTTACTGCCAATGAGATATTTTTATGATGAATTCTCTGTTATCTTCCAGACCTCCTGTATCAGTCGGGAACTTGTGGATACTGCCGAGAGAGCGTACAGTACTCTGGGGCTCACAACGTGACAAACCGTCATCACTGGTAGGTTTGAAGGGGAAAGGGGAGAAGGTAGTTCCTGGAATGCAGGGAGGACGGCGTAAGGAGAGAGCAGCCTGATTGGAGGGGGTCTTTGGAAGAATTTCATAGCCAAGCCACAAGAAGGGAACTATGGAATAAACACCTGACCTCACACTCCTTCCCTCCAAAGTCCTGCTGGTGACTGCCACTTCCAGAGGAAGGAGGGCCTGTCGGTAGACTCTATAGAGGTCGTCATCCCAGACACAGGGTGAATACAAGTGGAGAATGGGTCTGGAGGGGCAGCTACAAGATGGACAGCACATCACCCTCCAAATATTCAGAACACAAAATTCCTCTTCTTCTAAGCATTCTCTATTGTGCAGATTAATTTCCCCCACTCTTCTCTTGTTTTGCATGTTTTCAACATTTCCCACTCTCCTCATTATTTGTCTCTTGTCAGAACCCTTTGTCAGCCTGAAAATGCAACTGTTTTATCTAGTTGGCCTAGTTCAGGGTCTTTCCACTTTGGCCAAATGGCCTAAACCAAAGCTCTGGTGGATCTAGAATGGTGTAGGAAGGTGGCCCATGGATGGAGCAGATTAGTTGGCCCCTGGAAATAGTCACAGGTCTGAGAAGGGGGTGAGTAGGACAAGAGAAATGGAAATTTATGGTACTGAGAGAAATTGGGGATTCTGGGGAAGTGAGGAATAGTTTGTCATAGAGGAAAAAGTTTGGGACTTGGAGTAAACTACCTGGGCTTTGCTCTGGCATCAACAAAGATTTACTATGTGGCTTTGTGCAAATTATTTTAACCTAGTGGACTTTGGCTTCCTTATTTTATAAAAGAACTACCAGAGGCTCTATGGGAGATAGTACAACGTAGAGGTTCAAGTGTGGGTTCGAAAGCCAGTGTGCCTGGATTTGAATCCCAACTTTGCCACTTACTAGTTGTGCAAGTTACTTAACTTCTCTGAGTCTAAGTTATCATGAAGTATCTATCTGGTGTATAGAAAGTATTTAATAAAGGTGAATTACTAATATGCCAGGCCTAGAGGTCAGTTATAGTCATATTAATCCTTCAAATTATCACCAGCAACATAAATTAGATCATAAATGCTGATTTAATAAGTTTTTGGTCAATTATCCTGAGGGTTTGGGCTAAGAACCGTCACTTGCTATATTAATAATGTACAGGGTATTTCTTATAAATAGGATAAAAATATTTAAATATTTATGTGCTTAGCAATGGGAATTTCTGATAAAAGGATGGTCTTTAATATAAGAAAAATTTTGTTCAATTATCAGGGTTTGAGTGTCATTTTGTGGCAATTCTGTGAGATCTCCATTAACAGTGAAATATTTCATTTTTATGATGGCATAAAATATTTCCGAATGACTTGCCATGTGTCTCATATGTATTTATAGTAGAAAAAGATGCATTTACTACAATACCTGTTTTTCTAAATGAGACTCTAAAGAGCTATGGGGACAAAGTCCAAAATACATGTTTCTAACCTCCATTTTAGGGCTTTGTTTCCCCTCATAATAAAGGTCCATGAAGATATATATATATATAATGTTTTAAAATTTTTCTTATGGTTCATTTTATAAGTTTTGAATTTTGTTTAGTTTTACTCATTTAATTGATTATTAACTTGGTTAATTATTAATTATTACAATCTTTAAATTGCTATTAATCATGTAAATTAATTTTAAGTGACATAAATTTGTTGAACTATTTCTTCTGTTTCCCAAATTAAGTAATGAATTAAATTATATTTCATTGAGTTGGCTACAGTTGGTTTATTAAATTAATTATATCATGATGGAAACAATTCCAACACATTTATCAGGAAGCATGAATAAAATATTTCTAAGTTTCTCTTTTAACAAAGAAAAATAACTCTTGGATTATCTTCTCCTTACATTTCTCTTGAGCTATTTAGGGAGTCTAACAAGATCTTCTTTACAAACAACTTTTCATGAGATTGTAAGAGATGCAAAAATTAGTCCATTTAGAATAACAATTTATAGAATTATTATTGATTGGTGCAACTTGAATGGTTGGCAGTATTTGTTGTTGTTGATTTCCAGTTAAGTTTAACAATGGAAAGAATCAACACAACAAAGTAAATTCCATAATTGTCACATGCTAATTTATGGAGCCAAAATTCTTTTGTAAGGTCTGACTTCAAAAGAAATATAAATTTGTCCTGAATAACAGTATATATAGCAACATTATTCAATGAGTTTTTCTGGCTATATATATCTGGAATTAACAAGTTTGCTTTATTTGTTCTACTATTAGCACTCTAGACATTGAAGTTCATTTTTTGAAGTTATGATATTAATTTTAACAACTTTTAATGTGGTATTTATAAATACCAATATTTGTCTTATTTGCATAGGCAATTAAGCTAACTCTGCATGTGTTTTTTTTTGAAATATACACTAAAAAATTCATTTGTTTCTTTAAATGACTACAGATGATCCACACCTGTTTTGTATTTTCTAAAAAAATTCCAAAAGCAAAACAATAAAACAGCCTTTAGAAAACATTTTGTCTTCTGGGTACTAAAAAAAAATGCAACTTCACATCAAGGATTTTTAGATCATATATAAGTGAGAAAATTATTATTTTTTTTAACATCTTTATTGGAGTATAATTGTTTCAAAATGTTGTGTTAGTTTCTGCTGTATAACAAATTGAATCAGCTATATGTATACATATATCCCCATATCTACTCCCTCTTGCGTCTCCCTCCCACCCTCCCTATCCCACCCCTCTAGGTAGTCACAGAGCACCGAGCTGATCTCCCTATGCTATGCAGCTACTTCCCACTAGCTATCTATTTTATATTTGGTAGTGTATATATGTAATGCTACTCTTTCTCTTCATCCCAGCTTACCCTTCCCCCTCCCCGTGTCCTCAAGTCCATTCTCTATGTCTGCGTCTTTATTCCTGTCCTGCCCCTAGGTTCATCAGAACCTTTTTTTTTTTTTTTTAAGATTCCATATATATGTGTTAGCATACAGTATTTGTTTTTCTCTTTCTGACTTACTTCACTCTGTATGACATATTCTAGGTCCATCCACCTCACTACAAATAGTTCAATTTCATGTCTTTTTATGGCTGAGTAATATTCCATTGTAGATATGTGCCACATCTTCTTTATCCATTCGTCTGTCGATGGTCACTTAGGTTGCTTCCATGTCCTCGCTATTGTAAATAGAGCTGCAATGAACATTGTGGTACATGTCTCTTTTTGAATTATGGTTTTCTCAGGGTATATGCCCAGTAGTGAGATTGCTGGGTCGTATGGTAGTTCTATTTTTAGTTTTTTAAGGAACCTCCATACTGTTCTCCATAGAGGCTGTATCAATGTACATTCCCACCAACAGTGCAAGAGGGTTCCCTTTTCTCCACACCCTCTCCAGAATTTATTGTTTGTAGATTTTTGGATGATGGCCATTCTGAATGGTGTGAGGTGATACCTCATTGTACTTTTGATTTGCATTTCTCTAATGATTAGTGATGTTGAGCATCCTTTAATGTGTTTGTTGGCAATCTCTGTATCTTCTTTGGAGAAATGTCTATTTAGGTCTTCTGCCCATTTTTGGATTGGGTTGTTTGTTGTCTTGATATTGAGCTGCATGAGCTGCTTGTATATTGTGGAGATTAATCCTTTGTCAATTGCTTCATTTGCAAATAGTTTCTCCCATTCTGAGGGTTGTCTTTTCGTCTTGTTTATGGTTTCCTTTGCTGTGCGAAAGCTTTTAAGTTTCATTAGGTCCTATTTGTTTATTTTTGTTTTTATTTCCATTTCTTTAGGAGGTGGGTCAAAACGGATCTTGCTGTGATTTATGTCAGAGTTTTCTGCCTATGTTTTCCTCTAAGTGTTTTATAGTGTCTGGCCTTACACTTAGGTCTTTAATCCATTTTGAGTTCATTTTTGTGTATGGTGTTAGAAAGTGTTCTAATTTCATTCTTTACATGTAGGTGTCCAGGTTTCCCAGCACCACTTACTGAAGAGGCTGTCTTTTCTCCACTGTATATTCTTGCCTCCTTTATCAAAGATAAGGTGACCATGTGTGCGTGGGTTTATCTCTGGGATTTCTAACCTGTTCCATTGATCGGTATTTCTGTTTTTGTGCCAGTACCATACTGTCTTGATTATTGCAGCTTTGTAGTATAATCTGAAGTCAGGGAGCCTGATTCCTCCTGCTCTGTTTTTCTTTCTCAAGATTGCTTTGGCTTTTTGGGGTCTTTTGTGTTTCCATACAAATTGTGAAAGTTTTTGTTCTAGTTCTGTGAAAAATGCCAGTGGTAGTTTGATAGGGATTGCATTGAATCTGTACATGGCTTTGGGTAGTAAAGTCATTTTCACAATGTTGATTCTTCCAATCCAAGAACGTGGTATATGTCTCCATCTGTTTGTATCATCTTTCATTTCTTTCATCCGTGTCTTATAGTTTTCTGCATGCAGGTCTTTTGTCTCCTTAGGTAGGTTTATTCCTAGGTATTTTATTCTTTTTGTTGCAATGGTAAATGGGAGTGTTTCTTTAATTTCTCTTTCTGATCTTTCATTGTTAGTGTATAGGAATGCAAGAGATTTCTGTGCATTAATTTTGTATCCTGCTACTTTACCAAATTCATTGATTAGCTCTAGTAGCTTTCTAGTAGAATCTTTCTCTATGTATAGTATCATGTCATCTGCAAACAGTGACAGTTTCTTCTTTTCTGATTTGGATTCCTTTTATTTTCTTTCCTTCTCTGATTGCCATGGGTAAAACTTCCAAAACTATGTTGAATAACAGTGGTGAGAGTGGACAACCTTGTCTTGTTCCTGATCTTAGAGGAAATGGTTTCAGTTTTTCACCATTGATAACGATGTTGGCTGTGGGTTTGTCATATATGGCCTGTATTATGTTGAGGTAGGTTCCCTCTTTGCCTACTTTCTGTGGAGTTTTTATCATAAATAGGTGCTTAATTTTGTCGAAAGCTTTTTCTGCATCTGTTGAGAGTATCATATGGTTTTTATCCTTCACTTGGTTAATATGGTGTATCACATTGATTGATTTGCGTATACCGAAAAATCTGCATTCCTGGGGTAAACCCCACTTGATCATGGTATATGATCCTTTTAATGTGCTCTTGGATTCTGTTTGCTAGTATATTGTTGAGGATTTTTGCATCTAAGTTCATCAGTGATATTGACCTGTAGTTTTCTTTCTTTGTGACATCTTTGTCTGGTTTTGTTATCAGAGTGATGGTGGCCTCATAGAATGAGTTTGGGAGTATTCCTCCTTCTGCTATATTTTGGAAGAGTTTGAGAAGGATGGGTGTTAGCTCTTCTCCAAATGTTTGATAGAATTCACCTGTGAAGCCATCCGGTCCTGGGTTTTGTTGGAAGATTTTTAACCACAGTTTCAATTTCAGTGCTTGTGATTGGTCTGTTTATATTTTCTATATCTTCCTGGTTCAGTCTTGGAAGGTAGTACTTTTCTAAGAATTTGTCCACTTCTTGCAGGTTGTCCATTTTATTGTCATATAGTTGCTTGTAGTAATCTCTCATGATCCTTTGTATTTCTGCAGTGTCAGTTGTTACTTCCCCTTTTTCATCTCTAATTCTGTTGATTTGAGTCTTCTCCCTTTTTTTCTTGATGAGTGTGGCTAATGGTTTATCAATTTTGTTTATCATTGCAAAGAACCAGCTTTTAGTTTCATTGATATTTGCTATTGTTTCCTTCATTTATTTTTCATTTATTTTTGATCTGATCTTTATGATTTCTTCTGTTAACTTTGGCATGTTTTTTTGTTGTTGTTCTTCTTTCTCTAGTTGCTTTAGGTGTAAGGTTAGGTTGTTTACTTGAGATTTTTCTTGTTTCTTGAGGTAGGCTTGTATAGCTGTAAACTTCCCTCTTAGAACTGCTTTTGCTGCATCCCATAGGTTTTGGGTCGTCGTGTTTTCATTGTCATTTGTTTCTAGGTAGTTTTGGATTTCCTCTTTGATTTCTTCAATGATCTCTTGGTTATTTAGTAGCATATTGCTTAGCCTCCATTTGTTTGTATTTTTTACATTTTTTTCCTTGTAATTTATATCTAGTCTCATAGCATTGTGGTCAGAAAAGATACTTGATATGATTTCAAGTTTCTTAAAATTACCGAGGCTTGATTTGTCATCCAAGATAGGATCTATCCTGGAGAATGTTCCATGAGCACTTGAGAAGAAAATGTATTCTGTTGTTTTGGGATGGAATGTCCTATAAATATGAATTAAGTCCATCTGGTCTATTGTGTCATTTAAAGCTTGTGTTTCCTTATTTATTTGCATTTTTCATGATCTGTCCATTGGTGAAAGTGGGGTGTTAAAGTCCCCTGCTATGATTGTGTTACTGTCGATGTCCCCTTTTATGGCTGTTAGCATTTGCCTTATGTATTGAGGTGCTCCTATGTTGGGTGCATAAATATTTACAATTGTTATATCTTCTTCTTGGATTGATCCCTTGATCATTATGTAGTGTCCTTCTTTGTCTCTTGTAATAGTCTTTATTTTAAACTCTATTTTGTCTGATTTGAGAATTGCTACTCCATCTTTCTTTTGATTTCCATTTGCATGGAATATCTTTTTCCATACCCTCACTTTCAGTGTGTATGTGTCCCTAGGTCTGAAGTGGGTTTCTTGTAGGCAGCATATATACAGGTTTTGTTTTTGTATCCATTCAGCCAGTCTGTGTCTTTTGGTTGAAGCATTTAATCCATTTTCATTTAAGGTAATTATCGATATGTATGTTTCTATTACCATTTTCTTAAATGTTTTGGGTTTGTTTTTGTAGGTGTTTTCCTTCTCTGGTGTTTCCTGCCTAGTGAAGTTCCTTTAACATTTGTTGTAAAGCTGGTTTGGTGGTGCTGAATTCTCTTAACTTTTGCTTGTCTGTAAAGGTTTTAATTTCTCCATCAAATCTGAATGAGATCCTTGCTGGGTAGAGTATTCTTGGTTGTAGGTTTTTCCCTTTCATCACTTTAAATATGTCCTGCCACTCCCTTCTGGCTTGCAGAGTTTCTGCTGAAAGGTCAGCTGTTAACCTTATGGGGCTTCCCTTGTATGTTATTTGTTGCTTTTCCCTTGATGCTTTTAACATTTTTTCTCTGTATTTAATTTTTGATAGTTTGATTAATATGTGTCTTGGCGTGTTTCTCCTTGGGTTTATCCTGTATGGGACTCTCTGCGCTTCCTGGACTTGATTGACTATTTCATTTCCTATGTTAGGGAAGTTTTCGACTATAATCTCTTCAAATGTTTTCTCAGACCCTTTCTTTTCTCTTCGTCTTCTTGGACACCTATAGTTCAATTGTTGGTTCATTTAATGTTGTCCCAGATGTCTCTGAGACTGTCCTCAATTCTTTTCATTCTTTTTTCTTTATTCTGCTATGTGGTAGTTATTTCCACTATTTTATCTTCCAGGTCACTTATCCATTCTTCTGCCTCAGTTATTCTGCTATTGATTCCTTCTAGAGAATTTTTAATTTCATTTATTGTGTTGCTCATCATTGTTTATTTGCCCTTTAGTTCTTCTAGGTCCTTGTTAAATGTTTCTTGTATTTTTCTCCATTCTAGTTCCAAGATTTTTTTAATCATCTTTACTATCATTACTCTGAATTCTTTTTCAAGTAGACTGCCTATTTCCTCTTCATTTATTTGATCTGGTGGGTTTTTATCTTGCTCTTTCATCTGCTTCATATTTCTCTGTCTTCTCATTTTGTTTAACTTACTTTGTTTGGGGTCTCCTTTTCTCAGGCTTCATGTTCGTAGTTCCCTTTGTTTTTGATATCCACCCCCAGTGGGTGAGGTTGGTTCAGTGGCTTATGAAGGCTTCCTGGTGGAGGGGACTGGTACCTATGTTCTGGTTGGTGGGAGCTGGATCTTGTCTTTCTGGTGGCAAGGCCACATCCGGTGGTGTGTTTTGGGGTGTCTGTGACCTCATTATGATCATAGGCAGTTTCTCTGCTAATGGGTGAGGTTGTGTTCCTGCCTTGCTGGTTGTTTGGCATAGGGCATCCAGCACTGGAGCTTGCTGGCCGTTGGGTGGAGCTGGGTCTTAGTGTTGAGACGGAGATCTCTGGGATAGCTCTTGCTGATTAATATTACATTGGGTCGGGAGGTCTCTGGTGGTCCAGTGTCCTGAACTCGGCTCTCCCATCTCGGAGGCTCAGGCCTTACACCAGGCCGGAGCACCAAGACCCTGTCTGCCACACGGCCAGGTACGTGGGGATTTTCTTGCCTTTTGTGAAGTCTGAGGTCTTCTGCCAGTGGTCAGTAGGTGTTCTCTAAGAGTTGTTCCACATGTAGATGTCGTTTTGATGTATTTGTGGGGAGGAAGGTTGTCTCTAAGTCTTACTCCTTCACCATCTAGAAGGTCCCCCTGCAGTAGGAAACTCCACTGAAGACCCCAACCTCCGCAGGAGCTAGAGGTGCAGAGGCGTTTTTTTTTCAGAGGGTTTGCAGTTTGCTGGAATGGCAGAAAGGGAGAAAAAGAGAAGATCCTCTAGGGCAAGGGAGGAGCAGTAAGACCAACAACTGCAACCACCATCACTTTTGGGACTGCACCAAGAAAATTATTTTTAAAGTAAACTATTTATTGCATGCTGTCATGGAGTTAGGTTGCAATTTACTTCACCATAGTATTATAGTATTATAACTTTGTTAATTATGAGAAAGAAAATTCTTTTTAAGCCAATTTATCTGTGAACTGAAAATAAAAATTAATATCCATCCATTCATTCATTTGTTCATTCAATAGGCATTTTCTGAGCATCCATTAGAAGGCAGGTATTGTGTTAGACACTAAGATAAGGGGATGAATGACCCCATTCTTGAAGTGTCCACAGTCTAGTGATGGAGACAAAATAATGATAAAATTATGAACAGGATTTTAGGGGCCTCTAAGGAAGGGCATTTATCTCAAGCAAAGGGTTGGAAAACCAAGCTGAGTCTTGAAGGATAAATAGGATTGTGTAGTCAGAGAAATGAGACTTAGTACTCTAGGAACTAGGAATAGTTTTTTTGTTTTTGTTTTCTACCAAAGTACCTTGTAATGCTCCTTAACCTGAATGCTGAATTCTAGCAACTGCTGAATGGTATCCGATCTGCTTTCTTGAAGTCTGTCTTAAAGCTTAACGACATTTAACCGAGTCATCCAAGATGGCCGAGTGGGTAAAAAAAAAAAAAAGTCTTTGTTTGATTGCAGTATGTTACCAACAATTAACACAGAATTCCTATGAATCTTATATATTGTGTTGACTTCTCAGTATATCTGTGTTCAAAATCCCTGTTTTTCTTCTTTCAGTATAAATGTTATAGTAAATGATGCCAAAAGAAATTACAGTTGACCCTTGAACAGTGCAGGGGTTATGGGCACCAGCCCTCCATGCATTCGAAAATCTGAGTATAATTTATAATTTGCCCTCCTTACACACGGTTCCTCAGTATCCATGTTTCCATGTTCACAGATGTGGATCAGTATAGTACCGTGGTATTTACTATTGAAAAAATTCTGCATGTAAATGGACCCATGCAGTTCAAACCCATGTTGTTCAAGGGTCAGTTCTAATGTGAAAGTAGCAGCTTAACATAAATGCTAAAACAAATGCCTAATTAATATAAAATCAGTCTGTCAATTTATCAAACATTTCCCCTTTAATTCTATTAAAGAATTAGAGATTTGCTTTTCCTGGGAAAAGTTTTTCTCCAAAATATAACAGTAAAACATTTAAAAATATGATGCATATTGCATATTGATAGTTAAAAATAAATGATCTATAATAAAATATTTTTATTAAATTTACCTAGAAATTACAAGTTGCAAATATACAGTGTCTTTGTTTAGATATTTAATTCAGCACCTTAAGTATTAAAGGAAAATAATAATGTGCTAAAAGAAATAGGACATAGTATACTCACTTGAAAAAATCAGCCCACTAAGAAATAATAAAAGCAGTCCTTGACATCCAGGAACAGGCCTGACACGAGCAGCAAGGCCTCAGTGTCTTAAAAGCTGGCATGGTCCTCACAGCTAGGCCATTCTGTTCTCTTTCTGGACACAAACAATCTCAAAGAATACCAACATCAGACAAGGTCACTCTGAGACCATGATAAGGTGAGACAAAAGCAAGACCATTTCATAATTTTGTCTAAGTGCCAACAAAAAAAGAGGTCATTGTGTAAACCACAAAATACCAAGCATCTTCCTCCCCTGACTAACTTGAGCAACTGCTACTTCTTCACCAGTTACAACTTGATCCTCACCCTCGTCTGCTCTTCTTATATATAGGATTTTTTGAGATATCCAATCATAGATTTGTCCCCACTTTCTGACAGCATCTAGTCTTGGGCAAATCCCCCCTTTCTTAAGCCCTCCTCAAAGTCATCCAACCAAAGCTCAATTTGAAAATAGGCTATTTCTAAAACTCTCTTACAGAGACACCACAAGTTTCCAAGTTGTGTGTTCTTCCGTGCTACAGTGCAAAACAAACCCAACTTATTCAGCTCCAGGTGTTTTCTGGTGTTCCTTGGATGGAGGGAATTAATACCACCTAAAACCCTGCCCTAGATTAGATTCCATTGTGGGATAACACAACGATGTTACTAGTTACTGTGTTACTGTATCTCAGTACAGTACTTTGCAGCAGATCTTATATTTAAGAGTATGTGCTCTGGATCCATATTCCCTAAGGTCAAGTTGTAGCTCTGCCACTTACTAACTATGTGGTTCTTTGTAAATACTTAATCTCTGAGCCTCTCTCTATCGATATAGCCATAAAGTGTGATAAATAATAATAGTACTTCTTTTCTGGGTTTTTATGAAAGTAACAATTTCTGAAACATTTGTTAATACTTAATAAATGCTAGCCATCATTATTTAAAATGATCAATACTCAAAAAGAAGGAAAATTTTTACCTAAAATACAAATATTGCAGTAATTGGAGTAATGTGAAACTTGATTTATGAAACATATTTTTGTTAACATATTGTCATAAAGATAAAACTCAGTATAGTTCAATATTATGTAATCTTAGAGACATTAAATGAAATTAGGTATTCCATACCAAATTAAGCCCTGAGTCTGTAAATTCTTTAAATTCAAAATTTTTTTTTACATTGAGTTTTTCTCTTGATTTCTACATAAAGTTTTAATTTGAGATCTGGTAACTGATCTTCAAAGATGGCTCCCCAATGAGGACTCCTGGTGAATCCAGGCCCTTGTGTGGTCCCTTCCTCCTGAACTTAA